>NW_016803982.1:4629558-4673647 GCF_001698545.2 Rhinopithecus bieti
CGAGTAACTATCATGTGGTGTGCTTTGCGTGTGAGTAACTATCATGTGGTGTGCTTTGCGTGTGAGTAACTATCATGTGGTGTGCTTTGCATGTGGGTGGAAATGATGCCCTACAAACTCTTCTTCAACCTTTGATGGACAAGCAGAGAGTGCAGAGGGGAGCTTGGGCATTTTGCCCATCAAGATTGACTTTTCAGAGTAATCCTCCCTCTGGCTCTCATTTGGCCACTTCCAAGCCTAATCAAGATGGACAGAGGCCAACACGGGTGCCCTCTTTGCAAGACCTCATGCAATTACAAATGTCATGGATGGGGGTGGTGGAGGGGAACGCGGAGGTCACACCAGTAACCTCTGCTCTTCTGCACTTTCCTTGCAATTCATTTTTTTGTGTTTTGTGCCTTTCTCTAAATTCCACGCCAACCAATGTATAACCAAAATAGTACACTGACTTGACCATTGTCTATTAAAATACAATTCAGCATGAGTTGGGAGGAGCTAAAGAAGCCCCTGGGATGGAAATGCTTTAATTGGACATAGCAGGACTTCGTATCTTACTCCTAAAAGCCAGCATACCTTGACAAGTGTTCACAATGCATATATGAATATTTTTCATGTTGGCCTATTCTTGTTTTGTTTCTATGTGCTCCGTGATTTTTTTCTTTTCTTTTTCTTTCTTTGTTTTTTTTTTTTTTTTTTTTTTTTTTTTTTTAAAGAGACAGAGTCTCACTCTGTCACCCAGTCTAGAGTGCAGTGGCACGATCTTGGCTCACTGCAACCTCCACCTCCCAGGTTCAAGCGATTCTGCTGCCTCAGCATCTTGAGTAGCTGGGATTATAGGTGTATGCCACCACGCCCGGCTAATTTTGTATTTTAGTAGAGACGGTGTTTCACAACGTTAGCCAGGCTGGTCTCAAACTCCTGACCTCAAGTGATCCATCTGCCTCAGCCTCCCAAAATGCTGGGATTACAGGTTTGAACCACCATGCCCAGTCAATTATGTTTTTCATTTTGTGAATGTTCTTTCTTTCAGGGCACTAAAATGTTTATTTTGATATCTCTTTTAGATGTTATAAAATTACTTTAGTTAATGTATGTCCAGGTTTGATTTTTGTTGACTATTTTAGACATAGATTTTTGTCATGTATTCTGGAATACCTCCACCTCCCAGGTTCAAGCGATTCTGCTGCCTCAGCATCTTGAGTAGCTGGGATTATAGGTGTATGCCACCACGCCCGGCTAATTTTGTATTTTAGTAGAGACGGTGTTTCACAACGTTAGCCAGGCTGGTCTCAAACTCCTGACCTCAAGTGATCCATCTGCCTCAGCCTCCCAAAATGCTGGGATTACAGGTTTGAACCACCATGCCCAGTCAATTATGTTTTCATTTTGTGAATGTTCTTTCTTTCAGGGCACTAAAATGTTTATTTTGATATCTCTTTTAGATGTTATAAAATTACTTTAGTTAATGTATGTCCAGGTTTGATTTTGTTGACTATTTTAGACATAGATTTTGTCATGTATTCTGGAATATTTTGGTAGCCTTTTTTTTTTTAAGACCAGGTGTAGCTCTGTCATGCAGGCAGGAATGCAGTGGCACCTTCTTGGCACACTGCAACCTCTGCTTCCTGGGCTCAAGCTATCCTCTCGCCTCAGCCCTGCAAGTAGTTGGGACTGTAGGTGCAAACCACCACACCCTGCTAATTTTTATAGAGACAGGGTTTCACCATGTTGCCCCAGCTGGTCTCGAACTGCTGAGCTTAAACAATCCACCTGCCTCTCAAAGTGCTAGAATTACAGGCATGAGCCACTGAGCCTGGCCTGGTAGCTTCTTTGTTTTTTTGAGTCGGAGTTTTGTTCTTGTTGCCCAGGCTGGAGTGCAATGGCCAGATCTTGGCTCACTGCAACCTCCACCTCCCAGGTTCAAGCAATTCTCCAGCATCAGGCTCCTGAGTAGCCTACCACCATGCCTGGCTAATTTTTGTATTTTTAGTAGAGATGGGGGTTTCACCATGTTGGCCAGGCTGGTCTCGAACTCCTGACCTCAGGTGATCCACCTGCCTCGACTTCCCAAAGTGCTGGGATTACAGGTGTGGGTCACTGGGCCAGGCCACCTCCTTTCTAAACGACTAACAAAAGTGGTATTTACTGAACACTGAGTATGTGCAGACAGCATGCCAAGCACTCTCTTGAATGAAATTTACAAACATGCAATCCTTGCCACAGACCTGTAACGTAGATTACCATTACCCATTCCCATTCCACAGAGGAGAAAACAGGCAGGGCGAAACCAAGTACCCTGCCCTAGGCCATCCCAGTCCTGCTCCACAGCCCAGCTGCCAGTCATTGCGCAGAGCCGCCTCTCACTGTCAATGCTCAATGGACAGTATGGATTAATTCTATTTTAATCCTTATAACTAAACTAAGGAAGGCTTTTTTATTCCCATTTTAGAGACATGGAAACCGGAGAACGTGAAGTTTAAGTAACTGGTCCGAGGCCATATATCTGGCAGCTCACTGAGCCAGGATTTGAACCCAAGCATGTCTGGGCAAAAGAAAGCCCTGTTAACCACGACACTATGCCGTCCTTGTTCACATAACAGAAAGCAAACTTGTGATGGCTGAGGCCATGTAAAGGTGGCAAGGGAAGGCAAAGTGGGCACTGAAGGGCTACAGAGAGGGAACTGTCCACTTGAAGCGCAGGATGAACCCCCAGGCCTGGCCTTGGTGGGTAAGAGGGGCTTAAGTGTGCGGAAAGGAGAGGCTGAAAAACCCTGCTCTCAAAGGGCTAAACAGAAAAGATTCAGCACATTTGTCCTCTTAGTGGAGTCGGGGCCTCCTGTAAGGATATTGGAACCCCCTCCCTCATGGGCCTGGTTTGTGAGTGCCCTACTGCCGATGGCTGTCCCTGTGGGTGACCCCTCCAACAAGGCGGTGGTAATTAGCTCTGAAACTCACCAAACAGAAGACCATTGTCTCACCTGGAGGGGCAGTGGCTTGGGGGCCGAGTGGGTGAGAGCCACAGAAAAAGGAGTGTCCAGGGACAGCGAAGGAGAGGAAAGGAAGGCCTGTAGCATGGAAGTCCAGGGGCCTACAGCACAGGGCAGCAAGAATGGGCAGGCTCCTCCATTTATTTTAAAATCATGGCAAAATACAGACCAGGTGAGATGTGTGTGGTGTGGTGTGGTGGCTCCTGCCTGTAATCCCAGCCCTTTGGGAGGCTGAGATGGGTGGATCACCTTAGGTCGGGAGTTCGAGACCAGCCTGGCCAACATGGTGAAACCCGTCTCTACTAAAAATACAAAAAATGAGCCAGGCCTGGTGGTGGGTGCCTGTAATCCCAGCTGCTCAGGAGGCTGAGGCAGGAGGATCACTTGAACCCGAGAGACGAAGGCTGCAGTGAGCCAAGATTGTGTCCCTGGGCTGCAGCCTGGGCAACAGAGTGAGACTTTGTCTCAAAAAATAAAATTATGGCAAAATACAGAAAAGGGAACATTACTATTTGAATCAATTTTTAATCTGCAGTTGAGTGGCATGAAAAACATCCTCATTGCTGGAGGAACATGGCCACCATCCATCTCCAGAACTTTTCATCATGGCCACCGTCCATCTCCAGAACTTTTCATCATGGCCACCGTCCATCTCCAGAACTTTTCATTTTGCAAAACGGGAACTCTGTCCCCACTCCAGACTAACTCCCTACTCCCCCTCACCCCGGAGGCCACCAGAGTGTGAGAAATGAAAAAGCCATTCTCCTTCCATTTGCCTGTGTGCTGTGATGCTGAGGGCTCCTGGGCTTTCTCAAGAGTGTCCTATGTGTCCAGGTTTCTGTCTTCAGCCCTGATCTGAGGCAGTGAGCAGGGAGCGAGCCTGGGCCTCCAGGACTCTTGGGTCTATCAGCAAGAATACCTCCATCTCCTGGTCCATCAACAAGGACACAGCCACCTCCAGCAGCTGCTGTGAGAGAAGTGTGACTTTTCATCTCGCCTCCTGCTAATGTCTGGTGATTCAGAACCACTGGGGTTTTCATGTGATGTAATGTCTGGCTTGTTCTAATGAAGCTCCTAGACTCCATAGATGTGTTTAAGACTCAAAAGCCATGGAAACCGAATCTGGTGGGGTGCTGTTCTGGTGCATCTGGAACAAAAAGCCATGCATTTCTGAGGGCTGAATGTTCTGGAGGCCAGCGTGGGGCCCTGTATTATTCACAGTCCGCTTTTGCGTTATTATAAAGGAAAACTTGCGACTGAGTCATTTATAAAGAAAAGAGTTTTATTTGGCTTGTGGTTCAGCAGGCTGTACAGGCATGGCACCAACCTCTGCTTGGCTTCCAGTGAGGCCCCATGGCAGAAGGCAGAGCCGAAGCAGACCCATCACATGGTGAGAGTGGGAGGAAGAGAGAGTGGGGGGATCCCAGACTTTTAAACAACCCGGTCTCATGTGAACTAATGGAGCGACAAGTCACTCATCACCAAAGGAATGGCACAAAATCATTCAGGAGGGACCCACCCCGGTGATTCAGACACCTCCCACTGGCCCCACCTCCAACACTGGGGATTGCAGTTAACCTGAGATTTGGAGGGGACACACACCCAAACCATGTCAGTCCCTAAGAGCTTTGTACCTTCTGGCAGTCAGAGGATTTATCAAGCAGCCCTTTGTGCCTGGGGGCCATCCTACTTCTAGCACTGAGTCAAGGAAAGCATTTCCAAGCTGGACACAGTGGCTCATGCCTGTAATCCCAGCACTTTGGGAGGCCGAAGTGGGCTGATCACCTGAGGCCAGGAGTTCGAGACCAGCCTGGCCAACATGGCGAAACCCTGTCTCTACAGAAAATACAAAAATTAGCCTGGGTGGTGGCAGGTGCCTGTAATCCCAGCTACTCAGGAGGCTGAGGCAAGAGAATCACTTGAACCTGGGAGGCGGAAGTTACAGTGAGCCGAGATGGCGCCACTGCACTCCAGGCTGGGCAACAAGAGTGAAACTCCATCTCATTTAAAAAAAAAAAAGAAGAAAGAAAAGCATTTCCCTTCACAGTTTCCATTTCATAGGTTTCTCCTACAAAGTTCCCTGTCCCCGTCACCACAGGGAAGAGAGGGGAGGCCCAGACCACCTGTCCCAGGGCCCAGTTGACACACATGTCCCTGCTTTGCAGTGGCTGGTAGATGGAACTGAGAGCCTGTCTGCCAGCTGGTGCCTTGGGGCAGAGAAAGCCTTGCTGTCCATGATGCTCAGCCTGAGGTTCCGTCTTCAGGAAGGCCGAACTTCAATAAGTCCGGAGTCTGACTCAGGTCCTTGATTTGATTTACAAACCTGGAAAGGATCTGGAATAAGTCCCACCCAGCTACTCACAGGCACAACCAGTCGTTAGTTGCTAAGGGCCTACAGCAGGCATCCCAGGAGCAAGAGAGAATGCGTGTCCCCATCTTCCCTAAAGAGTGTACAGAAAGATGAAAAAGATGAGCCCGCGAGGGAGGTCCAGGAGGGCACCAAGTCAGTAGCAGAGGGCAGTGGCTCCCAAACCACAGCAGCAACCAACGTGGGACGGACGTGGAGGTAAATTGCAGTGCGCAGGCTTTCTGCGGTGTGGTCTGGGAGGTGCCTCCGGCAAGTAGAGATGGGCAAATTGCCTGCAGGTGGGAGGGGGTGGGCAGCAGGCAGGTGCTGGGGAGAAGCGGACACGGGGAGAGACCCCTGCAGCCTGGGTGAGCGCGTGCTTTCGGGAGGGTGGGGCTGTGGCAAGACCGCAGGGCCAGGGTGGGAACACTCACATCACGCTCCTGGTTCTTCCCTTCCTTGAGCTGTGAGCTTGGGCAGGCTGCTGGAGGAGTCAACGTCATCATTGGTAAAATAAAGACAGTGCCCGCTTCCCAGGGTTGGGGTAAGGCCCTTGTGGTGCCAAGAAAGGACCCTGGGTGAGCCCTTGCCCTGTGCTACTTGTTCTACCCATGCCTACCGAGCATGCACCAAGGGCAGAAACATGCCAGGCACATGGGATACCTCCCAGAACAGAAAGAAGCCAGACCCCTGCCTCTGCGCACACTCGCGTTCTTGCAGCAGCAGAGGGACCGTAAACAACAAATGTGCTAAATAAGGAAATTATGGAAAATGATGTGGTATAGTAGGAGGTATTAGGTGCCGTGGATTGAAAAAAAAAATTGAACAGGGGGACAGAGGTTGCGACTGAAAAGGATGGTCAGAGGGCGCTTCTTGGGATGGTGGCATGCGAGCAGCCACTTCAACAAGGTGAGGGCAGAGAGTGCCTGGCAGAGGGGCAGCCGTGCAAAGGCTGCGGGCGGGGCATGCCTGGTGTCTTCGAGAGGCCAGCACACAGGATCAGGGGAGTGAGGAGAGTGAGTTGCTGAGGGCAGAGAGAAGGGGTGTGTCTTTCATGTTAGGCAGGCCAGGGTGAGAGCTTGGGCTTCTGAGACATCTAGGTTTTTGAGCCTAGAAGTCATGTGACTGCTGTGTGGCAGGACCCCTCTAGCTACTGTTTTAAGAGTAAACTGATCTGGGCCTGGTAGCACACATCTGTAGTCCCAGCCACCTGGGCACTTGGGAGGCTGAGGCAGGTGGATGACTTGGAGCCTAGAAGTTGGAGACCAGCCTGGGAAACATAGGGAGACCCCATCTCTACAAAAAATTTAAATATTAGCCAGGTATGGTGGCACACATCTGTGATCCCCGCTCCTCGGGAGGCTGAGGTGGGAGGATTCCTTGAGCTCAGGAGTTCAGGGCAGTGGTGAGCCATGATCGCACCACTGCACTCCAGCCTGGGCAATATAGGGAGACCCCATCTTGAAAAAACAGCAAAAAAATTGTATTAATGAATAAACTGAAAGAGGCCAAGTGCTATGCAGGTTCCCAGGTGACCTTTCAGGAGGGTGGCTCTGGCCAGGTAGGTGGCAGTGTGGTGGTGAGAAGTGGTGGGATTCTGGATATACTTTGCAGTTGATGGAGCCAACAGAATTCTCTGACAAATGGAATGTGGGAGACAAGAGAAAGATATTTGCTACTTTCAGCATGGCCTATTCTAAGGGCTGTGAGCATTTTATTCATTTAATACCCTGAACAGCCCTTGGAGGTAAGCATATCAGCATCCTCATGCCACAGATGAGGAAACTGAGGCACACTGTGGTTCAATAACTTGCTCAAGATCCTACAACTCTGTAAGTGACAGAGACAAACCCAAGCTTGATGATGACTTTCCTGTGCCTCTGTTCCCTCGAATTCTGAGGGTGCCCGCACCTCGGGAGGAAGCAGAGTCAACGTTTGTTTCCAACAGAAAGAAAGGTGACTACAGTAGTCTGTGATTAGAAACGGAAACCACAGTTGGGAAGGAGGAAATCCAAGTTCCCATCTGCCTTCCTGGTTAACTAGTCTAGGTATAGACTTCCAGTCTGTAACCATATCAAGGTGGAATTGCTAAGAAGACCATGTTCTCTCTCTCTCGCTCTCTCTCCTCTGTCAGCTCACCTTTATAATTCTGTTATTTGCCTGATATGTTTCTTCAGAAAGAACTTGGGGACACTTCCCATCCCCTTCACACCTTCACCGTCATAGGAGCAGGGAAGGCCTTGCGAGACAGGCAGCCCCATCTGCGGCACAATGACCTGTGCTGCCTCTCAGGGAATAGCACAGAACAGTGGTGAGAATGCGGGTCGCAGAGTCTAAGATTTGGATTTAAGTCCCTAAGTACGGAGCGCTTAGGACCTGTGTGATAATGGGCAATTTCTTAGAATTCTGAGCCTCAGTCCTCTCATCTGAAATATGGGGATAATGGTAGTGTCAATGTTAGAGAAGTGTTGCGAGAATTTGTTGTAAAGGGACCGAACAACTGCCCTCGTTGGTCCAGGACTGAGGGGATTCTCAGGACAGTCCTTGGCCAAACAGGATGAGTTGGTCACTTTAGTTTAATAAGACAATCTATGTAAAGTGCTTGGACTTGGCACATTTAAGTACTCGTAAATGCTCCAATTATATTATCTCTTCAACAACATTTATTTAGTAAGCACCTACTATGTGTTCAATGCTGTCTGATACACTGGGAGCAGAAAATAGATAAAGCCCTGCCCTCAAGGAGTTTGCAGGTGTTCATGGAATGCTCAGAGCAAATCCTTGGGGTCAAACCATGACGGGGTTAATAGTGGGGCTGTGTCTAAATGGGAGGACAAAGGTCAGGCACTTCTCTCAGCTGTCCCCAGCAGAAGCCACCAAACACAGCAGTGACCTCAGTGGCTTCCTGTTTCAAAAACACAGGCGTCTGAGAAGCCGGATGGCCCCAGGGTGTGGTCAAATGACCACAGGTGCTTTGCCAAATGGCTCTGGGCAAGCATAGCTCCTGGAGCTTTTCTTTAGACTGAGTGAGGTCCAGGTGAACTGTTTGCAAGTTCCCCAGGTTGGCCACGAGATGGCAGGAAAGCACATTTGGAGGAAAACATGGCAACAAAAGGCTTTTCTAAATGTCAAAAATTAGGAAATTTTTTGTGCATACACATCAGAAGGCCTGTCTGAAACTCAGTATTTGTATTTCTAGAAGTCTGAATCTTGGGACTGTCCATAGCGGACTTGCAGTCTGTCTGGACTCAGGTAGGGATTCCAGCGGGGATCTCAGTTCCTCCAGATGGCACTAGGCATCTTGTGAAGCAATGGGCTTTACCTGAATTAGGAGAAATTCAGGAAAGAAATTCACATTTATAAAGCACTTCCTACATGCCAGGGTTTGCATTATTTTACATATGTCCTCATCCATGTATTCATTCATTCAACAAATATTTAGTAAGCACTACTATTTTCCAGGCACAGATGTAGGCCAGATAAACTGACAGAGAATCTAACGTCAGGTGTGGGTAAGTGTCATAAAGCAGAAACAAAGAGACTAAGGAGGCAGAGAGTAATGAAGGCTGATATTTTAGTCAACTCTGATGAGTATTCTATCAATTTCAGTATTTGAAGAACCTTTTGAAGGACTCCAGTCTGGAGGCCCGTTGTACAGCAGAATTCAGAGAAATCTGTATTGACCATTGTTGGTCTGGATTATAAAACAAGAAACAAAACAAAACAAAAAACTATGTTGGGCTCCCCTTCATCTCTCCACTTTGTCACTTCCTGTAACCCATATCATCTTCTTTCTTGACTTAGAAAGAAAGAAGACCCCTTTTGTGGTGGGGTACTTTTCTGTAGTGACTTCCTGAGAAAGGTAATAGGGGAGGTAAACTTTTTCTAGGGTCTTGCAGATCTGAAAATGTTTGTATTCTCCCTTTTCTTTTGCTTGACATTTGACTGGGTATAGAGTTCCAACTGGAGACCATTTTCCCTGGCAATTTTGTTTTTAAAGAGATGGGCCCTCACTACGTTGCCCAGGCTGGCATGCAGTGGCTATACCCAAGCACGATCCCACTATTGATCAGCATGGGAGTTTTGACCTGCTCCGATTCCAACCTGGGCCAGTTCACCCTTTCCTAGGCAATCTGGAGGTCCCCCACCCCCGGGAGGTCACTATATTGATGCTGAACTTAGTGTGGACACCCGACTGGCATAGCAGACTACAGCCCAGAACTCCTGAGCTCAAGCGATCTTCCCCCGTCAGCCTCCTGAAGAGCTGGGACTACAGGCATGCGCCACCATGCCCAGTGTACCCCGGCAATTTTGAAAGTACCACTCCACTGTGTTTCGGCTTTCAACATTTCATCTATTGAAAAGCCCAAGGCATTCTGATTATTACTGATCTTGTGTGTAAGAATGTTTTTCTCTCCAGAAGCTTGTAGAATCATCTGTTGGGTTCTAGAAATTTGAAATTTCATGAGATGTATCTGGCATGGGCCCATTTTTAACCATTGCGCTGATGCTCCAGTGGCCCTTTCAAACTGGAAACTCATGTCCTTTGATTCTGGGACATTTTTATGAATTTTTCTTTTTTAATTTTCTCCCTTCCACTTCCTCTGCTCTCTCTGGACTCCTATTATTTAGAGGTTAGTCCTCCTTGACCAGCTCTCTAATTTTCTTTTTTTTTTTTTTTGAGACGGAGTCTTGCTGTGTCGCCCAGGCTGGAGTGCAGTGGTGTGACCTCGGCTCACTGCAAGCTCCGCCTCCTGGGTTCACGCCATTCTCCTGCCTCAGCCCCCCAAGTAGCTGGAACTACAGGTGCTCGCCACCACGCCCGGCTAATTTTTTGTATTTTTTAGTAGAGACGGGGTTTCACCATGTTAACCAGGATGGTCTCGATCTCCTGACCTCGTGATCTGCCTGCCTTGGCCTCCCAAAGTGCTGGGATTACAGGCATGAGTCACCACGCCCGGCTATAATTTTCTTATCCTTTCTCTCCTGCTTCTTTTTCTCACTTTTTTTTTCTTTTTTTCTTTTCTTTTTTTTTTTTGAGACAGAGTCTAACTCTGTCGCTCAGGTTGGATTGCAGTGGCGCGATCTCAGCTCACTGCAAGCTCCACCTCCCAGGTTCAAGCAATCCTCTGCCTCAGCCTTCCTAGTAGCTGGGATTACAGGTGCTCACCAACACACCCAGCTAATTTTTTGTATTTTTAGTAGAGACAGGGTTTCACCATGTGGCCAAGCTGGTCTCGAACTCCTGACCTTAAGTGATCTACCTGCCTTGGCCTCCCAAAGTGCTGGGGTTACCGGCATGAGCCACCACACCCAGCTTCTACTTTGAGATTGCTTTGGCTATGCTCTAAGCTCTCTTGTGTATTTTTTGCTTCCTTCATCATGTCTTCAAAGGGTTTTTTAATTACTTGAACTGTTACTGATTATAGTATCCAGCTTGTACTTCATGATTACAGTGTCTTCTCTTAGAACTTTCAGACAGTTGACCTACGGATTTTGAAGTTTTTTCACCCTATGTAATCTCTATTTTCCCCGAGTTGCCTTTTTTTCTGATGTGCTTGTTTTTTGGTATGTTTTTCAAATAGCAGATCTCATTAGATGTCTTATGACCCTTGGCTGTCTGCTCTATGTTTAAGAGTATGGGTAGACAAAGGAATATAAATCATTCTATTATAAGGATACATGCACACATACATTCATCACAGCACTATTACAATAGCAAAGACAGGGAACCAACCCAAATGTCCATCAGTGATACACTGGATAAAGAAAACGTGGCACATATTATGAACCCAGAACATCTGAGACAGGCCTCAATTCATTTACAAAGCTTATTTTGCCAAGGTTGAGGACGCACCTGTGACACAGCCTCAGGAAGTCCTGACAACACGTGCCCAAGGTGGTCGGGGCACAGCTTGGTTTTACACGTTTAGGGAGACATGAGACATCAATCAATACACGTAAGAAGTGCATTGGTTCCATCTGGAAAGGCGGGACACCTTGAAGCAAAGGTAGGAAGAGTAGAAGCAGGGAGGGAGCGTCCAGGTCACAGATAGGTGAGGGCATTGTCTTTGGACTAGGGCGCCATGTCTTAAATCCCGCCGGCTTCTCCATGAGGCCCACGCGAGCTTTGCCTGAGTTTCACTCCTGCCTCTGGACAAGGTTATTGTGCTGGGTGATTTGCCCTTAACAACTCAGAAGTCCCCTTGCATTTTAGATTTAGGCTTTAAAAATTAGCATATAATTATGGAAATCACTCAGTCATTTGGCTCTTAATATTCTAAATGAAATACTGGGAATTGAAAAATATATCTTAGAATGAAGCAAATTGCCAAATTCCAGTAAAACTCTGAAGATTGCAGTGCCTTCTATCGGTTTTAATCTATGAACCAAATATTTCCAAGGATGGACGACCCAGATTTAGCATAATAGTTCTGCCAGGGAACACAGCCATCAATTACTACCCCTGTCTGAATAAGCAGGGCTCTCATTCTCATTACATTGTAAAAATGATTAAGTAGTGGCCTCCATGAGAAATGTAAAATGTTTTTCAATTAAAAGATAAATTTGAGGGAAATGATTTTATTTATAGATGATAATAACCATATTAGTCAAATTAATGAATTTGTGTTCAACAGGAGTCCAATAAATCATATTTCCATATTGCAAGAATGATTCTGACTTTCCTCACCATACAGATTTGCACATATTAAAATGGTTAGAACTGGGACTTTTAGGACCGAATGAGATTAAAGATCACTATTACAACAAAGAACCAGTTATAAGAATAACAATTGCTGCCATTTATTCAGCCCTTCTCATGCCTGACCCACATGCCTTTGTGCACGTGCTCTCCTCCAGTAGCCCTGCAGGACTGACTCTGTTATTGCCTCACTTTTCAGACAGAGCCCAGGTTCTGCTAAATGACAGACCACATTTTGGCCATTATGCTCTTCATCCTAAGGTTTCACTTATTTAAAACAAAATCCAAGATTTGACTCTTAGAAAGGCTGCAATTCAATTGTAATTAATAAGGACCCAGATTATAAAGTCGAGCATGAGACTAGAAAAGAGGAATATTCAACAATTAAGACAGATTTTCCCTCAATCGACTTGTAAAATTAACACACTCCATATAAAAATACTAGAAGCGTTTGTTTCTTCGATTGATTGATTTCATTTTGGAACTAGATAATTCTAAGTTTACAGGGACAAGTAGACGTGGAAAAATACCAGGAAAACTAAAAAGAAGAGTGCCGAGGAGAGACGACTGTATGAGGCGTCAAGGACGGTGAAGAGTCTGATGTTTTGTCCTCTCTCAAGCTAACAAGTTATCCTGCACAGTTTCATGATGCCAGTAGAAGACATGAGATTCCTGGGGAAAGCCACGTGTCTGCATTATCAACATTTTCTTGTGTGGGTTTCCCAACCCCTGATTCCCACAAGGTGGCATAGAGTGGACCATGTGACACCGGCATGTACTGTGGATTACACTAAGGGGAAGGACCCCTGAGCCTAGGAAAGCCAAATCTTTTACAGTGGGCATAGGCGTGCCTGTCCTTCGCTTCAGGGAGCTACCATCTCTATCTTTCAAGGCTGTTTGCCATCTAAATAGCCTCATAAAGATAGTCTGAACCAAAGGCATCTTAGGCTCACAAGATGTGGAAAAATGCAAGAGACCCAAAGACAATTGTCTACATCCTCTATACTTAAAACAGGAAATACAGGTGTACAAAAAGACAAGTAAGCAAATGGAATGGAAGATAAAGATCCAAATGAACCCCAATCATATGGGAATTCAGAATTTGATGAAGTTGTCATATCAAATTGGTGGGAGAAAACATGGACTTTTCAACAAATGATGCTAGGAAAGTAGGATAGTTACCTGGAACAAAATGAAGTTAGATCCACAGGTCACACTGCACTCAGAATAAGTTCCAAATGAAGCAAAGATTTAAATATTTAAAAAATGAAATACTTCGGAATTATATACATCAAAGTAATAATTGTGTATACCATACCACTAGGAAACAGTGGAAGTTTGACAGGGGTAATACTTAGTTTTATGTGTCAACTTGGCTGGGTTAAATATTTGGTGAAACACCAGAATGTGGCCAGAATGTGACTGTGAAGGTCTTTTTTAGATGAGCTAAACATTTAAATCAGTAGACTTTGAGCAAAGTAGATTATCCTTCCTAATGGGGGAGAGGGGCCATCCAATCAGCAGAAGTCCCGAAGAGAAAGACTAAGGTCCTGTGAGGAAAAAGGAAATCCTACCTTCAGACTGTCTTCAGACACAAGCTGCAACATCTCCTCTTCCCTGGGCCACCAACCTGCCAGCCTGCCCTGCAAATCTTGGACTTGGCAGCTTCCACAGTTGCAGGAGCCAATTCCTTAAACTAAACCAATCTCTGTCTCTGCGCGTGCACACACACACACCTGCACACACACATCCTATTGGTTCTGTTTCTCTGGAGAACCTTGATAAATACAATGGGGCACAGGATATATCTCAAAGCCTATCCACACAGTTAATTTATTAATTGCAATGGGCAAAAAGGGAACTTTGCAGTGCAGAGACCAGGAGGGTACTACCTTACCTGAGTGATCAACAATAATGGAAAGGTTGACATCACATGCCTCTTAATGCGTTGCACTGAGAAGGATCCAACATCATTTATGTAGAAACCCTGCCACAAATGAGCAACCTGATTCTAATCAAGAAAGCTGATCATAATAGCTAGGAAACAAAGATAAAATGGGGAAATACTCTACAAAGCATGTGGCCTGTACCCCTACAAAATGCCAGTGTCGTGAAAGACAAATATATATATATAATTGAAGACCAAAACCAAAAGGCTGAGGAACTGGTCCTGATAAAGGAAGGTAAAGACAGATGATGACCAAATACAAGTTACAATCCTGGGCTAGATCCTGGATCAGAAAGAAATGTTCTAAAGGACATTACTGAGCAGTTGGTTAGGGTTAGAAAAGGGTTGCTTTTTGTTTTTTTGTTTGAGACAGAGTCTTGCTCTGTCACCCAGGCCAGAGTGCAATGGCGCGATCTTGGCTCACTGCAACCTCCGTTTCCCAAGTTCAAATGATCCTCCTGCCTCAGCCTCCCAAGTAGCTGGGATTACAGGCATGTGCCACCATGCCTGGCTAATTTTTATATTTTTAATAGAGACAGGTGATCCCTCCACCTCGGCCTCCCAAAGTGCTGGAGTTACAGGTTTGAGCCCCCGTGTCCAGGCTACTAGAAGTGTGTTATTATTCAATCTCCTGACTCTCACTAATTGTACTCTAGTTAGGTAACAGAATGCCTTTGTTTTTATGAAAGAGAGAGAAAAGAGAAAGAGAATGACAGCAAGAAAGCAAACATGTAATGCAAACGATGGCTAGAATTGGTGGATTCGGGTAAAGAGTGTATGAAATTCGTTGAATTCGTTGTTCTATGTTTTAGTAGAACAGGCTGGAGTGCAGTGGCACGATCTTGGCTCACTGCAACCTCTGCCTCTGGGTTCAAGCAATCCTCCCTGCCTCAGCCTCCTGAGTAGCTGGGATTACAGGCGCCCACCACCATGTCTGACTAATTTTTTTTTTTTTTTTTTTTCTGAGACAGAGTCTCGCTCTGTCGCCCAGGCTGGAGTGCAGTGGCCGGATCTCAGCTCACTGCAAGCTCCGCCCCCCGGGTTTACGCCATTCTCCTGCCTCAGCCTCCCGAGTAGCTGGGACTACAGGCGCCCGCCACCACGCCCGACTAGTTTTTTGTATTTTTTTAGTAGAGACGGGGTTTCACCGTATTAGCCAGGATGGTCTCGATCTCCTGACCTCGTGATCCGCCCGTCTCGGCCTCCCAAAGTGCTGGGATTACAAGCTTGAGCCACCGCGCCCAGCCTAATTTTTGTATTTTTTAGTAGAGACGAGGTTTCGCCATGTTGGCCAGGCTGATCTTGAACTCCTGACCTCACATGATTACCTGCCTTGGCCTCCCAAAATGCTGGGATTACAAGCGTGAGTCACTGTGCCCAGCCTCATTGTTCTATTCTTGTAACTTTCTGATGCCTGAGATTTTCTTCAGGGTAAAAATTTTGAATAAAAAATGAAAATGTAAGCATCGTAAATTGTTAAATCAAATATTAATAAGCTGGCTTTGGAAAGACAGATGTAAAAGGATTTCCAATTCAATTAATTCTATGGCAAATATTTCTGAGCATCTGTTCCAGGCATATAATCAAGATGAAGTAAGATATCGTAGCAGTGAGCTTGCCCTCTCCCCATTACCTGCTCTGGGGTCTCATGGGGTCCTCACTCCCATTAACTGATGTCATCAGTATCAGTTCCAAACCAGGTGTTATCTGGCTTGCTACAAGAGCTATTTTTAAAAATGCCTGTACCTATGATGTATTTTTCTTCCTTTATCTGTTTATTTCAAAGATTTCTTGAATACCAGTGTATTTTGCCCTAACAGTCTGACCAAGCCTGCTTCTACACTTAATCAATATGGCAGCCATGCCCTTGCCACAGGGTTTTCAGAAAAAGCCAGTACAGGAGCAGAACCTACTTAGTCTAGAGAGTGGGGCTCAGCCAGCCAACAACCACAGGAAGGGGCCATGCAGTGGGACCAAGGCTTAGACTCTGAGAGATGGAAAGTTCTTTCAGAGAACCTGACAATGGACAGTAGGGGCAGAGCCATGAACGCAGGACTTCAAAGGTAGACTTAGGGCATGAGGCGAGATCCCAGTGCTGGAGGGACCAAGGCCTCTGGACCAAAGAACTCAGACCAGGAGCAGGATAAGAGAAGGTCCAGGTGCTAAAATGCTAGTACCAACCAGGGCCCTGGGCTCAAAGGAGAAATGCAGCTGTCCCTTCCTTTAGAAGAAAAGGAGATTAGTGGAGGGTAATCTGTAAGACTAATGTTGTCACAAGCTTTTGAGCTCACAACTTCTCCAGCTATTTTGGTTACCCCTTGACCTTTGCCCTCCTTGTTCTTCATTGTCCCCACCCCAACCCCTCTGTAGACCAGTCATGGAGAATGAGGTAGAGTCAGCCTGAAGGTCTTTGTGATCACATATGCATCAAATGTTTATTTTGGCCAAATGGGAATGGTTGAAAGTAAAATTCAATATTGAGCTGATGCTGAAGCCAAAAATAATCATCAAAGACTGAACCTCTGGACTACAAAATAAATCTGAAATTTCAACAAAATTATTTATTATTTCAAAGTTATCAAGAATTTTAGAAGTCAGTTTTTAAATTTTGACATTTCAACACAAAACCAATTTCTTTCATTTCAACACAAAACCAGTTTCTTTCGTGGCCACAAAACCACGTTTTTATGAGATTGGTCATTCACTTTCCAATAAAGTCAGTAGGGGAGCAAGATTTCTGGGGGATTACCTTTGCCAGGGCAAGGCATTGGGGTTGATCATGTTTCACCAAGATATTAAGCTTCCCTTCCTCTCTAAGTGGCAAGCGACAAAGGCAAAGATGTATTTGTTCTTTAACTCCTGAGCTTACAGATTTGATCAGTGGCAAAAATACAAGCTCATCAAAGCAATCCCATTAACTAAGACCTGTGCATTGCTTAAAGAATGTGTTTTCTGGGTGTTTTTATTACACATTAATCTGGAATATTTACTCATATTTGAAAGCAAGTATTCAGGTATAATAATAAACCTGAACAGCATTCATCACTACATTGATTAGACTTAATGGTAACCTAGGTACATGAGGTCAGGATGTCCAAAAAAGCAATGAAGTTTGCTGTCAGACACTGCAAAGGCAATCCTAACTGCAAAGCTGAATTCCAGACTTTGGCCAAATGCATAGGCTAAATGAAACTTCCTTGCATCCTTATCTGCTACCAGATGCTTTTCAAGGTTTCCGAAGGTTTCCTGGTCTTTCCACTGAACAATTTTCAGGAATATGAGAGACACAGAATTCAGACCACATGGCAGACGACTCCCAAGGGTCCCTGGTCACTGCCAGGACCACTTAAGCATCCCTGGGGATGCAAGGCTCAGATCCCACAGCTTGCCACATTTCTTCAATCTGTTGGGGCATACAGAGGCAGAATCTGTCCTAAATCCGTACCATCTAGAGTAGTGTCCAATGCAGAGTTGGCCATCAGTACATTTGTGTTAAAAGGAATCAACAAGTGAATGAATGTATGGTCGGTAGAATGTGGCAATGTTGATATTTCATTCAAGATGAGACCAGCAGTTATCTGATTGTTTTGTTAGAAACCCACCATATAGATGCCTGAGGCTTTGAGGGAATGCTTTAGAAACAGTAGAACACCCACTCCACTCAGAGCTCCAAAAGCCATAGAGGGGACAGGGGCTGCAGTTCCAGAAAGGACTAGATTGGGAAAAGATGACTTGGAGGGAAGACAAAAAAACGTCCACGTGTAGCAGCCGTGACTCCCTGGCAGGTTCTTCCTCTGCGTAGGTGTCAGTGCCTGAGTCACGCCTGGAGCAGGCTTCTTTACTTGCATGTTGAATGTCTCTGACTCACCATCTGACATGGGTTGTGCTCGTATTTTCCATTATAGAAACCGTATCTGGTGAGTCAGGACCAGAGAGAAAACATGAGACTCATGGAGGTGTCAGAGGCGTTGGAACCAGAGTGACTCCATCTTGAGCGAGGGCTGGGAAAATGAGGCTGGGACTTGCTGGGCTGCTTTCCCAGAAAGTCAGGCATTTGAGCCTCTAGAAGTTTATGGTTAAGGGAACAGATTGATGAGGCTTACTAGACACACCCATACTTGGGAATGTCCAGATATCCCAATATCTGGAAAACAAAGGCATTCCTAATTTTGCTGTAAAGATAATAATACAGATTCTTACAAAATATAGTAATTAAAGAAAATCAATCCTTTATCACAAATGCTTGTAGAAGAGCACATCTTCCCATCATCTTTTTTAAATCCTATATAGATATATATACAAGCATTGTACCTAGGGCGGACGTGCTCTTCCTCTTACTTTCGGGAACGCCCTACTCTGTTTATGGAGTAGCTTGTTCTTTCACCACTTTACTTTCTTATTTGTTTATTTATGTATTTATTTATTTTGAGATGGAGTCTCACTCTGTTGCCAGGCTGGAGTGCAGTGGCACGATTTTTGCTGTGCACTGCAGACGCACCCGGAATTCTTTCTTGGGCGAGATAAAAGAACCGTCTCTTGGGGTCTGGATCGGGATCTCTTTCCTGTAACAGAGGGAAGGCGTTCAGGCTCTGTGGGGAGAAGGAAAGGTGAGGTAAGCCCTCATGGGTCCCCACCTTGGGCAGAGAAGTGTTCCTAACGTGAATGAGGACCCCACCCCAGGTCTGGCTCCGGGCTGCAGGGGGCGTTTGCAGGGAGAAACCACCCTACTCCTGCTAATTTCCATGGGTGACATCAGTGCCAGGCTTGATCACTGGCAGGTTCCGGGGTCAGCCCTCTGAACCAGCCCCTGATTCCTGAAATCAGGCAAATACAAATTAAAAACAACAGGGGTAATTCTCCCAGCTGAAAAGAAAGGAAGAGATGCCCTACCTTTCCCTTTTCTTTCAGAAGTTCTTTCTCCATCCTTTTCAAATGTATGTGAATCTTTTTTTTTTTTTTTGAGACAGGGTCTTGCTCTGTCACCCAAGCTGGAGTACAGTGGCACAATCTCGGCTCACTGCAACCTCCGCCTCCTAGGTTCAAGCGATTCTTCTGCCTCAGCCTCCCGAGTAGCTGGGATTACAGGCACACACCACCACACTCAGCTTATTTTTGTATTTTTAGTAGAGACAGGGTTTCACCATGTTAGCCAGGCTAGTCTTGAACTCCTGACCTCAAGTGATCCACCTGCCCCTTGGTGTCCCAAAGTGCTAGGAGTACGGGTGTGAGCCACCGCACCTGGCCTATGTGAATCTTTTTAATGGCTAAATAAGCCAGCCTTATGACTCAGGAATGTTTCCTCGAGGAGCCAGGGGGAGCCCCCTCTTTGCGATGGAATCATCTAGGACAGGAGCGTCCCTCCAGTCTCCCACTTTCCTGGGAGGAGAAGAACCTAGAGCATCACCTGACTCCACATTGCAAAATCTGCCTAACATCAGAGCCGTGACACCTTTAGCTGCCACCTGCGATGCTCATCTTGTTCTGGTTTAAATGCTTATTCAATGATAACAGTATCTTCTTCCTCTCTACCTTTCAGGAGAGGTTTTCTGGGCTGGGAGTGGAGTTTTAAAAACTTTAATTCTATTTCACCAACACTTTGAGCAGCACCAGGCCCAGAGACTTCATGTCAGGGCCAAGGCCAGAGATGCAAATCTCTGTTGATCAGACGAAGGGGGGCCAGACCCCATGCTCTGGCTTCTTCTCCAGATTCCAAGCCACAGATTTTTCCACTCACAGACTTTGTGTTGTGGGCAGAACATGCGCTATCAGCATCAAAATATTGAGCCCAAATCTATAGGAACAGAGTTTCGAAGCTACCCACGCAGGGCTGTTACCAGCCCATGTGCTTTCATTAGGTCTCCAGGCTGAGAGGCCAGGTGGGTGGTGAGGTGCCTATGAATTGCACCACTCTGGGTGGCCTCAGATCCCCTGGCTCACTGTCCTCTCACTCCAGCAAGTTGGCTAAATTCAAGTGTCCCTCCCACTGCACAGGACACCAATCACCTGGGCATCTTTCCCTCAGACACACAGCCCGGAGCTATCATGAATGCCAGCTGTGTCAGCTTCAACCAGCATCTTTTTCAGAGAGGCCGATCACCTGGGCACATTCACATGCCTGCTTTTTTGCAACAGCCCACCAAGACCTCACACTCTGAGAACAGAGCATTGGAGGCAGAAGATAAGGATGGAGGAGACGTGGAGAAGGAAAAGGTGTACTGGAGCTGGGCACGTAGGTGAGGGCAGTCTGGGGAGAGGCCCTCTCTGGCCTTTATGGGCCAAGCATTGGGAAAGGGCTGGGGAGGGCAGCAAGGCCACCAGCACACAGGGCCAGCGCCCTCCAAGGAAAGTGAGATAGGGCCATGCTCTGTCTGCACCCGCCTGGCTGTTCCTTCCCTCTCCAGAGGTGAGACTACTGGGCGGGCGTGCCAGCTGCCTTCAGCAGGGACTTTGGGATTGGGGAATAAGCAGCCCTTCTCCCCAGCCCACTCCCCACCTAGACATTCGTGGTCCCCGGTCTCTATTATATTTCCTTCTTTCTTTCTTTTTTTTTTTTTTTTGAGACAGAGTTTTGCTCTTATCACCCAGGCTGGAGTGCAGTGGCACCATCTCTGCTCATTGCAAGCTCTGCCTCCCAGGTTCAAGTGATTCTCCTACCCCAGCCTCCTGAGTAGCTGGGACTACAGGCACTTGCCACCACGCCCGGCTAATTTTTTGTATTTTTTAGTAGAGACGGGGTTTCACCGTGTTAGCCAAGATGGCCTCAATCTCCACCTGCCTTGGCCTCCCAAAATGTTGGGATTACAGGCGTGAGCCACCGCGCCCAGCCCTGTTATCCTTCTTTAGGACCCTGGACAGTAAGATGAAGGTGGGAGGCTAAATATGCAGATGGCTCATGGCCAGATCATACATGAAAATAGAACTCTGACCCCAAAGCTGTAGCAGCCAGCCCAGGACGTGGCCTGATATCTTTGAATCAGACCAGCGGGACTCAGGCCACCACCTCCAGCCACCAGCCCAGGAAGCCAAACACTAACCCCTCCAATAGTGGGCCCCAAATGGCCAGGACTGGATTAATAACTGACCACTTCCCTGATGTTTGTGCCCATTTCAAGCTTAGGACCAGCTAGCTTGCCCCTGACCAATCATGTGGTTGCCCCACTCCTATTCAGCTACCCCCAGCTTCCCAAGATCAACAGCCTCCAACAGGGTACACCTGCTCATCTCTCATGTCCACGGTAAAGCTCTCCCACTCACCTGCCTGTCTTTGAGTCTCTGCCAAATGCCAGTGATGGTGGCCAGGTCCCAAGCTCTGGATAAATTGCTTTTCCTTGTGCTCCTTTGAGTGGTCTTTGTTGATTCCTTCCGATGTAAGAACCAGCCTCTCTTGTCTAGGAAGAGAGAAGACCCTTCCAGGGTCAAGGCTGCGTGAGAGCAATGTCCTCCCTGCTGCCAAAGTAAATCCATGGTGCAGTACCCAGAAGGCCGGATGCTTCTCAGGGTGACCAAGGCTTATGAAAGACATCATGCCGTGTGCCAAGGGTGGCATGGAGTCCTCTCGCCTCTAGAACCCTCCACTGCCTGCCCAGCCCTCCTGCCACCTCTTCCTGGCCCCTGCTTCCAGCCTGCTTTTCCCAGAGCAGATAATGAGACGGGGGCCTGAGGTGGTTTTCCGATGTTCGGGAGGCACTGCCCAACGTGGATGCTCCAGGCCTTGAGGCATCAGCCTTGTGGGCATCTGGTTAGAGTTTCACAGGAAGTGACACTTGGGAAAGCAAATTAAAGTCTCCAGCAGAGCTCACTGTGGTGGAGCAGCAGGCAGCATGGCTGGGGCAGGGAGGAGACGCTAGGGACAACCCCACAGAATTAGTAGCACCCTTGGCAACCCCTGGGCGGATCAGATGACTGGTAGTAGCAGTGATTAGGTACAAAACATGAAGCCCCTCCTCCACGCCAACCACCACCTTTAGGCAAAGACCGAATCGGGGCCCCAGTAGAAACAGTGGGCCCAGCTCACACCTATAATCCCAACACTTTGTGAGGCAGGAGAGTTGTTTGAGCACAAGGGTTCAAGACCAGCCTGGCAACATGGAGAGACCGTCTCTACTAAAAATACAAAAAATTAGCAGGACACGTTGGCACATGCCTGTAGTCCCAGTTACCCGGGAGGCTGAGGCGGGAAGATCACCTGGGCCCCAGAGGTTGAGGTTGCAATGAGCCAAGATCCTGCCACTATGCTCCAGCCTGGGTGACAGAGCCAGATCCAATCTCAAGAAAAAACAAAGGAAACAGTGAATCAGACTTCACCGTAGAGTTCTCTGTGCCTTCTCAGCTCTTCCTTCAAGGAATGGAATAACTTTAATATTCAGAGATGGCCCTTGCTTTTGTCCTTGAAGAGCAGCAAGTTGAAAATATTTTTTTATTATGATGAGTCAGTGTACATTTTTTCATTATAAAAAATAACTCCTAGATGAGGTCAAATTCTTTTCTCATTTAAAGCTGTGTGCCCTCATTTGATCTGGAAGTGTTGGAGCGAGCCTTAGGAAAAGGCTAAACACTAAAGTCTTAGGGAAAAGGCTCCTATCTCACCAAAATGGTTTATCCCATATTTTGAGAAAGTGTAAATTCAGCTATGTGGAATGTTCTAGGGCAGCGGTTCCCAAACCCCGGGCTGTGGACTGGTACAGGTTGGTGGCCTATTAGGAGCAGGGCCGCATGGCAGGAGGTGAGTGGTGGGCCAGTGAGCACGCCTGCCTGAGCTCCGCCTCCTGTCAGATCAGCCACGACAGTAGATTCTCATCGCAGCTTGAACCCTGTTATGAACTGTGCCTGCGAGGGATCTAGGTTGAGCGCTCCTTATGAGAATCTAATGCCTGATGATCTGAGGTGGAACAGTTTCATCCTGAAACCATCCCCGCCATGGAACAATTGTCTTCCACGAAACCAGTCCCTGGTACCAAAAAGGTTGGGGACTGCTGTTCTACAGGTTGTAAAAAAAAAAAACGTACAGAACCAGACCCCAAATGTCCATACCATCAGAGACTGGATTAGACACCAAACGTCCTGGCCAATGCCAGTATTATTCTTTGTTCTTTTTTTTTTTTTTTTTAGACAGAGTCTCACTCTTTCACCCAGGCTAGAGTACAGTGGTGCAATCTAGGCTCACTGCAAGCTTCCACCTCCCAGGTTCAAGTGATTCTCTTGCCTCAGCATCCTGAGTAGCAAGGATTACAGGCACCCACTACCACAGCTGGCTAATTTTTGTATTTTGTTCTTTTTTTTTTTTTTTTTTTGAGACAGAGTCTCGCTCTGCCCCCAGGATGGAGTGCAGTGGCGCAATCTCGGCTCACTGCAAGCTCCGCCTCCCGGGTTCACGCCATTCTCCTGCCTCAGCCTCCCGAGTAGCTGGGACTACAGGCGCCCGCAGCTATGCCTGGCTAATTTTTTTGTATTTTTAGTAGAGATAGGGTTTCACCGTATTAGCCAGGATGGTTTCGATCTCCTGACCTCGTGATCCGCCCACCTCGGCCTCCCAAAGTGCTGGGATTACAGGCATGAGCCACCGCACCCAGCTTGTATTTTGTTCTTTTAAGTAGCAACAGGGTTTCACCACTTTGGCCAGGCTGGTCTCGAACTTCTGACATTGTGATCTGCCTGCCTCAGCCTTCCAAAGTGCTGGGATTACAGGCATGAGCCACCGCACCTGGAACCCTGTTCATTTTTGTGTTTGTTGTTAATGTTCACAAAAATTTTGTAAGCCTTACAGAATTAAGGGACTGGGATGAAAAGAAAGGAATCATGTGCCAACATGGGGGTTGAGATGTGATCTTGTCATTAAAACCTGGCTAACAATGGACAAAGAGCCATTCCCTGCATGGTGACGACAGTCATGTGGGCTTGGTCCAAGAAAGTTCTCAAAACAACACCCTTGTGAATACTCAACCCGATGAACACACTGAATTTCACTTTCTGGATCTTTTTTGAATTAGGAAAAATGCTCTCAAAAATCTCTCCGAGGAGAAGGGCAGAGCATTTGCAAACTCCCTCAGTGTTCCAGAGCCCTTTCCATATAATTCAGAGGCGCTCTCAGCCGTTCTCAGGTTCGTGGGCAGCCTCACATTGGCGCATTTCACTTTCTCTTCCATTCGTGCACTTACTCACCTTCCAAATTCCTATGCATTCCTGAGCGTTATTTTAGCCAACACAGTTTTCAGTGCAATTAAAATTCCATTAAGAAGAAAACACATGGAAGACAGAACCAAAGTGTGCTCGTCAATAGAGAATGCTAACGATTCAGATCCTAGTGACCTTTTCATCCCAGGCTCCAAGTAAAAGAAGTGAACCTCCTTTGACCTGGATATCAGTGAATTTCAGAGCACATGTGTTAGCCTAATGATGTTAAGATGCTCTGATAAAAGTAATTTACCGGATGAAGAACAGCAAGTTGGCCGGGCGCGGTGGCTCAAGCCTGTAATCCCAGCACTTTGGGAGGCCGAGACGGGCGGATCACGAGGTCAGGAGATCGAGACCATCCTGGCTAACACGGTGAAACCCCGTCTCTACTAAAAAATACAAAAAAAAAAAACTAGCCGGGCGAGGGGGCGGGCGCCTGTAGTCCCAGCTACTCGGGAGGCTGAGGCAGGAGAATGGCGTAAACCTGGTAGGCGGAGCTTGCAGTGAGCTGAGATCCGGCCACTGCACTCCAGTCCGGGCGACAGAGCGAGACTCCGCCTCAAAAAAAAAAAAAAGAACAGCAAGTTGAAAATGTTTTTTATTGGGATGAGTCAGAGTACAGTTTTTTCCTAACTAACAAAAAATAACTCCTAGACCAAGAACGAAAAAAAAAAAAAAAAACAAAAAAAAACAAAAAAAAAATAAAAACCGGCAAGAGATTCTATTCTCATTTGAAGCAGTGTGCCCTCATTTGATCTGGAAAGTTCAAGCGAGCCTGGAATTGATTAATGAAGAACTTGGGGAGCGCAGGGCTCTGGAGGGCTTCTGCAGGGAAAACAGTTACCTGTGCCCAACCCCAGCCTTGCATCTCATTTTTTTTTTTTTTTTTTTTTTTTTTTTGAGGCAAAGTCTCGCTCTGTCACCCAGACTGGAGTGCAGTGGCGCAATCTCAGCTCACTGCAGCCTCTGCCTCCCGGGTTCAAGAGATTCTTCTGGCTCAGCCTCCTGAGTAGCTGGGACTACAGGTGCCTGCGACCATGCCCGGCTAATTTTTGTTTTTTTTGTTTTTGTTTTTGAGATGGAGTTTCACTCTTTTTGCCCAGGCTAGAGTGCAATGATGCAGTCTCGGCTCAGTGCAAACTCCACCTCCAGGATTCAAGCAATTCTCCTGCCTCAGCCTCCCAATAGCTGGAATTACAGGCACCTGCCACAACCCCTTGCTAATTTTTGTATTTTTTAGTGGAGACAGGCTTTCACCATGTTGGCCTGGCTAGTCTCGAACTTCTGACCTCAAGTGATCCACCAACCTCAACCTCGCAAAGTGCTGGGATTACAGGCATGAGTCACCACACCTGGCCTCATTTTTGTATTTTTAATAAAGACAGGGTTTCACCATATTGGCCAGGCTGGTCTCAAACTCCTGACCTCGTGATCCACCCGCCTCGGCCTCCCAAAGTGCTGGGATTACAGGTGTGAGCCACCGCGTCTGGCCCTCACTTGTTCTTGATCATACTGCAGAAGAATACAATGCGATTTCCAGATGAATGAAGTTGACACTTCTCTTAAGAGAACCACCAGATTCAAAGCAATGGCTGGCTTAGACCAGCCTGGGGGTTCACTATCCAAACGTGCAAAAACCATTGACATCAGATATTTTTTACCAAAGCAGTTTCTCGAGATCAATTTCCTGCCTCAGTTAGCATCATATAAAAACTTATTTTTAAGTTTCCTGTGGCAAAAAGCATATGCCCATCACACTGGTATTTCCACATGGCTTGGCCAGGGTTGCTTCACAGGGCTCTGGGCTCCTCTGTCCCAGGCCCAATCAAAATGCATCTATGGTCTTTCAACTCTGCCTTCAGCTTTAGCTATTCCCTATGAGCTCAGGATCCCACCCCCCTTTTCACCACCTTTGCACACAGAATTTCAGATCCTTCTCTGCCTGAGGATTCATCATGGCCGTGATTCCCATTTGGCATCACCATCCCACATTTTGCTGCCTCTGAACCTTGTCTGCTGTTATTGTTAAGACTTTCTTGGCATTCAAGGCTTGCATTTATTCCTGGACTTTGATCTTCAATCCTAGCGTGTAAGACTTCTGTAACTAAGCCAGCATGGCGGCACATGCCTGTAGTCCCAGATACTTGGGAGGCTGAAGCTGGAGCACGGCTTGAGGTCAGGAGTTCAAGACCAGCCTGGCAACGTAGTGAGACTTCTGCCTCTTTAAAAAAAAAAAAAAAAAAAAAAAAGCAGGCACAGTGGCTTGCGCTTGTAATCCCAGCACTTTGGGAGGCCAAGGTGGGCAGATCACAAGGTCAGGAGTTTGAGACCAGCCTGGCCAACACAGTGAAACCCCGTCTCTACTAAAAACACAAAAATTAACTGGGCCTGATGGTGGATGCCTGTAATCCCAGTTACTCGGGAGGCTGAGGCAGGAGAATCACTTAAAAGGTGGAGGTTGCAGTGAGCTGAGATCACGCCACTGCACTCCAGCCTGGGCAACAGAGCTAGACTCCATCTCAAAAAACAAACAAACAAGACTCCTACCTCTAAAAAACAAAAAAAACAAGAAACAGACTCCTTACTCTAGACTATCCCTGTCCAGCCTCAAGTGTGAGTTCCTACATTCCTGGTCGGGGATCTGCTCAAACTTCCTGTCTCCTACTTCTCCCCATGGTCTTCCCTCCTTCAATGTGAACAAAGAGTTCATGGACCAGGTCAGGCCTGGAGGCCTCAAAGTCACTGTTAGAATCCCCAAGAGGCAGCTTCACAAGACTCAGGTGATGATGCTGACTCTGTAGTCCAGTGGTTTTCAAAGTGTGGTCCCTGGACCAGCAGCATCAGCAGCCTCTGAGAACAACTTAGAAATGCACCTTCTTAGGCACTGCCACAGCTGTATTGAATCAAACATTCTGCTTTAACCTGCCGCACTTGTGCTCTAACGAGTCTCCAGATGATTCTAATATGGAGAGGGGAAGTGGGCAGGGATTTCAAGGAAGGCTTTCCCGACATCTGTGTGGTTCAGGCCGTCACCCTGAGAATGCACAGTCCTCAGTTGGCCCCCTGGAGCCATAGCCCTGGAGTTTGGGGACTGTATCAGGAAGTCATTCAAATACCCCAGAACAAGAGTCAAAGATTTCCTGAAATGGGACCTTCAGGGAGACAAAGGGGATATGGCTCAAGTCATCCTGCATCCCCGCCACTTCCAAGCCCCCATGCTCCACTGCAAGCCATCATCTTCCTCCACTCCAGCAAACAGATCACATTGTCGTGATCCCGAGGACCACCTGATGCAGACCTGGCTGAGCAAAGTTGATCCAGGAAATTCAGGACTAGGGGTAAGGACCCTAATTTTATTTTTTTCGAGATGGAGTCTCGCTCTGTTGCCCAGGCTGGAATGCCGTGGCTTGATCTTAGCTCACTGCAACCTCTGCCTCCTGGCTTCAAGCAATTCTGTGCCTCAGCCTCCGGAGTAACTGGGATTACAGGTGCCCACCACCACACCCAGCTAATTTTTGTATTTTTAGTGGAGATGGAGTTTCACCATGTTGGCCAGGCTAGTCTCGAACTCCTGACCTCAGGTAATCCGCCTGCCTCAGCCTCCCATAGTGCTGGGATTATAGGTGTGAGCCACCGCACCCAGCTATATGTATTTTAATTTGTCTTTATTTTCTCATGTATACATATGTATGTGTGTGTGTGTGTGTGTGTGTGTATATGACCTGAGCGCCTCATATATATAGTATGTAGGTATGTATATACTGAGCTCCAAGATACCTGGAAAGATGTAAATTAGAATTAGTTCTAATGTTCTAATATCAAGTTAATTAAGTATATTACTGCTACTGACTCATGCTCCAGGCATTTTACTTGGAGTTTCTTGGTTGATCCTCGGAACAACCACGTGTGGAAAATATCTATTGATGGAGGGCTGTGGAATAGTGGAAAGAGCTGGCCAGCAGTTGGATCAGCTGGGATGTCTATTGATGGAGGGCTGTGGAATGGTGGAAAGAGTTGACCGGCAGTCGGATCAGCTGGGATATCTGTTGTCAATGGAGAGCTGTGGAATGGTGGAAGAGTTGGCCAGCAGTTGGATCAGCTGGGATATCTGTTGATGGAGGGCTGTGGAATGGTGGAAGAGCTGGTCGGCAGTCAGATCAGCTGGGATATCTGTTGATGGAGGGCTGTGGAATGGTGGAAGAGCTGACCGGCAGTCGGATCAGCTGGGATATCTGTTGATGGAGGGCTGTGGAATGGTGGAAAGAGCTGGCCAGCAGTCGGATCACCTGGGTTTGGGTCTAGTTTGTCACTAATCACAAACTGTTACATAGGAGATACATAGTACTGAATTTGTGGGCTTTTTCTGATGGCCAAGAAAACAAAGGTGCTCAATGAATAAATCTTGGTTAAGAGTGGATCCCTCCATTTTACACAAACGGAACAAAAAGCTTTGGAGAGGTCAGCCAGAGGTTCTCAGCACGGGCTGTGCATGAGAGTCACCTGGAGGGCTTTTAAATGCCTAATCCCTGGTAATCCCCAGACACAGCAGCCTGGTTGAAAACCCCCGGGTTAAATATGTTGCAGGCAATCCCATGGCCAGCAGGTGGCAGGGCTGTGACTTGAGCCCAGATCTATTGACAGGGGAACCCAAGCTCTGGCTGAAGGAGCCGGTTCCTGGAGCTGGCAGTGCAGGTAACACCTCCGGGTCACAAAGCAGGTGTACTGTGAGAAGGCTGACAGTAGAAACCGGGCTTCCCTCGACAATACTTGTCACGGAAGGATGGTATTTTCCCAGTTGAGAGCCTCCATCTCAGGTTGTGCTGACCACAGAGAGAGAGGGAGAAAGACTTTAGAAACAGAGCAATGTGTGAAGCCACTGAGAAGAATCTAAAGGTTTCCTTCTAATTAAAGGGATTACTCTGCCACATTTAGGAGACAGAAAAATGCTGCCCCTCCCCCCCAACACTGTATGGAGTTGTACACATCCCAGCGTACGTCCATACCTACTTTCCAGCTCTGCCACTTCCTAGCCGAGTGTCATTGGGCAAGTTATGTACCCTCTCGGTTTCTCAATTTTCTCATCTGAAAAAGTGGGATAATGACAGGATCTACACCAAAGAGCTTCTGTGATGATCGCACGATATGCGAAGCACTCAAAACAGGGATTGGCCCGTGGAAAGTGCTCAAGAACATCAATTATTACATTTGGACTTGACAACAGCACTCTAAGGCTCAATGTCTCACCCCAAGTGAACAGCCAGCAACCCAGAGCTGGCTTCAAACCTGCGTTTCCTAAGTCTGGGTTGAAAGGACCTGTCTGTCTACACCTGCACTGCAAAGATCTTGTCTTCATCCTCTCACCTGGGCCAATCAGTGGCTGCCTACCTGTGTCCCTGTCTCCAGGCCCTTCTTCATCTAATTTATCCTTTTTATTGATATGTTTTTTAAATTTTTATTTATTTTTGTTTTTATTTTCATGTATTTTGTTTCATTATAAAAGGAAAATACTTTATTTGTACAGATAAAATTTGAAAATTGTGGGTTAAGAAAAATTCCTCAGTAGTCCCACTGAATCTGGCCACAATTCTTTGCTGCAGTAGGATGCCTTGAGCACACAGTTCTTTACATAGTTGACCTCATTCTATAGAGTTCAGAAGAACCACCTGGAAAACTCATTTAAAGTTCAGATTCCTGGACTCTAGCCCCAAAAGCTCTGATCCAGCAGCCCTAGGACTGGAGACCTAGATACTTCTGAGAGCATTGTCTTTGAGAAATCTTGTACAGGGCTGTAATCTGGGCATCAGATACATTCCAATCCTATTTCACTGAACCATTTCACCATAAGCATCTTTCTTTGTTGCCACATGGGCTCCATACTGTAATTTGGCCTTTACAGAGCTCCCATATACATCTTAATAATGTCACAGTGCAGGTGGTATTTTCCTACCCGTCCCAGCTCAAACTCTTCCTCTGGTTTTGTTGATCTCAGATGAAGGGTATAGGATCTGGCAGAAGAAATACAATATTCCGTCAAGGGGACACATAGTCATTTCCCTCCATTGGAACCTTTACATTGAATCTGTTTAAGCTCTCCAGGTAATTCTGGATGTGACTAAGCCAAGTAAGGGCTCCAGGGTGGAGAACTGGACCAAGATCTGAGCAGGTGCAGTCCACCAAGCAAAGTCAAAGTCTGGAGCAGGAGACTGAAGACTGAAAACATTCCAGAAGCCAGTGGTTGGAGCAGCTGGAAGAAGAATGCCCAAACCACCAGGGAAGGGACTTGAGTGAGGCAAGTGCCAAGGGCACGGGAGTTAAGGAGGCGGTGCCTCCTTAACCTTTGTTTCACACGGATCTGCCCCACCCTGCTTACCACANATCTGTTGATGGAGGGCTGTGGAATGGTGGAAGAGCTGGTCGGCAGTCAGATCAGCTGGGATATCTGTTGATGGAGGGCTGTGGAATGGTGGAAGAGCTGACCGGCAGTCGGATCAGCTGGGATATCTGTTGATGGAGGGCTGTGGAATGGTGGAAAGAGCTGGCCAGCAGTCGGATCACCTGGGTTTGGGTCTAGTTTGTCACTAATCACAAACTGTTACATAGGAGATACATAGTACTGAATTTGTGGGCTTTTCTGATGGCCAAGAAAACAAAGGTGCTCAATGAATAAATCTTGGTTAAGAGTGGATCCCTCCATTTTACACAAACGGAACAAAAGCTTTGGAGAGGTCAGCCAGAGGTTCTCAGCACGGGCTGTGCATGAGAGTCACCTGGAGGGCTTTTAAATGCCTAATCCCTGGTAATCCCCAGACACAGCAGCCTGGTTGAAAACCCCGGGTTAAATATGTTGCAGGCAATCCCATGGCCAGCAGGTGGCAGGGCTGTGACTTGAGCCCAGATCTATTGACAGGGGAACCCAAGCTCTGGCTGAAGGAGCCGGTTCCTGGAGCTGGCAGTGCAGGTAACACCTCCGGGTCACAAAGCAGGTGTACTGTGAGAAGGCTGACAGTAGAAACCGGGCTTCCCTCGACAATACTTGTCACGGAAGGATGGTATTTTCCCAGTTGAGAGCCTCCATCTCAGGTTGTGCTGACCACAGAGAGAGAGGGAGAAAGACTTTAGAAACAGAGCAATGTGTGAAGCCACTGAGAAGAATCTAAAGGTTTCCTTCTAATTAAAGGGATTACTCTGCCACATTTAGGAGACAGAAAATGCTGCCCCTCCCCCCCAACACTGTATGGAGTTGTACACATCCCAGCGTACGTCCATACCTACTTTCCAGCTCTGCCACTTCCTAGCCGAGTGTCATTGGGCAAGTTATGTACCCTCTCGGTTTCTCAATTTTCTCATCTGAAAAGTGGGATAATGACAGGATCTACACCAAAGAGCTTCTGTGATGATCGCACGATATGCGAAGCACTCAAAACAGGGATTGGCCCGTGGAAAGTGCTCAAGAACATCAATTATTACATTTGGACTTGACAACAAACAGCACTCTAAGGCTCAATGTCTCACCCCAAGTGAACAGCCAGCAACCCAGAGCTGGCTTCAAACCTGCGTTTCCTAAGTCTGGGTTGAAAGGACCTGTCTGTCTACACCTGCACTGCAAAGATCTTGTCTTCATCCTCTCACCTGGGCCAATCAGTGGCTGCCTACCTGTGTCCCTGTCTCCAGGCCCTTCTTCATCTAATTTATCCTTTTATTGATATGTTTTTTAAATTTTATTTATTTTGTTTTATTTTCATGTATTTTGTTTCATTATAAAAGGAAAATACTTTATTTGTACAGATAAAATTTGAAAATTGTGGGTTAAGAAAATTCCTCAGTAGTCCCACTGAATCTGGCCACAATTCTTTGCTGCAGTAGGATGCCTTGAGCACACAGTTCTTTACATAGTTGACCTCATTCTATAGAGTTCAGAAGAACCACCTGGAAAACTCATTTAAAGTTCAGATTCCTGGACTCTAGCCCCAAAAGCTCTGATCCAGCAGCCCTAGGACTGGAGACCTAGATACTTCTGAGAGCATTGTCTTTGAGAAATCTTGTACAGGGCTGTAATCTGGGCATCAGATACATTCCAATCCTATTTCACTGAACCATTTCACCATAAGCATCTTTCTTTGTTGCCACATGGGCTCCATACTGTAATTTGGCCTTTACAGAGCTCCCATATACATCTTAATAATGTCACAGTGCAGGTGGTATTTTCCTACCCGTCCCAGCTCAAACTCTTCCTCTGGTTTTGTTGATCTCAGATGAAGGGTATAGGATCTGGCAGAAGAAATACAATATTCCGTCAAGGGGACACATAGTCATTTCCCTCCATTGGAACCTTTACATTGAATCTGTTTAAGCTCTCCAGGTAATTCTGGATGTGACTAAGCCAAGTAAGGGCTCCAGGGTGGAGAACTGGACCAAGATCTGAGCAGGTGCAGTCCACCAAGCAAAGTCAAAGTCTGGAGCAGGAGACTGAAGACTGAAAACATTCCAGAAGCCAGTGGTTGGAGCAGCTGGAAGAAGAATGCCCAAACCACCAGGGAAGGGACTTGAGTGAGGCAAGTGCCAAGGGCACGGGAGTTAAGGAGGCGGTGCCTCCTTAACCTTTGTTTCACACGGATCTGCCCCACCCTGCTTACCACATGGACCTTGACAATTGCTCCAGAGAGTCTGCTTTTGAGAATCTCTTTTAATCTGTTTTACCCTGGAAAAAACTTTTATGTCTACTGATCTGCTGGGGCCCATCTACCTGACCCATTCCTATAATTTAAAAGGCCCTCCCTTTTTCCTAACCAGGTACCCTACTGTCTTGCTTAACTAATAAGATTATGTCCTCAGCTAGACTAATGGGGGGACAAAATCGTTCTGTGGGTCAGGGAGAGACAAACAATCAGGTGTTTCTGAGACCTTATATCCTCTCTTCATCAACAATGTCAACCATGAAGGGTTGGACAAGACTCTATCTTTTGGGAGCACCACTCTGTTATGCAAATCTGTGCACTGAGACCCATGCCTGCTGAAAACCATTTTTAATACCTGGTTTCTGAAAGACTTTTCCAGAAGCAATGTGGCCCCTCATCTTGTTGCTATGGAGGTTGCCAGAGGCCTCCAGCTCGGTTTCCAGAATCCTCAGTGTTAAGAGATCCCGCCATTCAGACTTACTCAAGGGTGAACAGGCCTTTTCCATGGGCAGGACTCAACAAAACCAACATGCTTACTTACACATTTACAATGAAAGCAGTCAAATCTTCATTTTAGCAGGTCAATAACCTTGAAAAAAATACATTCGGGTTGGAGTTGTACCGTGAATATGAAATTAAAGTCAAAGAACCCAGCTGTTGGAAGAAATATTTTTACCAAGCCATGGTCAGCTAATAAGTTCCCATTCTCTACTACTGAGAGACAGATACTGTTTTTCCTGCTTGTGAACCCCTTTCCTTTCTGATTTCTGTGTTTCTGATCATTTCCTTTCTCTTCACCTTTCCCTTTTCAATGCTCCAAGCCAACTCTCAGAACTCAACTCACGAAAACATTGCGTCATCATCATCCTTTGGGTGGAGTTCGTGCCAGTCCTAGTTGCACTTCCTCATTAGGATCTGACTGTTTTATGATCATTTCTCAAAGCTTTTCTTCTCACTCCTTGCTTCTGTCAGTTTACCCTTCACCAAGTGCTTGGCCTCCTTGTCTAGAACACCCTTGCGTGCCTTGGAATTCGTATAATCAAGGAAGAGGAGGCTCAGAAGCATCAGAGCTATGCCACCACACCTCTCGTGATGGCAAGCTTGAAAAACTGGTTTTGCAGGAAGCTTGCTGCAGTGAGAAACAGGCTTTAGAGACAGGGCGATTGGCATGAAGAAGTCTTGTGAAGGTAGGAAAGTATGTCACAGGCACAGTTTTGGGACAAAGTCCAACTCCCTGTGTCCACAGGTGGAGCCGATTCCTGTCAGATCAATCTCCATCTAGGCGAAGCCCTTCCGGGAAGGGCACCGAATTCCAGGGCTTGATGACATCACTGGGGCAAAGTCGCAGAACCAGCCCCTGCCCCTGCTCACTCTCTGTGCCCTTTACAAACAATGGCCTGCCACAGGGGACCAGGGTAGAAGCCTCCACACTGTCTTTGCTTCTCTTATCTCCAGAGTACGGTTTCTCAACCTTGGCACTATTGACACTTGGGGCTGGATAATTCTTGGTTATGTGGGCTACCCTGTGCATCAGAGGCTGTTTAGTAGCACCCCTGGCCTTGAAACTAGACACTTCATTTATGTCAAGGAAAAATGTCTTCAGACATTGATAAATATCCCTTCGGTGGGGCAAAATCACCCATGGATGAGAACTATGAATCCCAAGTTGCCCTCCACTTTCAGAGTAATAAGCAAGAGGACACCGGGCCTCTCCTTTCAAGTGGATGCAGAGAGTAAGACTGAAGAGGGCTTAAGGGAGGGTTGGAACAAGCAGGTAAATGCTGTCCCAGAAGCTTAGGCGATCCCCTGCTGCTACATCTCAAACACTTGTTTGTGCAACAAATAATTAAATATGCTATGTGCAGAAATCTGTCCATTTGTAGATTCCAGACAATTTCAGAGACACCCTCCCAGCCCCTGCCACAAGGCTGCTTGCATCTGTTATGTTTACCCCTGCCAAGTCAAACAGAAGACTCCTCTTTTAAAGTCCTCAAAGCAAAGTTCTCAAAGCCCAAATTCACCACCAGCATCTTAAGAAGTATGCTTGTTGGCCAGGTGCGGTGGCTCATGCCTGTAATCCCAGCACTTTGGGAGGCCAAGGCAGGCAGATCACAACGTCAGGAGTTCGAGACCAGCCTGGCCAACATGGTGAAACCCCGTCTCTACTAAAAATACAAAAATTAGCTGGGCATGGTGATGCACGCCTGTAATCTCAGCTACTCGGGAGGCTGAGACAGGAGAATCGCTTGAACCCGGGAGGCAGAGGTTGCAGTGAGCCAAGATTGCGCCACTGCACTCCAGCCTGGTGAAAAAATGAAACTCCATCTCAGAAAAAAAAAAAAAAAAAAAAAAAAAAAGAAGTATGATTGTTGTTGTTGATGATGATGTTATTACTGCATAAACAACAATAAGTAAAATTTTAAAAACACACTGGGCTGGGTATGATGGCTCACACCTGTAGTCACAGCCCTTCAGGGATCTGAGATGGAAGGACTGCTTGAGGCCAGGAGTTTGAGACCAGCCTGGGAAACACAGCAAGACGCTGTCTCTACAAAAATTAAAACAGATTAGCCAAGTGTGGTGATGTGCTCCTATATTCCCAGCTTCCTGGGAGGCTGAGGCAGGAGAATCTCTTGAGCCTAGGAGTTTGAGGCTGCGGTGAGCTATGACGGCACCACTGCACTCCAGCCTGGGGGACAGAGCAAGACCCCATCACTTTAACAAAAACCTGACAAATTCTACTTTTATACCATCTTTCCAAATCAAGTGGTTGTCTTTTCTTCATTTCCCTCCAGCCCTTCACCATACAAATACATGATTTTCTTATACATAAACTCTTGAGTAGACCCATCTTCGATTTTCAACACACCTTCTCCTGAACATTATGGGATGATGCATACATGAGGAGTCCTTCTGATGTATAAAGATATCCTGAGCCAGGTACGATGCCTCACACCTATAATCCCAGCACTTTGGGAGGCTGAGGCAGAAGGATTGCTTGAGCTCCGGGGTTCAAGACCAGCCTGGGCCACATACTGAGACCTTGTCTCTGCAAAACATCAAAAAAATCAACCAACCGTGGGATTGCACACGCATAGTCCCAGTTGCTCAGAAGGCTGAGGTGGAAGGATGACTTGAGCCCAGGAGAGTGAGGCTGCAGTGAGCTGTGATGGTGCCTCTGCACTCCAGCCTGGGCAAAAGAGTAAGACTTTGTCTCAAAAAAAAAAAAAAAAAAAAAAAATTGAAAGAAAATCTATGAACAAATGTACATATCTTTTGCAATAATTCATTCCGCTGTGACCTAATATTTACTATGGGTCATGGAGGAAGTCAGTTTCAGTCTAGATTCCTCAGAATTGTCTACGTCACTGTACTCAATGATAGAACTTTAAACAAGAAGTGACCTTAGGTATCACCCAGAGTTCTCACCTTACAGGTAAGTTACCTGTGGCCCAGATAAGTTGACTTTTCTGCCAAGAGAACATGAAGAGTAGATAACAAGGCTGGGAAGAAATCCCAGGCCTGCTGCTTCCCTGAAGCTGGTGGCTTCTCTCCACACTCTTCCCTTATTGTACGTCCATGAAATTCACTGAAGGAAGCGGAGGTCAGAATGTAACAACAGTATTAGAAAGAAGCTGATGCAAACACAGTTGATGTTCACAAAGTGTTTTTTATTGTTTGTTTGTTTTTTAGAGACAAGGTCTCGCTTTCTTGCCCAAGCTGAAGTGGAGGACAGTTTATAGCTCACTGCAACCTCAAGTGATCCTCTTGCCTCAATAGCTGGGACTATAGTTGTGAGCTATTATACCCAGCCAATATATATATACACACACACACACATATTTTAACTATTATTTGTAGAGACAAGATGTTGGTCTCAAACTCCTAGCCTCAAGCGATCTTTCCATTTCAGCCCTCCAAAATACTGGGATTACGGATGTGAGCTATCACGCCCATCCAATTTTCACAAAGGGTTTTAATTCAGTTTCTTGTACTGTAAGGGTTACGGTTCTGGGTCTGTGACATACAGTAGAAATTTGCCCAGATTGAAAGTTAGAAAATATGGGTTAAATCTGATCTCTACTAATGAACCCTAAAACCCAAGATGAATGGCTTAACTTCTCCGAGCCTTAGTTTCTTCATCTGAAGAAATGTCAATAATAATTCCTATCAAGTGTATATTAAGAATCTGAAAAAGTTCTATTGTTTAAACCAGTAAACTCATACTTCAGGAGTTTTATCGTTAAAAAAAATCTGGTACCTAGAAATAGTATGTACAAAAGCACATAACCACTCCTCTGCTGATAATTACCATGTATTGAGCCTGCTATGTGATTGCTACTCTGCTGGTTGAGTTATGTAATGGTCTCTAATCTCCATCACAAATCAGAGAGATGGGTATTACAGTGTTTATTTTACAAAGGAGAAAACTGAAGGCCAGGAAGGAAAAATGACTTGTCTAAAATCACCCAGATGGTGAGTGGTCAGAGCAGAGGTCAAACTCCCATCTGCTTTTCTCAGCCAATTTTCCTCCCATTATGCCTTGTTACTTTTTGTAATGGTAAATATTTGGAAACAAATCTAAATAACCAATAATAGGGTTTGATTTTAAAATTCTAAAATGGAATATTTTCAGCTATTGAAACATTGTTTCTTTAAGGTTTATTAATCACTTGTTTTTTGTTTTTTGTTTTGTTTTGTTTTGTTTTGTTTTTTTTTGAGACAGAGTCTCACTCTGTCACCCAGGCTGGAGTGCAGTGACTCGATCATGGCTCACTACAACCTCCACCTCCTGGGCTCAAGTGATCCTCCCACGTCAGCCTCCCAAGTAACTGGGACTATAGGCATGTGCCACCACACCTGGATAATTTAAAAAAAATTTTTTTTAGAGACACGGTTTCACCATGTTGTCCTGGCTGGTCTTGAACTCCTGGGCCATCTGACCTCCTAAAGTGCCAGGATTACAGGCGTGAGCCACTGCACCTGACCTTAATTACTTTTAATAAGATGCTTCATGGGTTCTTCTGCCTGATGGGCACTAAGATGGAAGGGAAGGGTCTCCATGCCCAGGCCTGGGCAGGGAAGGGTGGTGACAGGATCGGGTCACCCACCTGTGTGATGAGGCATTCACAAAGACACCAGACCAGGGGATCAAAGACCTGAGGAAGTGCAAAGCCAATGAGAACTGACTGTAAGCTCACATGTGAAGGTGTATAAGTTAGAATGTAGGTTTGGTTGTTCTAACAGGGAAACTTCTATTTAACAAGATAGAAGTTTAATTTTCTTGCAGAGACATCCAGGCAGGTTGTCTGGGAATCCCAACATCATCAGTTTCTTTTCCTTCTGTGGCCTTACCATTCTCAGCACAGCCTCCATCTCATAGTGCAAGATGACTGCTCCTGCCTCCACATTCTAAAGGAGGAGGAAAGGGGAAGAAAAGAGAACACCCCTTCCCTGCAGGGCCACAGCCTGGAAGTTACATGCGTCAGTTCTAGGCACACCCTGTTGGCTAGAATTTGGTCACGATGATGCATTCATGCAAAGGGATCTTGGAAATACAGGCAGTAGAGCTACCATATGCCAAACCCAGAATCCCAGCTATAGCAAATAAGGGGAGAATGGATGTCGGGGACAACTAGAACAGAGGGCTGAGGCAAGGCAAGCAAGACACAGATCATGGTCCCATTACCATCTCTGGGGACTATTAGGGTTGTGTTAACCACCAAAACACAGCAAAACATCCCCAAATCCATTTTACATCACTCTAATTTTATAGGAATTCTCCTTGTTACATCTGCTTCAATATTCCCCGTCGCCACCTCCATAAGAGATACTGGATAAAGTTTTACATTATTTCTCCTGGCTTTTTTCTTTTTGCTGAGACTGAATCTTGCTCTGTTGCCCAGGCTGGAGTGTAATGATACGATCTTGGCTCATTGCAACCTCCGCCTCCTGGATTCAAGCAATCTCCTGCCTCAGCCTCCTGAGTAGCTGGGATTATAGCGTGTTACCACCATGCCCGGCTAATTTTTCTGTATTTTTAGTACAGACAGGGTTTCACCATGTTGGCCAGGCTGGTCTCGAACTCCTGACCTCATGATCCACCCGCCTCGGACTCCTAAAGTGTTGGGATTACAGGCGTGAGCCACTGCCCCTGACCTTTTCCTGGCTTTTTAAGGTCACATACGGTTTTGTTGGATAAGACACTGTGCTGAGATTGGTGGCTCAAGCTAACAAGTTATTGTTTGCATTATATTAGGTTTAAGAACCAGGACATACGACTGTATGTAAAAGAGAATCACAACTTTGATTTTAAATGCACACGAAGAAAATTTGGGGAAAACCTACCAGTTTTGTGAGTGCATTTTTGGGGTGTTAAGTTTCTTCCTCCAGCCTGGGCGACCGAAGGCGAAACTGGCCACCTCAAAAAAAAAAAAAACAAAAAAAAAAAAAAAGTTGTTTTCCTTTAAAATATTATTTTCTAAAAATTTCCAAAGTTTCTGACAATGGAAACATCTATTAATTTTATATTCAGACATTTTAAATGCGTTACTTAAAAGCTTACTGTCTACTTGCAGATTTTGTGTAACAAACCAAATTGAATGTAAAGGAGAAATGCCTTAAACTTAAAGGAAAAATTGAAAAAGCAAAATTTTTAGTATGTGTTATACTGGTGGTTATCCAAGGAAAGGGTATTACTACAAGGCAGTGGATTTAAGTGTAATTGATTCTTCTAACACTAAGCAGATCAATGGTGTTCTGAAAGAATCTTTTTTGGTATTAAAGTTCTCTGTCATACTTGCTAATATTTAATATTCACTTACTATTTGCAAGGCACAGAGTCAAGGGATTTGCGCATATAATGATTTTTAATTTTTACAACATTCTTGTGAAAGAGAGTCTCTCATTATTCCTTTTTTCAGACAGAAATGGAGCCTTCCATTTCTGATTAAGTAATTAGCCTAAGACACACAGTTAGTGATCTAAGAAATAAAAACCTCCTGAAAGAAAGACAACTGGAACGTCCTACTAAAAGAATACACTACCTGTCATACCTAGGGAAACTGACTCAGAACAGCCAGCAGCAAGTCGTATTTTAGCAAAACAACTGGGCAATAGAGGAAGAAAAGGGGATTTTTTTTTTTTTTTTTTTTAAACAAGGTCTTGCTCTGTCCCCCAGGCTCGAGTGCAGTGGTGTGATTTCAGCTCACTGCAACCTCCATCCCCCAAGTTCAAGTGATTTATCCTGTCTCAACCTTCCAAGTAGCTAGGATTACAGGCATGTACCACCACGCCCAGCTAATTTTCGTATTTTTATTACAGATGGGGTTTCACCATATTTGCCAGGCTGGTCTCAAACTCCTGACCTCAGGTGATCTGCCACCTCAGCCTCCCAAAGTGCTAGGATTACATGTATGAGCCACTGCACGCAGCCAGAAAAAGGGGATATTGAAGCAAAAAAAAAAAAAAAAAAAAAAAAAAAAAAGGTAGCTTTTTAAAAAAGGGTGTCACAGGGTCATCAGACTTGTCAGCTGCCACTGATTGCCAAGAAACAACAGATTTTCAAACTGGTTTAAAAGAGCAGACTCCACTACTCTCCTATATACAAGAGACACATCTTAAAAAAGATTCAGAAAATTAATATGTTTTTTTTTTTAAGTTAAAACTTTAAAAACTTAAAACTTTAAAAAAAGTAAAAAGTTAAAACTATCATAAAGCAGAACTTAAAGGACATGTGTGAGAAACCAACAAATATGCCAATAAGAGTGGACCTGAGCACTCTCAATAGAAGCCTGATCAAGTAGACAAAAGGAAGAAGGAACACAAAACTAAAAACCTATTTAATAGGTAGGCTGAACAGAGCTTACTCCAAATCCTAACGTTGGAGAATATACTTTATCAAGTGCATATTCATGAATAACCACATTCTAGGTCACAAAGATAATATCTCAAGAAATGTCAAGAAATAGAAAGCATACAGTGGTCTCTGAACACAGTGCAGCATAACTAGAAATAATGAAAGCAAAATCTTCCACTTGCAGATTTCAAAGTACACTATTAGATAATTGTTGGGTCAAAATAAAATTGAAATGGGAACTTCTTAAAAATAATGAAAATATGATGTGTCAGAATCTGTGTGATACTACCAAAGCAGTGATTAGAGGAACATTTATTGCATTAAGTATCTATAAGTATGATTAAGTACCTGAGGGATATGGAAATTAATTGATTAAACCTCCTTTCTAGAAAGCTCATGAAAAAACAAGCCAAAAGAAAGCAGAAGGAAAGAAAAAACACAATAAATATAAAAACAGAAATTAATGAGTTGGAAAATAAACAGAACTAATAAATCTAAAAGTTGGTTTTTGAAAATATAAACTAAAAAGTTAAACCACTAGGATAAATATACAAAATTAGAAATAGCCATAACACAGAGAAAATAAAAAACTGGGCATTACTATACACAACTCCTTGTAAATAAATTTGAAAACTCAGATAAAACACATAATTTTTAAGAAAAACACTACTTATAAAAATTAACCTGTTGAGGCCAGCCACAGTGGCTCATGCCTGTAATCCCAGCACTTTGGGAGGCTGAGGCGGGTGGGTCACAAAGTCAGGAGATCAAGACTATCCTGGCTAACACGGTGAAACCCCATCTCTACTACCATAAAATACAAAAATTAGCTAGGTGTGGTGGCGGGTGCCTGTAGTCTCAGGTACTCGGGAGGCTGAGGCAGGAGAAGGATGTGAACCTGGGAGGCAGAGCTTGCAGTGAGCTGAGACTGCATTACTATACTCCAGCCTGGGTGACAGAGCAAGACTCCATCTCAAAAAAAAAAAAAAAAAAAAAAAAAAAAAAAAAAAAAAAATGTTGAAAACAGACTGCCTACCTTTGAAGAAATAGAAGAAATAGCTAAAGAGCTCTTCTCAAAAATACGCCAAGTCCAGATTTCAAAGGGGAATTCTACCTTCCATCTACTTTATTATTATGATTTTATTGTCATTTTGTATTGGAAAACAAATATATAACTTGGAATGAATTTGAGGCAAATTGGACTGTAAGTGGATTTTCTTTAAGTGGCTAAACAAAGTTTAAAAAGCAAATAACAATTAAAGAAAATGTTTCTGCTACAGAACCAGCAGTACAAAAAAAGAGTATACACCAGGTGTCGTAATCCCAGTGCTTTGGGATCACACCTGTAATCCCAGCGCTTTGGGAGGCTGAAGCAGGCAAATCACAAGGTCATGAGTTTGTGACCAGCCTGGCCAATACAGTGAAACCCCATGTCTACTAAAAATATAAAAATTGGTTCCAAGATGGCCAAATAGGAACAGCTCCAGTCTACAGCTTCCAGTGTGAGTGACACAGAAGACAGGTGATTTCTGCATTTCCAGCTGAGGTACCAGGTTCATCTCACTGGGGCTTGTCAGACAATGGATGCAGCCTACAGAGCAGAGCAGGACATTGCCTAACCCGGGAAGTGCAAGGGGCTGGGGAATTCCCTTTCCTAGCCAAGGGAAGACGTGACAGATAGTACCTGGAAAATCAGGACACTCCCACCTTAATAGTGTGCTTTTCCAATGGTCTTAGCAAACACTACACCAAGAGATTATATCCCGCACCTGGCTTGGAGGGTCCCATGCCCACGGAGCCTCACTCACTGCTAGCACAGCAGTCTGACATCCAACTTCAAGGTGGCAGTGATGCTGGGGGAAGGGTGTCAGCCCATTGCTGAGGTTTGAGTAGGTAAACAAAGCAGCCAGGAAGCTCGAACTGGGTGGAGCCCACCACAGCTCAAGGAGGCCTGCCTGCCTCTGTAGATTCCACCTCTGGAGGCAGGGCATAGCTGAATAAAAGGCAGCAGAAACTTCTGCAGACTTAAACATCCCTGTCTGACAGCTTTGAAGAGAATAGTGGTTCTCCCAGCATGGAGTTTGAGATCTGAGAATGGACAGACTGCCTCCTCAAGTGGGTCCCTCACCCCCAAGTAGCCTAACTGGGAGACACCTCCCAGTAGGGGCTGACTGACACCTCATACAGCTGGGTGCCCCTCTGACACGAAGCTTCCAGAAGAAGGATCAGGCAGCAACATTTGCCGTTCTGCAATATTTGCTGTTCTGCAGCCTCCACTGGTGATACCCAGGTAAAGAAGGTTTGGAGTGGACCTCCAGCAAACTCCAACAGACTTGCAGCTGAGGGTCCTGACTGTTAGAAGGAAAACTAACAAACAGAAAGGACATCCACACCAAAACCCCATCTGTACATCACCATCATCAAAGACCAAAGGTAGATAAAACCACAAAGATGGGGAGAAACCAGAGCAGAAACGCTGAAAATTCTAAAAATCAGAGCACCTCTTCTCTTCCAAAGGAATGCACCTCCTTGCCAGCAACAGAACAAAGCTGGATGGAGAATGACTTTGACGAGTTGAGAGAAGAAAGCTTCAGAAAATCAGTAGTAACAAACTTCTCCCATCTAAAGGAGGATGTTCAAACACATTGCAAAGAAGCTAAAAACCTTGAAAAAAGATTAGAAGAATGGCCAACTAGAATAAACAGCGTAGAGAAGTCCTTAAATGACGTGATGGAGCTGAAAACCATGGCACGATAACTACATAACACATGCACAAGCTTCAGTAGCTGATTTGATCAAGTGGAAGAAAGGGTATCAGTGATTGAAGATCAAATGAATGGCATGAAGCAAGAAGAGAAGTTTAGAGGAAAAAGAGTAAAAAGAAATGAACAAAGCCTCCAAGAAATATGGGACTATGTGAAAAGACCAAATCTACATCTGACTGGTGTACCTGAAAGTGATGGGGAGAATGGAACCAAGTTGGAAAACACTCTTCAGGATATTATCCAGGAGAAATTCCCCTACCTAGCAAGGCAGGCCAACGTTCAAATACAGGAAATACAGAGAACGCCACAAAGATACTCCTCGAGAAGAGCAACCCCAAGACACATAATTGTCAGATTCACCAAAGTTGAAATGAAGGGAAAAAATATTAAGGGCAGCCAGAGAGAAAGGTCGGGTTACCCACAAAGGGAAGCCCATCAGACTAACAGCAGATCTCTCGGCAGAAACTCTACGAGCCAGAAGAGAGTGGGGGCCAATATTTCACATTCTTTTTTTTTTTTTTTGAGACGGAGTCTTGCTCTGTCGCCCAGGCAGGAGTGCAGTGGCCGAATCTCAGCTCACTGCAAGCTCCGCCTCCCGGGTTTACGCCATTCTCCTGTCTCAGCCTCCCGAGTAGC
>NW_016803982.1:4676517-4682472 GCF_001698545.2 Rhinopithecus bieti
TAGAAAGCTGAAACTGGATCCCTTCCTTACACCTTATATAAAAATTAATTCAAGATGGATTAAAGACTTAAATGTTAGACCTAAAACCATAAAAACCCTAGAAGAAAACCTAGGAAATACCATTCAGGACATAGGCGTGGGCAAGGACTTCATGACTGAAACACCAAAAGCAATGGTAACAGAAGCCAAAATAGACAAATGGGATCTAATTAAACTAAAGAGCTTCTGCACAGCAAAAGAAACTACCACCTGAGTGAAAAGGCAACCTACAGAATGGGAGAAAATTTTTGCAATCTACCCATCTGACAAAGGGTTAATATCCAGAATCTACAAAGAACTTAAACAAATTTACAAGAAAAAATCAACCCTATCAATAAGTGGGCAAAGGATATGAACAGACACTTCTCAAAAGGAGACATTCATACAGCCAACAGACACATGAAAAAATGCTCATCATCACTGGTCATCAGAGAAATGCAAATCAAAACCACAATGAGATACCACCTCACACCAGTTAGAATGGTGATTGTTAAAAAGTCAGGAAACAACAGGTGCTGGAGAGGATGTGGAGACATAGGAACACTTTTACACTGTTGGTGGGAGTGTAAACTAGTTCAACCAATGTGGAAGACTGTGTGGCGATTCCTCAAGGATCTAGAACTAGAAGTACCATTTGACCCAGCCATCCCATTACTGGGTATATACCCAGTAAGGATTATAAAGCATGCTGCTATAAAGACACATGCACACGTATGTTTATTGAAGCACTATTCACAATAGTAAAGACTTGGAACCAACCCAAATGTCCATCAATGATAGACTGGATTAAGCAAATGTGGCACATACACACCATAGAATACTATGTAGCCATAAAAAAGGATGAGTTCATGTCCTTTGTAAGGACATGGATGAAGCTGGAAACCATCATTCTGAGCAAACTATCCCAAGGACAGAAAACCAAACAATGCATGTTCTCACTTACAGGTGAGAATTGAACAATGAGAACTCTTGGACACAGGAGGGGGAACATCACACAATGGGGCCTATTGTAGGGTTGGGGGAGGGGAGAAGAATAGCATTAGGATATATACCTAATGTAAATGACGAGTTACTGGGTGCAGCACACCAACATGGCACGTGTATACATATGTAACAAACCTGCATGTTGTGCACACGTATCTTAGAACTTAAATTAAAAACACACATACACACACACATATGTGTGTGTGTGTATAAATGTATATATAAATTAGCCAGGCGTGGTGGCAGGCGCCTGTAGTCCCAGCTACTTGGGAGGCTGAGGCAGGAGAAGTGCTTGAACCGGGGAGGCAGAAGTTGCAGTGAGCTGAGAGCATGCCACTGCACTCCAGCCTAGGTGACAGAACGAGACTCTGTCTCAAAATATACGAGTACCTGAATAATATACCCATTTTGCGATAGTGCCACTTTTAAGTACATATTTTTTTGTGGTGTTCGTTTGTTTGTTTTTGAGACAGAGTCTTAATCTATTGCCCAGGCTGGAGTGCAATGGAGCTATCTCAACTCACTGTAACCTCTGCCTCCTGGGTTCCAGTGATTCTCCTGTCTCAGCCTCCCGAGTAGCTGGGATTACAGGCATGTGCCACTATACCCTGCTAATTTTTATATTTTTAGTAGAGACAGGGTTTTGCCGTGTGGACCAGGCTGGTCTCGAACTCCTGACCTCAGGTAATCCACCTGCTTCGGCTTCCCAAAGTGCTGGAATTACAGGTGTGAGCCACCACTCCTGGCCTCAATTTTCTAAAATAGGGTTTCAGGACAATGACAATGAGATAGGGGAAGAGCACATGGAAGAATTAAGTCCTAATTACTATTCACACATTTTTGTTTGTTTGTTTGTTTGTTTTTAACAGTAGAAAGAGAAACCTTTTGCAGGTAAGTTACAAAGAAAAGGCAAATAAATAATTTTGTAAAAGAAATTTAGCACATGTTGTACAAGGTCTTTGCTATCATCATTTGTACACATTTGTTTTTGTTGTTGTTTTGTTTTGTTTTGTTTTGTTTTGAGATGGAGTCTCTCTCTGTTGCCCAGGCTGGAGTGCAGTAGCGCGATCTCGGCTCACTGCAGCCTCCATCTGCAGGTTCAAGCAATTCTAGTGCCTCAGTCTCCCAAGTAGCTGGGATTACAGTCACCAGTCACCACGCCTGGCTAATTTTTGTATTTTTAATAGAAACGGGGGTTCGCCATGTTGGCCAGGCTGGTCTCGAGCTCCTGACCTCAGGTCATCACCCGTCTCAGCCTCCCAAAGTGCTGGGATTACAGGTATGAGCCTCCGCGCCTGGCCAATGTGTTGTTTTTTAATGCGCTGTTGGATTCTGTTTGCTATAGTTAAATTTAAGAGTTCTGCATTGATATTCATAAGTGAAGTTGATCTATAGTTTTCTTTCTTTCTATGGTCTGGAATTAAGAGCATTGAGATTATCTGATCTTTAAAGCAGATGGGAATCCAAGTGGAGCGAGCGAGCCGAGTGGCCGTGCAGTCACGTCTTGGAAACTGGTAGCGCTTTCAGCATGGCTGACCAACTGACTGAAGAGCAGATTGTAGAATTCAAATAAGCTTTATTTACTATTTGACAAAGATGGTGATGGAAGTATAATGACAAAGGAACTGGGAACAGAAATGAGGTCTCTTAGGCAGCCCCCCAGAAGCGGAGTTACAGGACATGATTTATGAAGTAGATACTGATAGTAATGGCACAGTGGCTTCCCTGAATTTCTGACAATGATGGCAAGAAAAATGAAAGATGCAGGCAGTGAAGAAGAAATGAGAGAAGGATTCCGTGTGTTTGATAAGGATGGCAACGGTTAACTAGCACAGCAGAACTTCACCATGCGATGATGAACCTTGGGGAGAAGTTAACAGATGAAGAGGCTGATGAAAAAATGATCAGGGAAGCAGATACTGATGGTGATGGTCAAGTAAACTATGAAGAGTTTGCATAGGCTGGGCATGGTGGCTCACACCTGTAATCCCAGCACTTTGGGAGGCCGAGGTGGGCAGATCACTTGAGGTCAGGAGTTCGAGACCAGTCTGGTCAACATGGTGAAACCTCGTCTCTACTAAAAATACACAAATTAGCCGGGCATGGTGGTATGTGCCTGTGGTCCCAGCTACTTGGGAGGCTGAGGCAGGAGAATCACTTGAACCCTGGAAGTGGAGGTTTCAGTGAGCCGAGATTACACCACTGCACTCCAGCCTGGGTGACAGGTGATACTCTGTCTCAAATGATAATAACAATAATGCATTATGTGGCTGAATTTTGAGACCAGTTGTATCTTATTCCACCAATTAACAATCATGATTACTAAATAAAACATTTATTTTAAAACTTGTGTAAAATATACACAGAAAAGTGCACAAATAATAATAGTAAAATTGGTAAATTTTCACAAATTGAACACACCCATGTAATGGGACTCATATCAAGAAACCAAGTGTTATCAGAAGCTCTCTCATGCCTCCTTTTGCTCTTACACCCCTTTGGGTATCTGCTATCTTAATTCCTAACCCCATAGATCAGTTTTGCTTATTTTTGAACTTTATGTAAATGGACTCACACAGTATGCATTATTCTGTGTCTAGATTCTTTCCCTTGACATTATGCTTGTACGCTTGTGAGATTCACCCACAGTATTGTATGTAGTTACAGGTTGTTAATTCGTGTTTTTGTTTTGTTTTGTTTTGTTTTGTTTTTATTGTTGTTGTTGTTTTGAGATAGTGTCTTGCTTGCTCTGTTGCCCAGGCTGGAGTACAGTGGTGTGATCATGGCTCACTGCAACCTCAAACTCCTGGGCTCAAGCAGTCCTCCTTCCTCAGCCTCCCAAGTAGCTGGAGCTACAGGCATGTGCCATTAAACTCACCTAATTTTTTTTTTTTTTTTTTTTTTGAGATGGAGTCTTGCTCTGTTGCCCAGGCTGGAGTGCAATGGCACGATCTTGGCTCACTGAAACCTCTGTCTCCCAGATTCATGCCTCAGTCTCCCAAGTAGCTGGGATTACAGGTGCCTACCACTGTGTCTAGCTAACTTTTTTTTTTTTTTTTAATAGAGACAGAGTTTAACCATGTTGGCTAGGCTGGTCTCGAACTCTCGACTTCAGGTGATTTGCCTGCCTTGGTCTCCCAAAGTGCTGGGATTACAGGCATGAGCCACTGTGCCCAGCCTAATTTTTTTTTTTTTTAAACTTTTCCAGAGTCAGAGTCTCACTATGTTAAGCAAGCTGGTTCAAATTCCTGGCCTCAAGCCATCCTTCCACCTTAGCCTCCCAAAGTGCTGGGATTCAAGTGTGAGGCACTGCACCTGGCCTTTATTCTTGGTGGATATAGTTTTGTATACAGCAATGTGACTATACCATAATTTCTTTGTCCATTCTACTGGTGTGTGTGTGTGTGTGTGTGTGTGTGTGTGTGTGGTGTTTTTTTTCAGATAGGGTATCACTCTGTTGCCCTGGCTTGAGGGCAGTGGTGTGATCACAGCTCACTGTAACCTCACACTGGGCTTAAGCAGTCCTCCTGCCTCAGTCTCCTGAGTAGCTGGGACAACAGGAATACATCGCTATGCCTGGCCAATTTTTTAAATGTTTTTGTAAAGACCAGGGCTCCCTATGTTGCCCAGGCTGGTATCAAACTTCTGGATTCAAGCAACCCTCCAGCCTCAGCCTCCCAAAGTGCTGGGATTACGAGCATGGACCACCACACCTGGCCCATTCCACTGTTGAAGGAGAGTTAAGTAGCTTCCAATTCGGACTAGTCTCATAGTGCTGCTATGAATATTCTTGTGTATATCTTTTGTCAAACATAGCTGTGCATTTATCTTGAACATCTACTTAAGTGTGTAATTGGCAAGTCATGGGATATGTATAGTAGCATTAGGTAGATATCACTAATTTTCACATTGATTGTACCAATTTATATTCACAATGGTAGGGCGTAAACATTCTGGTTTTTTCATATCCTGACTAATACTCAGTATTTATTTGTCTTTTTCCATTTAGCCATTATGTTGAGTATGTAATAGTGTCACATTTGAACTTTAATTTCATTTTTATGATGTCTTATATGATTGAACATGATTTTTTATGTTTATTAGTTGTTCTTGAAATCATACTTAAAATTTTCAGGACACTTGAATTTTAAGCCTCACTTCACATTAGTAAACACACTCTTGTTAAAATTGAATGTGGGCTAGGTGCAGTGGTTCATACCTGTAATCCCAGCACTTTGGGAGGCCGAGGCAAGTGGCTCACTTGAGGTCTGGAGTTTGAGACCAGCCTGGCCAACACGGCAAAACCCCGTCGCTACTGAAAATACAAAAATTAGTTGGGTGTGGTGGCGGGTACCTGTAATCCCAGCTACTTGGGAGGCTGAGGCAGGAGAATCCCTTGCACCTAGGAAATGGAGATTGCAGTGAGCTGAGATTGCACCACTACACTCCAGCCTGGGAGACAGAGCAAGACTCCATCTCAAGAAAAAAAATGAGTGTGGATACCTTTTGTATCCTTGAGGTAATATGACCCCTGTAGAGCTTTCACTCACATCACCCAGTGTGAGTAGAATGCAATTAAAAAATGGAGTTCAGTAATTAAAACATTAATTTCAAAATAACTCAAGTTCTCATATAGCATTTCTCAGACACCATGAAAAGAAATACATAGACTACAATGATACATGACTAGGTCTCTCCTTCTCCCTCATCCAGGCCTCACCAATGTAACTGCTCTAACATCTTTTTTTTTTTTGAGATAGAGTCTTGCTCTGTCTCCAGGCTGGAGTACTACAGTGGTACAATCTTGGCTCACTGAAACCTCTGCCTCCTGAGTTCAAACGATTCTCCTCCCTCAGCCTCCCAAGTAGCTGGGACTACAGGCACACACCACCACACTCAGCTTATTTTTGTATTTTTTTTTTTTTTTTTTTT
>NW_016803982.1:4682848-4692299 GCF_001698545.2 Rhinopithecus bieti
TAGAGACGGGGTTTCACCGTGTTAGCCAGGATGGTCTCGATCTCCTGACCTCGTGATCCGCCCGTCTCGGCCTCCCAAAGTGCTGCGATTACAGGCTTGAGCCACCGCGCCCAGCCTATTTTGTATTTTTATTAGAGATGATGTTTCACCATGTTGGCCAGGATGGTCTCAATCTCCTGACCTCATGATCTGCCTGCCTCAGCCACCCAAAGTGCTGGGATTACAGGCATGAGCCACTGTGCTGGCCCATCATTTTTCCAAAAAACAGAAGAAGGAAAGTTAGAAAATAACTTTCAGTGGGAAAGCAATTTTAATCATTACTCAAAGTAAAAAATGTAAGGATAATGCATCAGTCATTTCTTAATGATACATTATCTTTAACAGGAACAGAAAACCAAATACTGCATGTTCTCACTTATAAGTGAGAGCTAAATGATGAGAACACATAGACAAAAAGAAGGGAACAGCACACACTGGGTCCTCTATGAGGGTGGAGGGTGAGAGGAGGGAGACCATCAGAAAAAATAACTATTGGATACTAGGCTTAGGGCCTGGGTGATGAGACAATCTGTGCATCAAACCCCCATAACACAAGTTTACCTAGGTAACAAACCTACATATGTACCCCCAAACCCAAAATAAAAGTTCAAAAGAAAGATTGATTGGCCAGGCGTGGTGTCTCACACCTGTAATCCCAGCACTTTGGGAGGCCGAGGTGGGTGGATCACTTGAGGTCAAGAGTTTGAGACCAGACTGGACAACATGGTGAAACCTCATCTCTACTAAAAATACAAAAATTAGCCAGGCATCATGGCACACACCTGTAATCGTGGCTACTCGGGAGGCTGAGGCAGGAGAATTGCTTGAACCCGGGAGGCGGAGGTTGCAGTGAGGTGAGATCACACCACTGCATTCCAGCCTGGGTGACAGAGTGAGACTCCATTTCAAAAAAAAAAAAAAAGAGAGAGAAAAGCTTGATAAATGCAACCTTGAAAAGTAAAAACAAAAACTACAAAAGTGTTGGCATCTTCTTTGCCATCATGCTGGAAGTCCTAGCCGGCACAGTAAGGCAAGACCTAGAAATAAGCACATATACATTAGGAAGGGATCCAAATGGTTTTCTTACACAGACAAAATGATTGGCTACATAGAAAATCCCAAGGAATCAACAAAACGTGTCTGAGATAAGATAATTGGGCTTAGTAGGTTGCAAAATACAAGGTCAACATGAAAATCAATTGTATTTCTGTGTACTAGCAGTACAAAGTATATTGAAGAATTTAAATATATATACACACACATTATTTATAATCGCTCACTCAAAAATGAATGATTAGGTATGAACCTAACAAAATACGTGTAGAATCTGAATAATGAAAGCTATAAAACTTGAACACTGAAAACAGTTAAAGAGACATAAATTAATGAAGAGATAGACTGTGTTCATAGATTAAGAGATTCAAGCTAGTCAGGGGGATCACCTGAGCCTGGCAGGTTGCGGCCACCGAGCTGTGATTGTGCCACTGCGTTCCAGCCTGGGCAACAGAGTGAGCTCCTGTCTCAAAAACATAGATTAAGAAACTCAACATAGTAAATATGGCAATTCTCCCAAAAGGAATGCACAGATATAAGGCATACTAAAAAAAAAAAAAAAAAAAAAAATCCCAGTAGGGATTTTTGTAGATATAGACGAGCTGATTATAAAGTTTATTTGATAAGGCAAAGCAACTAGAATAGTCAAAGGAACTAGAATAGTCAAAACTATTTTGAAAGAAATAAATATATTCAGAGGGATCATACTACTAAATTTTTAAATGTTTATAAAGCTAAAGTAAGCAAGACAGTGTGGTATGGCAAGGGCTAGACACATTGATCACTGCAACAGGATAGAGAGCCTAAAAATCAGGCCAAATATGACCAATTTTGAGTAAAATGCAAAGGCAATTCAGTAGAGAAAGCATAGTCTTTTTAATAAATGGTGTTTGAGCAACTGAACATATGCACACACACAAAAATGAGCCCCAAATCTCACAGCTTATGTAAAAACTCAAAATATATCTTAGATCTCGATGTAAAATGAAAGACTATCTTTCAGATGAAATCATAAAATAAAGTATTCATGAACTCGAGTTAAGCAAAGAGTTCTCAGGCAGAATGCCAAATGCATAATCAATAAAAGAAAAAATGGCCGGGCGCAGTGGCTCACGCCTGTAATCCCAGCACTTTGAGAGGCTGAGGCGGGTGGATCACAAGGTCAGGAGATCGAGACCATCCTGGCTAACAACGGTGAAACCCCATCTCTACTAAAAATACAAAAAATTAGCCGGGCACGGTGGTCCCAGCTACTCAGGAGGCTGAGGCAGGAGAATGTCATGAACCCGGGAGGCGGAGCTTGCAGTGAGCCGAGATTGCGCCACTGCACTCCAGCCTGGGCCACTGCACTCAAGCCTGGGCCACTGCACTCAAGCCTGGGCGACACAGAGAGACTCCATCTCAGAAAAAAAAAAAACTAAAAAAGAAAAAATGATTAAACATCATCAAAATTATACGATTTTGTATCATGCAGATAAAAATGTGTTTCTGCAAAGACTGTCAAGAGAATGGAAACCTACACTACACACTGGGACAAAATGTTTTCAAATCATGTATCCAACAAAGGACTTGTGTTTAGAATATACAAAGAACTCTAAACTGAACAGCAAAACAACACAAGTAGCCCAATTTAAAAATGGGTAAGACTTGAGCAGATATTTCACCAAAAAGAACATAAGAAAATAAACACATGAAAATGTTCAATATCACAGCCATTTTTAGGGAAATGTAAATTGAAGCCACAATGAGACACGGTTACACATCTATTACAATGGCTGAAATAAAAAATACTGTCACCAATTGCTGGTGAAGATGAGAAGCAACTAGAATGCTCATACTTTCATGGTGGGGATGCAAAATGAGACAGCCACTCTGGAGAACAACTTGCCACTTCTTATAAAGTCAAATTTACAACCCAGGAATTCCGCTCCTGGGTATTCACCATATGTTTATTCAAAACCTGTACAGAGATGCCTTTCCTTTTCTTTTCTTTCTTTTTTTTTTTTTTTTTTTTTTTTTTGGAGACAGAGTCTTGTTCTGTTGCCCAGGCTGGAGCACAGTGGTGCAATCTCAGCTCACTGCAAACTTCACCTTCTGGGTTCAAGCGATTCTCCTTCCTCAGCCTCTGAGTAGCTGGGAGTACAGGTGCACACCAAGCCTGGCTAATTTGTGTGTGTGTGTTTTTAGTAGAGATGGGGTTTCACTGTGTTGGTCAGGCTGGTCTCGAACTCCTGACCTCAAGTGATCCGCCTGCCTCGGCTTCCCAAAGTGCTGGGAATTCAGGCATGAGCCACTGCACCCGGCCATCACAGATGCTTATATATCTCTATTCACAATTGCCAAGAACTGGAAACTATCAAAGTGTCCTTCAATGGGTGAATGCACAAGCGGCTGTGGTACATCCATATAATGGTGTACTACTCAGTAATCGAAAGGAACACGCAATCAGTGCAGCAACACATCAGGCGAATCTCAAGACATTATGCTTGCTAAGTGGGACAAGCCAGTCTCAAAGGCTCCAGATTTATAATTCCATTTATAAGATATTCTTGAAAAGAAAAAACTAGAGTGAATGAGAGCATATTAGTAGTCTTTGAAGGAGTGGAGGGAAAGAGATAATACTGAGAAGTTTTGGGATGATGGAACAGTTCTGTCTGCTGATTGCAGTGGTGGTTACACAGTCTATACATGTGTTAAAATTCCTAGAACTCCACATCAAAAAATTCAGTTTTACTGTATGTTAATTTTAAAAAATGAAGTCACTTTTTGCATAGCACAAAGCATTATAGGCAAAGTCAGAAAACAAGTAACAAAGCATTTATATGATTTATATCACAAACAAACTACTACTCTCCCTAATACACAAAAATCTCTAAGGGTCAACAAGGCCAGGACACCACCCCTGAAAGAGCAGAACACGAACAGCTAACATTAAAAAAAATACAAATTGCTTTAAAATATGAAGACATGCTTCCCATTACACATAAACAAAATACGTATTAAAACTACAGTAAGATACCAATGTTTATATATAAGATTGGTAAAAATTCCCAAGTTTGACAATGCAAACTGTTGGCCAGGCACTCTCACTCAGGGAATGGATATTAGACAATATATGATATTAGATAAATGACAGATATTTGGCAATATCTATCAAGTATTTCCTTTGACAAGGCATACTTATTCTATGTGTACAAAATGAAGTATATTCAGGGTTATTCCTTGCATCATTTTCTGTAATATCCAAGGAATGGAAACTAGCCAAATTCCATCACTAGCGAGCTAACTAGATAAATCATGGAATATATCCATTCAGTGAACTGTTCTGCAGCTATAATAAAGAATCAGATAACTTTCTATGCCCTGATACTAGATGAGTTCTAATATATATTATTGTTAAATGAAAAAAGCAAAGTGTGGAAGAGTGTGTAGTATGCAAAATTCTGTATAAAAGGTAAGGGGTGGCCAGGCGTGGTAGCTCACACCTGTAATCCCAGCACTTTGGGAGGCTGAGGTGGGCAGGTGGTTCACCTGAGGTCAGGAGTTTGAGACCAGCCTGGTCAACATGGTGAAATACCATCGCTACTAAAATACAAAATTAGCCAGGTGTGGTGGTGTGCGCCTGTAATCCCAGCTACTTGGGAGGCTGAGGCAGGAGAATGGCCTGAACTCCAGAGGTGGAGGTTGCAGTGAGCCGAAATGGTGTCACTGCACTCCAGCCTGGGCAACAGAGCAAGACTCTGTCTTAATAAATAAATAAATAAATAAATAAATAAATAAATAAATAAGTAAGTAAATAAATAAATAAAATAAAAAAGGTAAGAGGTAACAGAATAGATATTGGTACTTGTACCACATGCAGAAGCTCTGAACAAATAAGAAAATAATGGAAGTGATGACCGATGGGAAGACAATGGAAACAAAAAGATGGGAGATAATAGCAGAAATATTTTCCCTCTATGTTTAATTTTTGAGCCATTGATACAAATTACATGTTCAAAAAATTAAATTAACAATTATATTTTCAAATAAGAAGATCCATTTTCAGTGATAGCTCATTCATCAGCTCTGTGGAAGGCAATAGAATGAGCAGAAGGGCTCCCTGGCAGAGCTGAGACAGGAAGCCAGAAGAAACACTTCCCTTGCACAAAAGAAGTGAAAATGCAGAAGGAAGTGGCATTGGTGAAATCTAATGCAAAAGGAGCAGAGAGGGTATGAGAAGCGGCATGAGAGAGTGGAAGACATCTGTTGTTTTGGATGTGGCCTTGAATTTAGGTCTGCGTCCTGCTGACTGCGGAGTTTGGGCAAGTCTTTTAAGTTCTCTGAGTCTGTTTTCTCAACTGCAAAATGGCGGTAAGAACAAAACCTACCTCACAAGGTGATTGCAAGTGTTAAAGAAAACATGGAAAGACTTTGCAGCAGAGAGCAGGGCTGTGTGCTGACAATGTTGTATTAATAAATAGACAGGTTGGGCACGGTGGCTCAAGCCTGTAATCCCAGCACTTTGGGAGGCCGAGACGGGTGGATCACGAGGTCAGGAGATCGAGACCATCCTGGCTAACACGGTGAAACCCCGTCTCTACTAAAATACAAAAAACTAGCCGGGCGAGGTGGCGGGCGCCTGTAGTCCCAGCTACTCGGGAGGCTGAGGCAGGAGAATGGCGTGAACCCGGGAGGCGGAACTTGCAGTGAGCTGAGATCCGGCCACTGCACCCCATCCTGGGTGACACAGCGGGACTCCGTCTCAAAATAAATAAATAAATAAATAAATAAATAAATAAATAGACAAAGGAGGCTGAATGTGGTGGCTCATGCTATAATCCCAACACTTTGGGAGGCCGAGGCAGGAGCATCACTTAAAGCCAGGAGTTCAAGACCAGCCTGGGCAACATGGCGAAACCTGGTCTCTACAAAACATTTTTTAAAAAATTAGCCAGGCGTGGTGGCACATGCCTGTAGTCTTAGCTACTTGGGAGGCTGAGGCAGGAGGATCCAGGCTGCAGTGAGCTTTGATCACACCACTGCACTCCACCCTGGGCAATAAAATGAGATGCTATCTCTAAGTTTAAAAAAAATAATTGAAAAAGAAGAAATAGACAAAGGAAAAAAGCAAAGCCTCTCAGAGCTTCCTACTGCCTCCTTTCCTGCTGGGCTTCTGTACCACTGAGCCCCAAAGCTTGGACTTGCCTGGGAGGATGCAGAGACAGGAAGCTGCTGAGAGGCAAAGGCAAAATCCCCCTGGGCACACAGGAGGCGGACGACTGGAAACCCACCCAGTCTTAAAGGATTATCTTCCCAACAAACTCCAGTTTGCTGATTTGGCCACCTGACTGTGGAGCATTTTAGGAAGTTTGAGTGTTATTCTGAGGGCAAGTTTTGAGGGTTTTGGGTGGAGGTAGGGATGGGATGTTGATCAAATTTGCATCCTGGAAAGATCACCGTGAACACTGTGTAGAAAGTGCGTTGGAAGAAGACAAGATGGGGGGCGGGGACCTCATTAGGAGGCTGCTGTGGGAATCTGGAGGGGAGTCGCAGGTGGCCCTAACTCAGGTGAAGGGATGGGGGAGAGACTGGCAGGAGCCTCCGAGGGCTTGGTGAGTGTCTGATGGAACGCTGAGGCAAGCAGGAAGAAGAGGCAAGGACGACTCCCAAATTTCAGGTGGAGCAGCCCAGCGAGTGTCATGAACACCATTTACTGAGACAACAACAAAACAGCAAGAAGCAGCTGGGCGCGGTGGCTCACGCCTGGAATCCCAGCACCTTGAGAGACCAAGGCGGACGGATCACGAGGTCAGAAGATCGAGACCATCCTGGCTAACACAGTGAAATCCCGTCTCTACTAAAAATACAAAAATTAGCCGGGCACGGTGGAAGGCGCCTGTAGTCCCAGCTACTCGGGAAGCTGAGGCAGGAGAATGGCGTGAACCCGGGCAGTGGAGCTTGCATTGAGCCCAGATCACGCCACTGCACTCCAGCCTGGGCCACAGGCAACACTGTGTCTCAAAAAAAAAAAAAAAAAAAAACAGCAAGAGGCCACGATTGTGGGAAAGATCATGAGTTCAGCCATGAGATCACGAGATCATGAGGCCACAGAGCATCTGAGTGCCTGTGAGACTCGGGGGAAGTGGGTCATGGGCAGTTGGATGTTACAGTCCGGACTTGCAAAGAGGTCGGCGAGAGACATCTACCTACAAACAGCAGGCATGTGAGCCTGGCAGTGCATGGAGAACCAGAAAGAGAAGCCTGAGACACAGTCCTCAAGAATGTCACTCAGGGCCGAGCGTGGTTGCTCACGCCTCTACTCCCAGCACTTTGGAAGGCCAAGGTAGGCATATCACTTGAGGTCAGGAGTTCAAGACCAGCCTGGTTAACATGGCAAAAACTCATCTCTACTAAAAATACAAAAATTAGCCAGGCACAGTGACACGTGCCTGTAATCCCAGCTACTCGGAGGCTAAAGTAGGAGGATTAGTAGAACCCAGGAGGCAGAGGTTGCAGTTAGCCAAGATTGCCCCACTGCACTCCAGCCTGGGTGACAGAGCAAGACTCCATCTCTAAAAAAAGAAAAAGAGGCTGAGTGCAGTGGTTCACACCTGTAATCCTAGCACTTTGGGAGACCTGAAGTCAGGAGTTTGAGACCAGCCTGGCCAATATGGTGAAACCCCATCTCTACTAAAAATACAAAAATTAGCCAGGTGTGGTGTCAGGTACCTGTAATCCCAGCTACTCAGGAGGCTGAGGCAGGAGAATCACTTGAACCTGGCAGGCGGAGGTTGCAGTGAGCCAAGATCGTGCCACTGCACTCCAGCCAGGGTGACAGAGCAAGAAGCTGTCTCAAAAAAAAAAAAAAAAAATTATACAATGGAATCCTCTACTTTAGATGTTTAATCTATGATAAGGGATTTAGAAAATATACTACATCTAAAGAAAAGGTTACAAAGCAACCTGATCTAAAACTGGAAAATGTCGACGTGAAGTGAGAGGGTCATCTGGCTTCTGAGCAGGAACCTTTGTAATGGGAGCAACAAAAGAAGAGTATTAAATAGGGGTGGTGTGGAGAAAGATAAGAAGACTTTGTAATCCCAGCACTTTGGGAGGCTGAGGAAGACAGATCACCTGTCAGGAGATCGAGATCAGCCTGGCCAACATGGTGAAACCCCGTCTCTACTAAAAATACAAAAATTAGCTGGCATGGTGGCGTATGCCTGTAATCCCAGCTACTCAGGAGGCTGAGGCAGGAGAATTGCTTGAACCTGGGAGGTGGAGGTTGCAGTGAGCCGAGATTGCGCCATTGCACTCCAGCCTGGGTGACAGAGAGAGACTCCATCCTAAAAACAAGAAAACAAAACAAAACAAAATTCACCCCTTGCCACACCATGGAAAATGGAAGCAAGCACATAACTGGGCCAAATCCCCATGGTCTCTTTGGGCAGAAGACAAGTCAGGCAGCTGGATCCTCTCGCACAGACGCCAGTAAGAGCAAAGGCGTCACCTGGGGAGAGGAGACACCGATGGGGTCTTAGGAGACTCCCAAGAAGTACATCCCTGGAACAGAAATCATCTTGGCTGACATTGAGAGGTCAGAAAGGGCAGACTTGATAGCTCATCTCAAAAAAGCTGCTAATGGATAATAATTGGCCACTGCCTTATTTATTACAAAACAGAAATGTCTCATGAGTTTTCAAATGTGTTACCATAATTTGATCTCATACACCAGAATTCAGATCATGAATGACTGACAGGATATTTTGGTTGAACAGTCCTGATTTAAATAAGACTGGCTTATAGCTAAGTGAATATGATCAGCTCTTTTGAATTTTGATAGTAATCCCAATTCAGTAAATACTATTACCATTTTCCCCTTCTAAAGATATGATTGGACTTCACTAGTAATGTCCAACTTTTCCCAAAGATGGTAAATGTTGTCTCAAAGTATCTTGGAGGTCAGTTTTATATTTAGATTTATACAACTGGTTATATTAATATATTTAAATACTGGGGAAATTTCTTCACTGTCTCAGAACGAAGTAACGCTCACCTGTGGTTTAATTTGTATTCGTTAGCCTATTAAAGGCAAGGACTGAAGATAAGATAGCAATGTTGGGCCGGGCGCGGTGGCTCAAGCCTGTAATCCCAGCACTTTGGGAGGCCGAGACGGGCGGATCACGAGGTCAGGAGATCAAGACCATCCTGGCTAATACGGTGAAACCCCGTCTCTACTAAAAAATACAAAAAACTAGCCGGGCGAGGTGGCGGGCGCCTGTAGTCCCAGCTACTCGGGAGGCTGAGGCAGGAGAATGGCGTAAACCCGGGAGGCGGAGCTTGCAGTGAGCTGAGATCTGGCCACTGCACTCCAGTC
>NW_016803982.1:4696125-4701143 GCF_001698545.2 Rhinopithecus bieti
AAATGTATATTTCATTTTAAATGTCCAGAAATAAATGCAAAAGCATACACAGGGCCAAAATAGCCATGATGAGTGATTTAAAGGTCTAGAAATCCTACTGAAAACCACTTTCCAGGAAAAGCTTCTGATAAATTCTAAACTTGCTTTGCTGATAATTTCATCTCCCAGATGCCAGTCAATTGGAAATCAGTGGTTGCGGTGAAAGACCGAGACCTTTGGGAGATGAGATGATGCTAGCCCTGGGGAATGCTGGGTGCCTGCAGCAAGATTTTCAGAAATGGGCTGGTTGAAATTTAACCCAAATAGGAAGCTGGTTGAAGATTGAGGAATATGTCATAGAAGCCACAAACTGGAAGAGCTTTGAGTCTCCCAAGGGACCTGGATGAGAACTAGCAATCCTCAGGCCCAGGGTGCTCCCTCCATTCCTCTGAGCTGCCTGGTTTCACATCTGTTCTCCTAAACGCCAGGGATTCGGGTGGAAGTGAGATGCTCCCAGGAGGTGCTCCCAGGGGAAACTGGTGAAGGGGTGTGGGAATGAGGAGCTCGGGAGTGTCAATGAGACCTCAGGGTGTGTGCTGCCTCAAGCAATGGAGCTGGACCTTTTCTCTTGCACACGAGCCAACTGAGGGTCACAGCCATGGGTAGGGGTGGGGCTGGAGGTAATGGGGAGAAGAGAAAACTCCTGGGGCTTCTCGCTGTCCATATGGGTGGGATGCCTGCAACACCCAAAGGCAATCTTCAGAAAGTCACTGGCGAGGGCCATGAATGACAGAGTTTGCAGAAACTGGGCTGTGAGCATGCACAGGGCTGGTGAACGAGAGCCGAGGAGATCTAGGCAGGGCAGCAGCTCTGTCTGCTAGGGCAACCCTGCTTCCTTCTCTCCATCTGCTTTGTTCTTCTCTGTCTCTGAAAACCAACTTCCTCTGCTACCTGCATGCATCTGGGCTTGCTTGCCTTTTTTTTTTTTTTTTTTTTTTTTTTTTTTTTTTTTTGAGACAGTCTCATTTTTTTGCCCGGGCTGGAGTGCACTGGTGCAATCTTGGCTCACTGCAACCTCCACCACCACGCCCAGTTAATTTTTGTATTTTTAGTAGAGATGAGGTTTCTCATGTAAATTCCTTGAAGAGATAGACTAATAGACTCTGAGTCAAGGTACATATTCCCAGGAAAGAAAATCTATTGGCTTGATTTGAACCAGATGTCTTTGCCCCAGTTCAACACCCTACTGTGACCAAGAAGCCAACGGTAGTTGCTAGAGCAACCATTGAGCCATCGAGTGCAGGGTTTCAGTGCGTGTGCGTGTGTGTGTGTGCACGTGTGCGTGCGTGTGTGTGCGAGCGTGCGTGCGCATGTGCGTGTGCGTGCGTGTGTGTGCGCGTGGGCGCGTGTATGTGCGTGTGCGTGTGTGTGCGTGTGCATGTGCGCGCGTGTGTGTGCACGTGTGCACGTGTGTGCGTGTGCGCGTGTGCTTGTGCGTGTGTGTGTGTTGCTATATCTGGGCAGAGGAATGGGCAAAACAACAGATCCTCAGAAAGCACCAGAATAGGCCTGGCCTGGTCCACTTGGAATTGGATCCCCTGCTCTGGGTTCAGGGAAGCAGATGTCAAAAATGTCCATGGGAGGCCAGGTGGTCAAAAATGTCCATGGTGGCTCACGCCTGTAATCTCAGCACTTTGGGAGACCGAGGCAGGCAGATAACCTGAGTTCGGGAGTTTGAGACCAGCCTGGCCAACATGGAGAAACCCCATCTCTACTAAAAATGCAAAACATTAGCCCGGCATGGTGGCGCATGCCTGTAAGCCCAGCTACTCGGGAGGCTGAGGTAGGAGAATCACTTGAACCTGGGAGGTGGAGGTTGAGGTGAGCCAAGATCTCACCATTGCACTCCAGGCTGGGCAACAAGAGTGAAACTCCATCTCAAAATAAATAAATAAATAAAAAGTCTGGCCAGGCGCGGTGGCTCATGCCTGTAATCCCAGCACTTTGGGAGGCCAAGGCGGGCGGATCACAAGGTCAGGAGATCGAGACCATCGTGGCGAACACGGTGAAACCCTGTCTCTACTAAAAATACAAAAAAATTAGCCAGGCGAGATGGTGGGTGCCTGTAGTCCCAGCTACTCGGGAGGCTGAGGCAGGAGAATGGCGTGAACCCGGGAGGCGGAGCTTGCAGTGAGCCGAGGTAGCACCACTGCACTCCAGCCTGGGCAACAGAGCGAGACTCCGTCTCAAAAAAAAAAAAGTCCAGGGAAAAGAAAAAGATCTCACTCCACTCCAAAGCTTAGTTGGCTCAAAAGGCACAAAGGCTTCACAAAAGCAAAATTCTGAAGAATCCATGATAAAATGACAAGCGATGCTCTTTTTTGAAAAAGAAATGGGAAGTTATCTAAAGACAGCAGGGTCATGCATGGGTGACACCACCAAGGACAGATGATAAACAATGGTGTACACAGAAGGAGGCACACAGAATCAAGTAAACAATGGTTATAGAACTGAACAAATAGTCCTGAGAACCCAAAGAACAAAATATTCAAGAGCTTATAAAAATAGATATATTTGAATAAGAAGAAGAATGAAGAGGTTACTCGCTGCTCACACCTGAGGATCATGTTCAGTGGTGAGTGTGGGGAAGCGGGCCTTAGCAGGCATATTGTTCAGTGGAAAAGGCAGTTTCTTTTTTTTTTTTTTCTTTGAGATGGAGTTTCGCTCTTGTTGCCCAGGCTCGAGTGCAGTGGTGCAATCTCAGCTCCCTGCAACCTCCGCCTCCCGGGTTCAAGCAATTCTCCTGCCTCAGCCTCCTGAGTACCTGCGATTACAGGCGCCCACCACCATGCCCAGCTAATTTTTGTATTTTTGGTAGAGACAGGGTTTCACCATGTTGGCCAGGCTGGTCTCAAACTCCTGACTTCAGGTGATCTGCCCACCTCGGCCTCCCAAAGTGTTGGGATTACAGGCATGAGCCACCATGCCCAGCCCGCCAGTGGAATGTTTGGTATACATGATTACATTTCTATTTATCCATTATCAATGAAGGGGTCTGGGTGTTAGATTTATTGGCTTTTTCTTCTCTAGGCCATTTNTCTCCCCGTGTCACCAGGCTGGAGTGCAGTGGTGCGTGATCTTGGCTCACTGCAACCTCTGCCTCCCAGGTTCAAACGACTCTGCTGTCTCAGCCTCCTGGGTAGCTGGGACTACAGGCATGTGCCACCACGCCCAGCTAATTTTTTTTTTTTTTTTTTTTTTTTTTTTTTTTGTATTTTTAGTAGATACGGGATTTCACCATGTTGGCCCAGATGGTCTCGACCTCTTGACCTTGTGATCCGCCCACTTCGGCCTCCCAAAGTGCTGGGATTACAGGCATGAGTCACCGCACGCAGCCCCAATATCTTCTTTTTGAGCATTTTAAAGAATCATTGGTGTCTTTTGGGTCTACCACCTCATTTCATTAAGAAGGATGCTGAAGCCTGGGAGGTGAGGGGACTTATTTGGAAATATGGCTTCTGGCAGGTCTAAGGGTGATTTATCTCATTTCTTTCTAGTTTTCTGTATGGATAATTGCTGCATAATGTGTTCTCTTTATAATGGAAACAGCTGCTCTATAGACAGAAAAGTCTATTAGGCAATATTACTTTTCATCGCAGCCAGGGAGGAACCTGATAATTAATATCCAATGAAATCCATGGCTTTTAGGAAAGAACAACAACAACAAAAACCCTTTAATCAGCCACAAAAATACTTTCAGTCAGGCTAGAGTAGAAGAAGGAAGAAGCACACATACCAAATAAGGAACGTGGGCTGGTTTTTTTTCTATAAATAGACTTTTGGATAAGTCTATTTATAGACTTATAAATAGAAAAAACATGTATATAAATATGTTTGGAACGGCAAAAGACATGAACTTCCCATTAAAAGAATATTTTAAAGCTGTTAATTATATTAAAATGCTGTTCTAGGACAAGAATAATACACACATACGTGATACAGATTTACTTATAAAATATGTATATTAAATTTATATTTATTTTATAAAAATAAATGTATATTTCATTTTTAAATGTCCAGAAATAAATGCAAAAGCATACACAGGGCCAAAAATAGCCATGATGAGTGATTTAAAGGTCTAGAAATCCTACTGAAAACCACTTTCCAGGAAAAGCTTCTGATAAATTCTAAACTTGCTTTGCTGATAATTTCATCTCCCAGATGCCAGTCAATTGGAAATCAGTGGTTGCGGTGAAAGACCGAGACCTTTGGGAGATGAGATGATGCTAGCCCTGGGGGAATGCTGGGTGCCTGCAGCAAGATTTTCAGAAATGGGCTGGTTGAAATTTAACCCAAATAGGAAGCTGGTTGAAGATTGAGGAATATGTCATAGAAGCCACAAACTGGAAGAGCTTTGAGTCTCCCAAGGGACCTGGATGAGAACTAGCAATCCTCAGGCCCAGGGTGCTCCCTCCATTCCTCTGAGCTGCCTGGTTTCACATCTGTTCTCCTAAACGCCAGGGATTCGGGTGGAAGTGAGATGCTCCCAGGAGGTGCTCCCAGGGGAAACTGGTGAAGGGGTGTGGGAATGAGGAGCTCGGGAGTGTCAATGAGACCTCAGGGTGTGTGCTGCCTCAAGCAATGGAGCTGGACCTTTTCTCTTGCACACGAGCCAACTGAGGGTCACAGCCATGGGTAGGGGTGGGGCTGGAGGTAATGGGGAGAAGAGAAAACTCCTGGGGGCTTCTCGCTGTCCATATGGGTGGGATGCCTGCAACACCCAAAGGCAATCTTCAGAAAGTCACTGGCGAGGGCCATGAATGACAGAGTTTGCAGAAACTGGGCTGTGAGCATGCACAGGGCTGGTGAACGAGAGCCGAGGAGATCTAGGCAGGGCAGCAGCTCTGTCTGCTAGGGCAACCCTGCTTCCTTCTCTCCATCTGCTTTGTTCTTCTCTGTCTCTGAAAACCAACTTCCTCTGCTACCTGCATGCATCTGGGCTTGCTTGCCTTTTTTTTTTTTTTTTTTTTTTTTTTTTT
>NW_016803982.1:4703844-4717654 GCF_001698545.2 Rhinopithecus bieti
CGTGTTAGCCAGGATGGTCTCGATCTCCTGACCTCATGATCCGCCCGTCTCGGCCTCCCAAAGTGCTGGGATTACAGGCTTGGGCCACCGCGCCCGGCCCTCTTGGCCATCTTTTCTCTATTTTTGTAAAAGACTTCCAAGCTTTCAAGCAAGCCAGTAGATTCTCCCTCTTGGGAATGTGAAAGTGGGACCCAGAGTCTAACAATCTAGCTCTTCCAGGAATTTACGTGAGTAGAAACTTCCACTGTGTGTATAATGAGAGTAAAGGTAGGCAATGAGAGAAAAAAGTAGAACTATTTCATTTCAATTTAATTTTTTTAAATAAAAATGTTCCAACTAGAATGAAGAGAACACACATCCTTAAGAGGGCATAAAGTCCTAGATAGAGTTCACAAGACAAGATCTGGATGTTTTAAATGACGTCAGGCACGGTGGCTCACGCTTGTAATCCCAACACTTTGGGAGGCTGAGGTGGACAGATCACTTGAGATCGAGACCATCCTGGCCAACATGGTGAAACCCTGTCTCTACAAAAGTACAAAAATAAGCTGGGTGCGGTGGCACGCGTCTATAGTCCCAGCTACTCGGGAGGCTGAGACACGAGAATCGCTTGAACCTAGGAGGTGGAGGCTGCAGGGAATCGAGATAGCACCAGTGCACTCCAGCCTGAGCAAGACCTTGTCTCAAATAAATATATAAATAAATAAATAATAGGTATTTTAAATGAGTTTAAGACTACAGGCCCAAGCAGATTATACCCCCAGAGTCCTGCAAAAACTTTAAAATCATCTCTGGAACCACTGCTAGAAAACTAGACAAACTCAGGAAAGCTCCAAAGGGTGAAAGCTGGATCAGTGAATAGATGTTAAAGATGCCTTCAATGGGAGCTGTTTAGAAAGGCCCTGGGAGGCAGCTGTTTCTGTGCCCAGACCTGTTCAAGCAGGAGCTTGGGTGACTGCCGTGGGAGGGATCTTGTGATGCGTATCTTCCATGAATAGAGGAAGGGACCAGATCAGGATTCTCAAAGAAAGATCGGGGCTCATCAGTGGACCACAAAGTTCCCCTAAAGGACCTAAAACTGATTTAAAAACTCATATCCTCTCTTTTATTATTATTATTATTGTTATGAGAGACAGGTACTCACTCTGTCACCCAGGCTGCAGTGCAGTGGCATGATCATAGTTCACAGAAACCTCGAACGACTGAGCTCAAGCAATCCTTCCATCTCAGCCTCCTAAGTAGCTGCGACTACAAATGTGAGCCACCATGCTAGGCTGGTTTTTATTTTATTTTTTGTGGAGGCAGGGTCTCACTACATTGCCCAGGCTAGTCTTGACCTCTGGGCCTCAATTGATCCTCCCACCGCGGCCTTCCAAAGCACTGGGATTATAGGCATGACCCACTGCACCCAGCCCTCTCTCAATTGTTCTCCATGATTAATGAGCAAGCCATACGTTTTCACTTTACAAACAGGATCACTTATGATCTGTGACAGGGCCATTTCTCGGAATAATTTTTCCAACGCTCCTCCTCTCCATCCCAAAATAGACAGGACCTGTGTGCTCCCCATGTCCCCACTAATCCTGTGCCTCAGAGGAAATTGGGGCTACTCTGATAAGGTGAAATTGCTTTTAAAATGCTTTTCCCTGGGCTTTATTTTCTGAAATTGGAGTTCACGAAGAAGAGAATGTGCTCCTCTTTTGAGGACACCAATGAGAGAGAAGCATTTTGCCTTTGAGGCAAGAAAAGGCAGCAGGAGGGATTCCTTCCAGCCAGTGGGCTTTGCTCTCTGCTTCTCCCAGGTTGTGAAGATTTCAGAGAGGCTGACTTGGTGAGCAGGGCCCCAACCGTAAGGCTCCCGGCCTCAAGGAAGCAGAGACCAACTAGACTGAAAGAAACCTTGGCGGGTATAAAAAATGAAGATAAGGCTGGGTATGGTGCCTCACGCCTGTAATCCCAACACTTTGGGAGGCAGAAGCAGGAGGTCAGGAGTTCGAGACCAGCCTGGCCAACATGGTGAAACCCCATCTCTACTAAAAATACAAAAATTAGCCAGGCATGGTGGTGTGGGCCTGTCATCCCAGCTACTCAGGAGGCTGAGGTAAGAGAATCGCTTGAATCCGGGAGGGAGAAGTTGCAGTGAACCGAGATTGTACCACTGCACTCCAGCCTGGGCAACAGACTGAGACTCCTTGTCAAAATAAAAGTAAAATAAAATAAAATTAGCCGGACATGGTGGCATGCACCTCTAGTCCCTGCTACTCAAGAGGCTGAGGTGGGAGGATTGCCTAAGCTCGGGAGGTCAAGGCTGCGGTGGGCCACTTTACTCCAGCCTGGGCAAGAAAAAGGGACCCCATCTAAAAAAAAAAAAGAGAGAGAGAGTGAAGATAAAGAGAACACAAAACATAGGATGGTGTCTTGCCTGTTTTAGGCACCACAGAGAATGTCCAACTTCTGTTGAGAGCTGGGAAGAGAAGAGACCTTAACACCAATAACAATGTAATTTTCTCCCAGCCTAGGAGGCTGAGGAGTTGAAAGATTTAGTTTGATATAATGAAAACAAAGAAATTGATACTTTATGTACACTTTGAGTTTGTGAGTCAAGATGCATACCTTCCACAGCTACTAAGCATGCTACAGTTACTGGTACTAGGGTTAGAAGTGACTAGAATTAACACAGAGGATTCCTTTTTTTTTTTTTTTAGACGAAATCTTCCACTGTTGCCTGGGTTGGAGTTCAATGGTGTGATCTCAGCTCCCTGCAACCTCCGCCTCCAGGGTTCAAGCAATTCTCCTGCCTCAGCCTCTCGAGTAGCTGGGACTATAGGTGTGCGCCACCATGACTGGCTAATTTTCTATATTTTTGGTAGAGATGGGCTTTCACGATGTTGGCCAGGCTGGTTTCAAACTCTTGACCTCATGATCCACCCGCCTCAGCCTCCCACAATGCTGGGATTACAGGCGTGAGTCACTGCGCCTGGCGGATTCTAAGCCGGGTAATTTGCCGAAGTCTAACTGGCAGCTTGAAGTTCTTGGTGACTTGGCTGCCCTTGTGCATCCTTGGATTGTTGGGATCCTGCAGTTCGGGGAAAGGATGCTGTTTATCTGGACATTAATGATGCTGTCTCCAATTGCTGCTACTCCAGTCCTGCTTCATTTTATTGATGAATACTCTTAGTTTAGTGTCATTTCAATTTAGTTCATCATCGGTTCCGTGACTACTAATTTCCATTACTATCACTGTTTATTTTTATGTTCAGATTGCCACCATGTTTGACCACTGGGGACACCTTCAAGTTGGTTCCACTGTCTGTTTGATACTCTCCATCAGCCTTGGAGCTACTGTCTATCTAATATGTTTCAGGGTCATTTTGTACTTCCCCTGCCCCAGCCCTAGAGCCAGCCATTTCTAAAAAGAGCCCTGGTTTATCTTAGTAGAGAATGGTATTTAGAAACCAAGATCCAGTTCTAAGCATGCTCATTCTTCCTGGTGTGTCATTGCTTCTAGGCCCTTTCAGCAGATAGAGCTGGGAAATGGTGTGTGTGTGTGTGTGCGTGAACATATATACGTAGGTCTGTCTCTATCTCTATTAATCCATAGAAAACCATGAGTTCACATGGATACATCCAACACCACAGGGTACATTCTAGTCTTCACTCTGTCCATATTTATTTATTTATTTATTTTTTGAGACGGAGTCTCACTCTGTCACCCAGGCTAGAGTGCAGTGGCCGGATCTCAGCTCACTGCAAGCTCCGCCTCCCGGGTTTACACCATTCTCCTGCCTCAGCCTCCCGAGTAGCTGGGACTATAGGCGCCCACCACCTCGCCCGGCTAGTTTTTTGTATTTTTTAGTAGAGACGGGGTTTCACTGTGTTAGCCAGGATGGTCTCGATCTCCTGACCTCGTGATCTGCCCGTCTCGCTCTGTCTGTATTTATAATGCCCTTTTACAAGAGCAAGAAGCGTAGTTCTCATTATCCTAAATACACACTATTCATCTGCTAGAGACTTGAGGACACAGAAAATACTCCCAGAGGTAAGTTTTACCACTGCGAGAAGTGCGTCTACTACCTAGAGTTAACTATATAGCTCTTTTTCTAAGGTAAAATTTACACACATATATACAGAAAGAGACAGAGTGCACATACAATTTCTTATATATATGCTCTCTCTATATATATATCTATATATATATAAAGAAATAAAGAGAGCCTACAATTCAATGAATTTTGATGAGTGCATAAACCATACAGTCCACATACTTATTAAAATATGGGCAATTCCTATCATCTCAGAAAGTTCTCTCATACTTCTTTGCAGTTAATCCCTGTACTCTACCAGAGACAGCCACTGCTCTAATCACCTCCCCTTCAATGGATTAGTTTTGCCTGCTCTTTTTTTTTTTTTTTTTTTTTTAGATGGAGTCTTGCTGTATTGCCCAGGCTGGAGTGCATGCAGTGATACAATCTCAGCTCACTGCAACCTCTGTCCCCTGAGTTCATGCCATTCTCCTGCCTCGGTCTCCTGAGTAGCTGGGACTACAGGCGCTCACCACCATGCCCAGCTAATGTTTGTATTTTTAGTAGAGATGGGGTTTCACCATGTTGGCCAGGCTGGTCTTGAACTCCTGACCTCAGATGATTCACCCACTTTGGCATCCCAAAGTTCTGGGATTACAAGCGTTAGCCACCATGCCTGGCCTGCTCTTTTTTTTTTTTTTTTTTTTTTTAAACAAGGTTTTCCTCTGTTACCCAGGCTGGAGTGCAGTGGTGCAATCTTGGCTCACTGCAGCCTCAACTTCCTGGACTCAAGCAATGCCCCAACTTCAGCCTCCCAAGTAGCTGGGACTACAGGTGCGTGCCACCATGCCCAGCTAATTTTTCTATTAGAGATATTAGAGATGGGGTTTTGCCATGTTGCCCAGGCTGGTCTTGAACTCCTGAGCTCAAGTGACCTGCCCACCTCAGCCTCCCAAAGTGCTGGGATTACAGGTGTGAGCCACCATGTCCGGCCTGCCTGTTCTTTAACTTATGTAAGTGGAATCTTGTAGGCCGGGTACAGTGACTCATGCCTGTAATCCCAGCACTTTGGGAGGCTGAAGCTGGAGGATCACTTGAGGCCAGGAGTCTGATGGCAGCTTGGGCAACATAGCAAGACCCTGTATCATGTTGTTGCATGTATCAGTCGTCCATTCTTCTTTGTGGCTGAGCAGGATTTCAGTGGACAGATATACCACAATTTGTTTATGCATTCTCCTGTTGATGGACTTCAGGATTGTTTCCAGGTTGGGGCTATTGTGAATAAAGCTGCTATGGGCATTCTTAGCAAATAGGAGAAAAAAATAGCAATTGTACTGAACTGTTTTTTTTTTAAGGCAAGGTCTCCCTCTGTCACCCAGGCTGGAGTGCAGTGGCATTATCTCAGCTCACTATAACCTCTGCCTCTCAGGTTCAAGCAATTCTCCTGCCTCAGCCTCACTAGTAGCTGGAACTACAGGCACATGACACCATGCCCAGTTAATTTTTGTATTTTAGTAGAGATGGGGTTTTACCATGTTGGGCAGGCTGGTCTCGAACTCCTGACCTCAGATGATCCGCCCACCTTGACTTTCCAAAGTGCTGAGGTTACAGGTGTGAGCCACCACGCCTGGCCTATATCAAACATTTTTACTGCTGCAGCTCCTCTTCTCAGTCCACCACTGTCTCCAAGCATTGGCCCAGCAGCAGGTGTAATCTGAACGCACCTCACCTCAGCTGCCTCACATAGCTAGACTTCTCCAGCTCTGCAGTGTGGTATCCTTGCATATGGAAACGTAAAGCTAGTGGATAAATGCTTCCCCTTCTACCTCTAGGGTGGACAATTCTAGAGCCTGTTCTACATGGCCCATCAGAAGGCTCCAGAAGGATTGAGCCCCCACTTGCCCGTGTGCCAACTGACTCATCACGCACCTGACATTGGCTTCCCTCCTCCACATTGCATAATCCCTTACTTCTGTTCTTTAGGATCACTAGTCCAAATAAACACCCATATGCAAGCCCTTGTCCCAGGCTCTGCCTCTGGGAGGAATGCAACATAAGACAGCAGCTCCAGCAAATTATTTAGATGCATTCAGTCAAATGGCAGAGGTAAAACCTAACAGTGTTAAAGAATAACTATATTACCCTGCTCTCCTCTAACTTGGAGGTCTCTCTCTGTCTCTCTCTGTCTCTCTCTCTTTCTCTTTCTCTCCCTCCCTCCCTCCCTCTCTCCCTCTCGTCATCACCTATAAGATGCATTTCAATTTCAGAAATGTTAAAATCTAAAATACCATGCGTCTTCCGTTCAAGTACATATTATTGTCTGCTCATTTAATATCTGTCTGCGTCACTCTTGTCATTTTCACCAGGACAGAGATGGAGTCTGACTCAAACATTAATAAACACATCATAGGTGTGCAGTAAATATTTGCGAATAAGAGAATAAGGGACAGCAAGGAGAAGAGAAACTGACAAATTCTTTCCCACTTTGGAATTGGTTTTGGAAGAAGAACTTTAAGGGGTAGATAATTAATAAAAGATGTGAAGAGGAAAGGAAATCAGATGGAATCCCCAGGGAACGGAATGAATAAAGAGAAGATTCATGAAGAGTAAGGCTGGTACCAAGAAATAGCTTAACCACCTGGATACCCAGGCCAGAGGTTTCCTTTGGAGGCCCTCCTTTGCTGGCCGGTGAGGGAGGAGAGCTAGCAACCTCAGCAGAAGGCGATACTGGCCCTAATCCCCTTCCCAGTATTTAAGAGAAAAAATAGGCTCAAAATGATTATTCGAATAACCACACTTCCTAAACCGTAACCACAGCAGCTTACAGCAACTTTTCCATAAATCCTCTCCATGCTGCTTTTGTGATCCAAAAAATTCTATTTCTCAATTCCCAGCAACAGCACTTCCTATATAACAAGTTTGGATTTCACACATTAAGACGATTACTGTGGATTAATAGAACAATAGCAGGATCAAAAATGCCATGATAGTTAGACCCAGGGTCATTTGCAAACAGAAACAGGTTTGGAGGCATCCGAAGAGTGGTCCTGACGTCTCTGTCTCTTTCTGGAGCATCCTGTCAGCTCCCTAAGTGAGGACCTTGGATAGACCATAAATGCTTCGTGTGAGGGACTAAGGAGGGATTGTGTAGTAACAACAAATAGTAACGACAAAGATGAGTAGAGAGTAGTTTAGGAAAATGAACAGGTTTCCCCCTCTTGTCCTCGTTAACAAATCATAGACAGGCTGGGCGCAGTGGCTCATGCCTATAATCCCAGCACTTTGGGAGGCCGAAGCAGGAGAATGACCAGAGGTCAGGAGTTCAAGACCAGCCTGGCTAACATGGTGAAACCCCATTTCTACTAAAATACAAAAAAATTAGCCGGGCGTGGTGGCGGGCACCTGTAATCCCAGCTACTCGGGAGGCTGAGGCATCAGAATCGCTTCAACCAGGGAGGTAGAGGTTGCAGTGAGCTGAGATGGCAACATTGCACTCCCGCCTGGACAAGCGTGGAAACTCTGGCTGAAAGAAAGAAAAGAAAGAGAAGAAAGAGGGAGAGGGGGAGAGAGAGAGGGGGGGGGGAGGAGAGAGAGAGAGAGAGAGAGAGAGAGAGAGAGAGAGAGAGAGAGAGAGAGAGAAGGAAAGAAAAGAAAGGAAAAGAAAGAGAAAAGAAAGGAAAGAAAGGAAAGAAAAAAGAAAGAGAAGAGAAGAGAAAAGAAAGAAGAAAGAAAGAAATCATAGCTGGATTTGCATTAGAGAGTTTAGATTTAGACTGCGATTTTAAAAAGTAGTACTAGGCGTTCTGTCCCACTCCAGAGAATAGGCAGTGATTTCTGTTTACCAGGATGAAAAAGATGTCTTCTTTGGAATGCTGTAAAGGTTAAGTAGATAAGGCAGTGTTGTTTCATGCTTTTTTTTTTTTTTTTTTTTTGAGACAGAGTCTCGCTCTGTCACCCAGGCTAGAGAATAGTGACATGATCTCAGCTCACTGCAACCTCTGCCTCCCGGGTTCAAGTGATTCTCCTGTCTCAGCCTCCCAAGTAGCTGGGACTATAGGTGTGCACCACCATGCCCGGCTAATTTCTGTATTTTTAATAGAGATGCGGTTTCACTATGTTGGCCAGGCTGGTCTCAAATTCCTGACCTCAGGTAATCTGCCCACTTCAGCCTCCCAAAGTGCTGGGGTTACACGTGTGAGCCACTGCACCTGGCCTATGCTTGATGTTTTAAGTAGAGTTTTAACCTTTCTATTCCATCCAGAAAACTACTAGGCATTAGGCTTGTATACCTCAGTAACAGACCAGCCAGGGGCCAATTGGATTTACTGGTTCAGAAATCTTACCATCCCTCATGTCACTGCTATGTGGGGTGGGGACAGTGGGGCTCCCACTTAACCAGCAAATGAGCAGCTCGTGAGCTGCAGATGCCTCTGTTCTCCTGTGCAGATTCAGTGAGACAGAAATGTGAACCTGGCCAAAGAGCAGGGCGGGGAGGCTGGCTGTGTCCTGACTTGGGTGTGAGCTGGTTATACAAAAGATAGCCCCAAAATGCCAGTCAAGGGAGCGCTGGATTAATTCCCCACGGTTTGCCAGTGTTCAATACTGGAGCTAGCCCCTGTCCTACCTTTGAAGATGCATCTCTCAGAAACGCTCAGAAATGCATCCTTCTGTGCAATCCCAATCAAAATTCCAGCAGGCTTTTTCACAGAACTTGACAAGACGCTTTTTCTTTTGTTTTTTGTTTTTTTTTTTTTTTTTTTTTTTTGAGATGGAGTCTCGCTCAGTCACCCAATCTGGAGTGCGGTGGTGCGATCTCTGCCACTGCAAACTCCGCCTCCCAGATTCGAGCGATTCTCCTGCCTCAGCCTCCTGAGTAGCTGGGACTATTGGCATGCACCACCACACCAGGCTAATTTTTGTATTTTTAGTAGAGATAGGGTTTCACCATGTTGCCCAGGCTGCTCTTGAACTCCTGGCCTCATGTGATCCACCTGCGTTGGCGGTTTGCAAAGTGATGTTTATTTTTATTTTTTTATTTTTATTTTTTTTTTGAGACGGAGTCTCGCTCTGTCGCTCGGGCTGGAGTGCAGTGGCCGGATCTCAGCTCACTGCAAGCTCCGCCTCCCAGGTTTACGCCATTCTCCTGCCTCAGCCTCCCGAGTAGCTGGGACTACAGGCGCCCGCCACCTCGCCCGGCTAGTTTTTTGTATTTTTTAGTAGAGACGGGGTTTCACAGTGTTAGCCAGGATGGTCTCGATCTCCTGACCTCGTGATCCGACCGTCTTGGCCTCCCAAAGTGCTGGGATTACAGGCTTGAGCCACCGCGCCCGGCCTACAAAGTGATGTTTATAAAGTGCTGGGATTACAGGCTTGAGCCACCACCCCCAGCCGACAAGCCACTTTTGAAATCCATATAGAAATACAAAGGACCTTGAATAGCCAAAGCAACTTTGACAAAGTTGGAAGGCTATTATGACTTGATTTCAAGACTTATTAAATCCTGCAGTCATCAAGACAACGTGGGATTGGTATAAAGATGGACAAATAGACCGAAGGAGCAGAATAGAGTGCCCAGAAATAGACCACACCTGTACGAACAACTGATTTTCAACGAAGATTCAGAAAGCAATTTAGATGTGCACATGGGCCTGGTGATACCACGGTGGAACAAGGGCCCAGTTTCTCCGACGTTGCACGCCTCGTGGTGTGGTGTATGGCTGTGGCCACCTCCTACATTCGCGTCTACAACCACCAATCTTTTCAAAAGAAATAATTCCAGATTGATGGATGAAATTTTAAAACAACAGCAAAAATTCTGGGTCTAGATTGTTCAAAATACTCACCAGAGTTTGCAAATAGTAACGACAAAGATGATCAAGTTCTAAATTGCCATTTGGCGGTGAAGGTGCTGTCCCCAGTAGATGGAAAAGCAGATTTTCTGAGAGCTGCTCAGTACGTTTTCCAGTTAGTAGCCCAGAAGCAAAAGCGACCCCCACAGATTTGGATGTAGCTATGTTAGGCAGTTTACTTAGTTCAATTGGTTCTCCTGATCCTGATTTATATTTTGAGATTGAAGTTTGGTCTTGTGGACAGCACATTAAACTTTCTTCCCCGGCACATCAGATTGTCTGAGATTGTCTCTTTGCCTTCCTACTTAAACATCAATTCTGAGGACTTTTTCTCTGCCCTTCATCAGTATGCAGCCTGTGACCAGCGTATGGAAAAGCAGTGGTCATTTGTGGCATAACTGGATTTTAGGCTTTTAAAGAAAAGGACCCAAGTGACTCTGATGTTTACAAAGCACCTATGAAACCCTATACACACCTAGTCCATAATCCTCATGATTTGTCAATAAACACAAGTGTCTGACTTGAGAGAAGGTGTGTATGTGTGTCTTTGTGTGCATGTGTGAGTGCACATATGTGCACATTTGTATGTATGGAAATAAACTTATGCATGGGGACATATTGGAGAAGGAAATACATAGACCTAGAACTTTGAGCAAGTAGCAGCAATGTTTTAGGAACTGAAATGTCACACTTAAAGTCTTCAGCCCCGACAACTTCCCTGTTTTTGTGCGGAGAAGGGGGCCTGATTACAGCTGCTCTAGTTGTGTCTAGGGGGAGGGGAATAATTTTTGTTCAGTCCTTCTTAGTGACCAAACTTTAATTTTTTGAGATTGGATATTTACTTGTTGAATTGAAGGATTCTGTGGGGTTTTTGTTTGTTTGTTTGTTTGTCTGTCTCGTTGTTGTTTTTGAGACAGAGTCTCGCTCTGTCACTCAGGCTGGAGTGCAGTGGCACAATCTCGGCTCACTGCAACGCCCATCTCTCAGGTTCAAGTGATTCTCCTGCCTCAGCCTCCTGAGTAGCTGGGATTACAGGCACCCGCCACCACACCCGGCTAATTTTTGTATTTTTAGTAGACACGGGGTTTCACCACATTGGTCAGGCTGGTCTCGATCTCCTGACCTTGTGATCTGCCCGCCTCGGCCTCCCAAAGTGCTGGGATTACAGGCGTGAGCCACCACGCCCGGCCGCATTCTGCGTTGAAAGGAGCTCCAGAGGAATGAAGTTCTGTGTTGCTCCCATGTTAAAAACTTCCTCACCTTCAGAGCAGAAGGAATACAGATCTTCAGATATCAGGCCATTTTCTTCTCTTCATTATGGTCAAACAGTGTGACTTGAGAGTGTTGCTCTGGTGTCTGTGTTCCAGACTGTGAAGATCATTTGAAAATAACTCTTAGTACATTGAAATGCAGAATTTTAAAAAGTTAAATATCAGATTAGGCAGTCAAAAAAACAAACAAGCATAAAAGGTGAATACGTTGTAATCTTCGGAGTAAAGGTGGGCACTGCTATAAAAGGAAGAAGATTTAGATTTTCTTTTTTGTTTGGTGAGCAGTATGCCATGTTATACCCAAAGTTGATTTTAAAAATATTTTCATCTGGCTGGTGTGGTGGCTCACACCTGTAATCCCAGCACTTTGGGGGCCAAGGTGGGTGGATCACTAGAGGTCAGGAGTTCGAGACTAGCCTGGCCAATGTGGTGAAACCCTGTCTCTACTAAAAATATAAAAATTAGCCAGGCTTGGTGGCAAACACCTGCAACCCCAGCTACTTGGGAGGCTGAGAGGGGAGAATAGCTCGAACCAGGGAGTTGGAGGTTGCAGTGAGCTGAGATCGTGCCACTGCACTCCCGCCTGGGCAACAGAGCGAGACTCCATCTTCAAAAAAAAAAAAAATTCCATCAACGAACCTCTTTCTGTTTGGAATAGCACATTTTAGGGCCATGGTTAATACCTGGGATTTTACTCAGTAAATCCTGATGGTTACTGTGCATCAAAGGTCTTTAAGTAGGATTGAAGGCCTATGTGGAGAATAAAAGATTACCAAAGTCTATAAAAACAATTTAATTTTACGTGTTCTCTTTTATGACATAGAACAGCACTGGTTCTGTTATTTTTAAAATGAGTAATTGATTTATTGATAAGTGTTTAATATTTCTTAAGTCACTACTGATTCTTAGAAACCATTCTTTGTATTTGATAGACTGTTTTCAGAAAACTCTTGTCAACAATGGAGAATAGTTGTCTAAAATCATACATTTAGAATCAAGCAGTTTAATACTAGATCTCAGAAGTTTGAAAAATAGCCAAGAAGACTGGTTTGGAAAGCATGGTCTAGAGTTGCTTATCAAATTCTGAAGCTATGAAGAATAAACGTTTCAACTTTGGGTTCCAAAACCCCATTTATGATTTTATGAAATAAAAATGATTTAAAAATGAGATAATTTAGAGAAAAAAATGATAGAGTTTTCAGGAAATAGTGTTGGAAAAAAATTGGGTATTAATATGCAAGTAAAATGAACCTTGATACAATGATTCATTGAACCATTTACAAAAATTAACTCAAAATGGATCATAGACCTGTATGAAACATATTAAACTTAAAACTTATAGAAGAAAATCTTCCTGAATTTAGGCAAAGTAAAGATTCTTAAGGTATGACACCAAATACATGATCTATAAGAGAAAAAAATATAAATTGGATTTTGCCAAAATTAGAAACTTCTGCTCTTTGAAAGACTGTATTAAGCAAATGAGAACACCAGCCACAGACCAGGAAGAAATATTTGCAAACAATCTGTTTGACATAGGACTTGTATCCAGGAGATAAAAGCACTATCAAAATACTATAGTAAGAAAATTACAAAATCAATTTAAAAATAGACAAAAGATTTGAAAAGACACCTTATCTTATATTCAAAGAAGATATATGAATGGCAAGTAAACACATGAAAAGGTGCTATTTTTAGTCATCAGGGAAATGTAAGACAAAACCACAAAGCAATACCATTACACATCTATTAGAATTGCTCAAATTAAAAATACTTGGCCGTGCTCGGTGGCTCACGCCTGTAATCCTGGTACTTTGGGAGGCTGAGGTGGGTGGATCGCTTGAAGTCAGGAGTTCCAGACCAGCCTGGCCAACATGGCAAAACCCCATATCTACTAAAAATACAAAAATTAGCTGGGCGTGACACACACCTTTAATCCCAGCTACTTGGGAGGCTGAGGCAAGAGAATCGCTTGAGCCTGGGAGGCGGAGGTTGCACTGAGCCGAGATCAGGCCCCTGCCCTCCAGCCTAGGTGACAGAGTGAGACTCCATCTCAAAAAAAATAAAAATAAAAAATAAAAGTAAATGACCATAGCAAATGTTGGTGAGAATATGGAGCAACTGGAACTCTCATACACTGCTGGTGGGATTGTAAAAAATTACCGCCATTTGGAAAACAAATGTTCTATGTTTTGAAATGTTAAACACACATACAGCATACGATCCAGCTATTTTACTCCTAGATGTTTACCCAAAACAAATGAGAGCCTGTGTCCATACACAGACTTGTCATGAATATTTACACCAGCTTTATTTGTAATAGCCAAAACTGGAAACAACCCTGAAATCCATCAACAATAAATTAATTATCAAATTTTCAGGCCAAGCACGGTGGCTCACACCTATAATCCCAGCACTTTGGGAGGCTGAGACTGGTGGATCACTCGAGATCGGGAGTTCGAGACCAGCCTGCCCAACATGGAGAAACCACATCTCTACTAAAAATAAAAAACTAGCCGGGCATGGTGGTGCATGCCTGTAATCCCAGCTACACAGAAGGCTGAGGCAGGGGAATTGCTTGAACCCAGGAGGCGGAGGTTGCAGTGAGCTGAGATCACGCCATTGCACTCCAGCCTAGGCAACTAGAGCAAAACTCTGTCTCAAAAAA
>NW_016803982.1:4718840-4740936 GCF_001698545.2 Rhinopithecus bieti
AATTTAATTTTACGTGTTCTCTTTTATGACATAGAACAGCACTGGTTCTGTTATTTTTAAAATGAGTAATTGATTTATTGATAAGTGTTTAATATTTCTTAAGTCACTACTGATTCTTAGAAACCATTCTTTGTATTTGATAGACTGTTTTCAGAAAACTCTTGTCAACAATGGAGAATAGTTGTCTAAAATCATACATTTAGAATCAAGCAGTTTAATACTAGATCTCAGAAGTTTGAAAATAGCCAAGAAGACTGGTTTGGAAAGCATGGTCTAGAGTTGCTTATCAAATTCTGAAGCTATGAAGAATAAACGTTTCAACTTTGGGTTCCAAAACCCCATTTATGATTTTATGAAATAAAATGATTTAAAATGAGATAATTTAGAGAAAAAAATGATAGAGTTTTCAGGAAATAGTGTTGGAAAAAAATTGGGTATTAATATGCAAGTAAAATGAACCTTGATACAATGATTCATTGAACCATTTACAAAATTAACTCAAAATGGATCATAGACCTGTATGAAACATATTAAACTTAAAACTTATAGAAGAAAATCTTCCTGAATTTAGGCAAAGTAAAGATTCTTAAGGTATGACACCAAATACATGATCTATAAGAGAAAAAAATATAAATTGGATTTTGCCAAAATTAGAAACTTCTGCTCTTTGAAAGACTGTATTAAGCAAATGAGAACACCAGCCACAGACCAGGAAGAAATATTTGCAAACAATCTGTTTGACATAGGACTTGTATCCAGGAGATAAAAGCACTATCAAAATACTATAGTAAGAAAATTACAAAATCAATTTAAAATAGACAAAAGATTTGAAAAGACACCTTATCTTATATTCAAAGAAGATATATGAATGGCAAGTAAACACATGAAAAGGTGCTATTTTAGTCATCAGGGAAATGTAAGACAAAACCACAAAGCAATACCATTACACATCTATTAGAATTGCTCAAATTAAAATACTTGGCCGTGCTCGGTGGCTCACGCCTGTAATCCTGGTACTTTGGGAGGCTGAGGTGGGTGGATCGCTTGAAGTCAGGAGTTCCAGACCAGCCTGGCCAACATGGCAAAACCCCATATCTACTAAAATACAAAATTAGCTGGGCGTGACACACACCTTTAATCCCAGCTACTTGGGAGGCTGAGGCAAGAGAATCGCTTGAGCCTGGGAGGCGGAGGTTGCACTGAGCCGAGATCAGGCCCCTGCCCTCCAGCCTAGGTGACAGAGTGAGACTCCATCTCAAAAAAAATAAAATAAAAAATAAAAGTAAATGACCATAGCAAATGTTGGTGAGAATATGGAGCAACTGGAACTCTCATACACTGCTGGTGGGATTGTAAAAAATTACCGCCATTTGGAAAACAAATGTTCTATGTTTTGAAATGTTAAACACACATACAGCATACGATCCAGCTATTTTACTCCTAGATGTTTACCCAAAACAAATGAGAGCCTGTGTCCATACACAGACTTGTCATGAATATTTACACCAGCTTTATTTGTAATAGCCAAAACTGGAAACAACCCTGAAATCCATCAACAATAAATTAATTATCAAATTTTCAGGCCAAGCACGGTGGCTCACACCTATAATCCCAGCACTTTGGGAGGCTGAGACTGGTGGATCACTCGAGATCGGGAGTTCGAGACCAGCCTGCCCAACATGGAGAAACCACATCTCTACTAAAATAAAAAACTAGCCGGGCATGGTGGTGCATGCCTGTAATCCCAGCTACACAGAAGGCTGAGGCAGGGGAATTGCTTGAACCCAGGAGGCGGAGGTTGCAGTGAGCTGAGATCACGCCATTGCACTCCAGCCTAGGCAACTAGAGCAAAACTCTGTCTCAAAAAAAAAAAAAAAAATCATATATTCATGTAATGAAATACTACTTGCATTAAAAAAGGATGAACTATCGCTACATACAACAACATGGGTGAATCCCACAATAGTGATGCTGAGCAAATGAAGCCAGGAAGAAAGAGTACATACTGTCTGACACCTGAGTGGAATTAGAAATCTGGATGATAAGGAATCCAAGATACTGCTGGGCCAGTTTGACTACATCTGTTGCCACAGCATTCCAAGGGCAATGATCTTCCCGTCTGTACTGTGTGTCTCCCTCGACTGCTGCCAGCCCGTGCAGCCAACGCCATGCACTCCTGGCTTGGTTTACAACACTGTCTCCCAAGTACCTCTTCCCCTGCATTAGTTAGAAATCTAAATGCAGTTAGACACTTAGGAATCTAAAACATAAATTGGTTTGTGTTAGAAAATACACACTAATCTATAGCGACAGGGCCAGATCAGTGGTTGCCTGGGGCAGGGATTGCAGAGAGGCTTGAGGAAACCATTGGGGATGGAAGCTGTGCTCATTATCTTGATTGCAGCGATGGTTTCACAGGTATATACATATGTCAAAACTTAGCCAACTTTACACTTTCAATGTGTGTCTTTAGCGTATGCCAGTTATCCCTTAATAAAGGTGTTGAAACAAAAAAAAAAATCAGTGAATGAATGAATTAAATGAAATAAACATTCGAAAATGTGAAACATGTACAGTTGATTCTTTTTTTTCTTTCTTTCTTTCTTTTTTTTTTTTTTTGAGATGGAGTCTTGCTCTGTCACCCAGGCTGGAGTGCGGTGGTGCAATCTTGGCTCACTGCAAACGTTGCCTCCCGAGTTCAAGCAATTTTCCTGCCTCAGCCTCCCAAGTAGCTGGGATTACAGGCACCTACCACCACACCCAGCTAATTTTTGTATTTTTATTAGAGACGGGGTTTCACCATCTTACCCAGGCTGGTCTTGAACTCCTGACCTTGTGATCCACCCATCTTGGCCTCCCAAAGTGTTGGGATTACAGGCGTGAGCCACCACACCCGGCTTGATTCTTGTTATTCATGGCAGTTATGTCCTATAAAGTCACCTGAGCACTGAACTAGCGAATACCGAACCATCTCTTCTAGGGGAAAAGACAGAGGTAGGTTCCTGAGAGCCTCAGCTGACAAAATGTAAGCGCCTTACATTTTGGCTGGCATGCACCACCACGCCTGGCTAATTTTTGTATTTTTAGTAGAGACGGGGTTTCACCATGTTGGCCAGGCTTGTCTTAAACTCCTGACTTTGAATGATCTACCCACCTCGGCTTCCCAAAGTCCTGGGGTTATAGGCATGAGCCACCGCACCCAGCCAGCAAAGGGATTTTTTTTTTTAAGTTATATGCCCACAGGAACAAAGGAAAAATTAAAAAGATGACAGTTGGGGGGAGGGCTGGGATTACAGGCTTGAGCCACCGCACGCGGCCAAGAAGTGCCTTTCACCTCCCACCGTGATTCTGAGGCCTCCCTAGTCATGTAGAACTGTAAGGAAGTCCAGTTAAACTGCTTTTTCTTCCCAGTCTTGGGAATGTGTTTGTCAGCAGCTTGAAAATGGACTAATACAGGCTGCCATAACAAAATATCATAGACAGCGGGGCTTAAACAACAGACATTTGTTTCTTCCTCATTCTGGAGGCTGGGAAGTCCAAGACCAAGGAGCTGGTGGATTAAATTCCCTGGCAGGCCTCTCTTCCTGGCTTGCAGATGGCTGCCTTCTGGTTGAGTCCTCACATGGTGCGTAGGGGTGGGAGGTTGCATTCAAGCTCTCCGGAGTCTCTGCTTACTAATCTCATCATGAGGGGCTCGTTCTCATTACCTCATCTAATCCTAATTACCTCCCAAAGGCCTGTTTCCAAATAAATCACATTGGATGTAATTAATTTGCATATTAATTGGGGAGGAAGGGAACACATTCAGTCCATAACAGTTACATACAGGGAAATTGATCAAATAAGTGAAAATACAGAAGAAAATGGGAGCCAGGGCCAGGCATAGTGACTCACACCTGTAATCCTAGCCCTTTGGGAGGCTGAGGTGGGTGGATCACCTGAGGTCAGAAGTTCGAGACCAGCCTGGCCAACATGGTGAAACCCTGTCTTTACTAAGAATACAAAAATACCTGACTATGGTGGCAGGTGCCTGTAATCCCAGCTACTCAGGAGTCTGAGGCAGGGGAATTGCTTGAACCTGGGAGGCGGAGGTTGCAGTGAGCCAAGATCATGTCATTGCACTCCATCCTGGACAACAGAGCAAAACATCTACATACATGTATATATATATGTGTGTGTGTATATATATGTATATGAAGGGGAAAACTAGAATGGACCCTGTATTGTTGGTTTGGAATTGGAGATGCTGATTGGTGTGCACTCATGGTTTTTAATATATGTAGTTAGATACATAAAGAAATATAAATGGGCCAGGCGCAGTGGCTCATGCCTGTAATCTCAGCACTTTGGGAGGCCAAGGTGGGTGGATCATTTGAGGTCAGGGGTTCGAGAGGAGCCTGGCCCACATGGTGAAACCCCGCCTCTACTAAAAATACAAAAATTAGCCAGGCAGTAGTGGCACACGCCTGTAATCCCAGCTACTCCAGAGACTGAGGAAGGAGAATCGCTTGAACCCAAAAGGCAGAGGTTGCGGTAAGCCATAATTGCACCACTGCACTCCAGCCTGGGCAACAGAGTGAGACTCTGTCTCAAAACAAACAAACAAAAGTATAAATGTAAATGAGTGAATGTGAACATTGACACACGCACACACAAGCATGCATGCGCGCACACACACACATTCCCTGGTTCTGTCGCTGAAAGCTCCTGGGGTCAGTGACACCCAGTAACAATGAACAACGAATCCTAGTGCCGGGATTCTTACTCCTGAATACAACTTTCCAAGTAAAGAATCAGAGCTCTTTAGAGAAATGGCTGATTCCGGTGCTGGAGCAGAGAAAATACTACATGAGCCGAACCATCTTGTACCAGAAGATATGGAAATAGCAAACAATAATGGAAAGAGGTCAAAAGAACATAGAAACCAGCTTGAATGGGCTTCCACTGACAAATCTGGGTTAATTCTAAAATTGAAATAAATAATGGTAGTAAAGGATTATCGCTATCGAATAAAAACAGGGATCCATAGGTCCATACTGATATAAATAAATGAATGAATGGAAAGTTGAGATGTCTATGATGTTGGCTATTATTTCTACTGTTAATCATCAGTCCTCTTCAATTAGAACACAAGATTTTTGTTTGTTTGTTTGTTTGTTTGTTTGTTTGTTTTTGAGACAGAGTCTTGTTCTGTCATCCAGGCTAAAGTGCAGTGGCGCGATCTTGACTCGCTGCAGCCTCCGCCTCCTGGGTTCAAGCGATTCTCCTGCCTCAGCCTCCCAAATAGCTGGCACTACAGGCGCCCGCCACCACACCTGGCTAATATTTTGTATTTTTAGTAGAAATGGGGTTTCACCGTGTTAGCCAGGAAGGTCTCAATCTCCTGACCTCGTGATCCACCTGCCTCGGCCTCCCGAAGTGCTGGGATTACAGGCGTGAGCCACTGCGCCTGGCCAAGATGACTTTTTTCCCTTCAAAAATGAATATGGATAGTCTGTCACTGCAGGCTTCATCTTTAAGATCTTCTCACCCCTTCTTAAAACGAGTTATCCACTTGTAAACTGGAGATTTCTTTGGGGGCATTGTCCCCATAAACTTTTCATAAAACATCACCCTTCTTCCACCTAAGTGTCACCATAAATTTTGTATTTGTTCTTGCTTCAATTGTAGCAGAATTCATGTTGCTCTGAGAGGGGCTTTTTTCTTCTTTTTTTTTTTTAAAGCTTTTATTATTATTTTATTTTTATTATACTTTAAGTTCTAGGGTACATGTGCACAACGTTGCAACAACGTGCAAGGTTGTTACATAGTATACATGTGCCATGTTGGTGGCTGCACCCGTTACTCTCATTTACAATTAGGTATATCTCCTAATGCTATCCCTCCCCACCCCACCCCATGACAGGCCCTGCTGTGTGATGTTCCCCATCCTGTGTCCAAGAGTTCTCATTGTTCAGTTCCCACCTATGAGTGAGAACATGCAGTGTTTGGTTTTCTGTCCTTGCGATAGTTTGCTCAGAATGATGGTTTCCAGCTTCATTCATGTCCCTACAAAGGACATGAACTCATCCTTTTTTATGGCTGCATAGTATTCCATGGTGTGTATGTGCCACATTTTCTTAATCCAGTTTGATAGGGGCTCTTTTCAAACTGATGTCTTATCTTTAGTGCTTTAAACTAGATCCTGTTTAATCAGGTTATACCAAGTTAGAATGAGTTTTATTTTGGTGCAAAAAATAATGTTGAAATCCATGCATAGTTTTTTCACAATATGCATTTTCCATTAACTTTTTGAAGACTCTTTGCATACATAATAAACACAAATAAAAACATAAAAAATATGTATATACTATATGAGATGGTGATGAGGTTTTCCAAAGTAAGATAAAGCAGGGAGGGGGCATTGAGAGTGTCAGGAATGGGAGAGGTTGCAAGTTTTAGATATGGTGGCCAGTGAAAGCCTCACTAAGAAGGTAACAATTTAGTCAGAAGGTGCCAGAACAGACCGGGCGCAGTGTCTCACACCTGTAATCCCAGCACTTTGGGAGGCCGAGGCAGGCAAATCATCTGAAGTCAGGAGTTTGAGACCAGTCTAGCCAACATGGTGAAACCCCGTCTCTACCAAAAATACAAAAATTAGCCAGGCGTGGTGGCGGGTGCCTGTAATCCCAGCTACGTGGTAGGCTGAGGCAGGAGAATCACCTGAACCCAGTAGGTGGAGGTTGCAGTGAGACAAGATCCCTCCACGGTACTCTAGCCTGGGCAACAGAGCAAGACTCCATCTCAAAAAAAAAAAAAAAAAAAAAGTGCTAGAACAAAACCTGTGGATATCAAAGGAGGATATCAGGTAAGGTTCTCTCCTAGGCTTGGAGGCAGTAGTGGCATGCCTGGTGCATTGAGTGTTTGAGGAACAGCAACGAGGTGGATATGGCTAGAGCAGAGTGAGCCAGAGAACAAATCAGCCAGAGAAGAGGTCAGAGAGTTGGCCGAGGCTGGATCATGCAGGGCCTTGGAGGCTTTTGTGAGGCTTTGGCCTGTGCTTTCCTAGTGCAATGGGGAGCCACTGGAGGCTTTGGAGCAGAGGAGTGGCATGGTCTGACCTTTACTGTAACTGGATAACTCTGTTGACACTAGACTCAATGGGACCAAGGATAGAAGCAAGAAAACTAACTGGAAGGCCATGGCAGTCGCTATTCAGGAGAGAGACAATGGCATCTTGGACTAAGGGATTATCATGGAGGTGGTGAGAAGATGTCAGATTCTGGATGTGTGTTAAAGGTAGAGCCAAATGAATTTGCTCTCTGATCAGATATGGATGGGAGAATAAGAGCGAAATCAAAGATAGTCCTAGGGATTTTGACTTAAGCCACTGGGAAAATGGCCTTGCCATTTACTGAGATGGAAAAGGCAATGGGAGGAACAGGTGTTGGAGGGAGGATTGAGAGCTCTGTTTTGGAAAATGAAGGTTGAGATGCTTATTAGTATTAAAGTATAGATGTTTAGTAAGCACCTGGATATGGTCCAGAGTGCAGAAAGAATTCTGCTGCAGATATAAATGTGAGCGTCGTCAAAGCTGAATATTGATCTTACCAAAAATTACAATACAGCTATAATGGGGGGGTGGTAGGAGGACAAAGTATATGTGTGCAAGGGGGCTGTGGGGGGGATTGTGTGTAAGAAGTTAAATCTTCATGTTACATAGCAGGAAGCCAATGGTTGATAACTGACTTGGGAAAAAATTTGAGAAATAGCTGTATGTGCATCACAAGAAATAACTGTTCAAAACCTTTAAAACCTTCTTTCTTGCCTTTTTTGAGGGGAGTATTTTAAATTTTCTTTTATTTATTTTACTTTTAACAGGTTTATTGAGACACAATTCACATCCCATACAATTCCTCCACTTCAAGTGTACAATTCATGACTTTTTAGTATATTCCCAGAGTTGTGCAACCATCGCCATTATAAAATTTAGGATATTTTCATTATGCTAAAAAGAAACCCTGTACCCTTTAGCTATCAACCCTAAACTCCTCCATCCTTTCCCCCTAGCCCTAGATAACCACGAATCTCTTTTCTGTCTTTATGGCTCTGTCTACTCTGGATTTTTCCTATGGGTGGAATTACATAATATGTGGTCCTTCTGACTGGCTTCCTTCCCTGTGTTGTTTGATTATTTTTTATTCTTCTTTTCCTGTCCTCTCAAGTTCTGTCCCTTCAAACCCATCACAGATTTCAGATTCTTTGGTTTCTACTTTGCAGAAGCTACTGTCATCTCTCCTGAAGTTGTCCCTAGAAAATCTTGCCTTTGGCTGGGTGTGGTGGCTCACACTTATAACTCCAGCACTATGAGAGGCCGAGGGCGGAAGATCACTTGAGGCCAGGAGTTCAAGACCAACCTGGGTAACATAGTGAGACCCCATCTCTACAAAAAATAAAAATCAGCAGGGTGTGGTGGTGCACGCCTATAGTCCCAGCTACCTGGGAGGCTGAGGTGGGAGGATCACTTGAGGCCAGGAGTTTGAGGCTGCAGTAAGCTATGATCATACCACTGCATCTAGCTTGGGTGACAGGCTGAGATGCTGTCTCTAAAAAGAAAAAAGAAAATCTTGCCTTTGCTTGTGGCCCTCCCTGGCAAGAAGACACTACCCTATGAGGGCACTGATGCTGGCCACCCAGTGATGTGAAGGGATCAATGCCATCCTGGAGATGCTCTTCTGCAGCCTGCTGGCAGTATCTTGGGCTCTGCTGCCTGAAAACAGCGGTGCCTAAGGATGTCATTCAACATTCCAGATATACTTCGTGAAGGTCTACCAGCAGTTCCTCCAATCCCACTGCAAATTACAATGTATAGAAAGCTTTTGAAGAGAATCCACATTGAATTTTATATTTGGGATGGAATTCTGTAGCTTTATAAAATATTTCTGCTCCCAAACTTTTCCTTTGCATTGGAACTAATGAAAAAGACATTTTTTAAAATTGAGTTTTGGACTCAACAGAGTGCCTTTGTTTTCCTAGAACATAGGTTACCAGTGACAACAAAACCTTTTTCCACACTGGCTTTTGACCTGGGAATTGAAACAGAAGGCTGAGCCTGTTTTTGACGTATTTGGGCACATCAGATGCTGTTCTTTTAAAGAAGTGGCCATCATGTCCAGGGCACTGTCATCCTGATACAAAAATAAAATTAGATAGAGTTTTATTTTCCATGCATTAAAACATTCAGATTCTAATCCCATCTATGCAAGGGGTTTCTCTGGAGCTTTCAGAGCATGATTTATTGGGTTTTCCAAAGACAACAACTTCTTTAATAATTAAGGGCTTTTTGTATGCATTTCTCGTATGAAATAATGGCACAAACTGAGAAATAGTCCTTTTGCAAAGCAAATGTAACATTTGCACAAAAAAGAACAAAATTAAATAAAATATTTCTTGGTTTAAGGTCCTTTTTAAAAATTAAAGCTGTCAATTTTTTTTGTCTCAAAAGAGATTTAGTAAAGATGAAAGACAAAAGATGACAGTATCTTCAATCACTAGCTTATTGAAGGAAGACTAGGTAGAATAGACTTTACTCTGAGAAAAATGGGAGGCCACTGAAGGGCTTTTAGTATGTGAGAGGTATGATTTGGTTGGCTGGGTGGAGAGTCTACTGGCAGGGGCAAGAGTGAAGCAGCGAGACCAGGAGAGAGAGAGAACAGTGGTTTAGACAGATGCTCTCAAACTTACAAGTGCATGCAAATGACCTGCGTTTGCATGAAATGTAAATTCTGATTAATAGAATCAGTGTCTGGGATGCATCTGAGACATTGCATTTTGTTTGTTTGGTTGGTTTTTGTTTGTTTGTTTGTTTGTTTGTTTGTTTTTGAGGTGGAGTCTCGCTTTGTCACCCAGGCTGGAGTGCAATGGCGTGATCTCGGCTCACTGCAACCTCTGCTTCCCAGGTTCAAGAGATTCTCCTGCCTCAGCCTTCCAAGTAGCTGCGGTTACAGGCGCCCTCCACCATGCCCGGCTAATTTTTGTATTTTTAGTGGAAACAGGGTTTCACCATGTTGGCCAGGCTGGTCTTGAACTCCTGACCTCAAGTGATCCTCCCACCTCGGCCTCCCAAAGTCCTGGGATTACAGGCATGAGCCACCACACTTGGCCTGAGCCACCATATTTCTAACAAGCCCCCAGGTAAATAATGATGTTCCTAGTGCTGAACCACACCGAGTAGCAAGGGTTTCGGGTAGGATGACAACAGCACAGATAGAGGAAATGGATGGATCTGAGGACTCCCTGACTGACCAGGAGGAGGGGACCCAAGGATCACCAAGGATGGGTCGCATGTTTTTGAGCAAGAGGGATTGTGTGGTCTGATTAGTCGATGTTGGGAACAAGAGGAGAAGTGAGTTTCTAGGGGGACCTCCTGAGCTTAGGAAACATCCAAACGGAGCAGGCAGGGAGATGTTGGATTTCTAAGTCTTGAGCTCAGGAGAGAGGGCTAGAGATGTACACTGGAAATCATTAGGTAAAGCAAATGGTACAGTAGACCCACAGGAGTAAAGAGGAGCGAGAGGATGAGATAACCTGGAACTGGCCCTTCAGGGCTTCTAGTATTTAAAGGATGGCTAAGGCTGGACGCGGTGGCTCATGCCTGTAATCTCAGCACTTTGGGAGGCTGAAGCAGGAAGATAACTTGAGGTCAAGAGTTCGAGACCAGCCTGGGAAACATGGTGAAACCCCCATCTCTACTAAAAATACAAAAAATTAGCCGGGCGTTGTGGTGTGTGCCTGTAATCCCAGCTACTTGGGAAGCTGAGGCAGGGGAATCACTTGAACCCGGGAGGCAGAGGTTGCTGTGAGCCAAGATAGCACCACTGCACTCTAGCCTGGGTGACAGAGTGAGACTGTGTCTCAAAAACTAAACTAAAATAACAAATAAAATAAAGGATGCATGATACTTATTAAGCCTACTGGGGATACCAAGAAGGAGAAACCTCAAAGGTCAGAGGTAACCAGGAGAACATTATTATACAAATGTCAATGGAAGAGATTGCTTCCAGAAGCCAGCATAGCCAACCATGTCAGGTGTGGTGGTGAAAAGACAAAGGGCTGCAAATTGCCCATGAACTATATCTGCCTAGGTTATTGGTGAATTGAATATGATTACATGGTTTCTGAGGAGTGGTGGGGGTGTGCACCAGGTTGGAGGGGTCTGAGAAGGGAGGATAAGGTAAAGGAATGGAACACACTTCCAAGAAATTTGTCTGTGGAGGGAAAGAGATACTGCAATGGTAGCTGGAGAGGTATGTGAGGTGGAGGAAAGATTGTTTTTCTTTTTTCTCTTTTTTGAGATGGAGTCTCGCTCTGTTGCCCAGGCTAGAGTGCAGTGGCATGATCTCGGCTCACAGCAACCTCTGCCTCCCGGGTTCAAGCAATTCTCCACCCCAGCCTCCTGAGTAGCTGGGATTACAAGCGCCCACCACCATACCTAGCTAATTTTTGTATTTTTAGTAGAGATGGGGTTTCACCATCTTGGCGAGGCTGGTCTTGAACTCCTGACCTCGTGATCCACCCACCTCGGCCTCCCAAAGTGTTGGGATTACAGGTGTGAGCCACCACACCCAGGCTGTTTTTGTTTCTTTTAAAATGGAAGAGGCATGAGCATGTTTAAATGCTGATTGGAAAGACTGAGTCAAAATGAGAAACTTAAGGTACAGAAGTGATAGGCAACCAGAGATAGCATGAGGTCACTGAGAAGGGGGTGGTAGAGGAAGTGGACTCAGATGTGAGAAAGAGCACATCCCCTTTATAACAGCAAGAGAGGGTTTGGACCAATCTCAATAGGTTTTTTGTTTTTGTTTTTTTGAGGCAGAGTCTCGCTTTGTTGCCCAGGCTGGAATGCAGTGGCACGATCTCGGCTCACTGCAAGCTTTACCTCTGGGTTCACTCCATTCTCCTCCCTCAGCCTCCTGAGTAGCTGGGACTACAGGCTCCCACCACCACGCCCGGCTAATTTTTTGTATTTTTAGTAGAGACTGGGTTTCACCGTGTTAGCCAGGATGGTCTTGATCTCCTGACCTCGTGATCCACCTGCCTCCCCAAAGTGCTGAGATTACCGGCGTGAGCCACCGAGCCCGGCCTAACATCGATAGGTTTACAGACGTGGTAGTGAGATTCAGAACGATCTCTCTTCTGATGGATTCTGTTCTTGGGAGAGCAGGAGTGAAGGTCATGGCTGACAGAGACGGGTGGAAGTGGGAGTGCTGGACGGTAAAGAGCATGGGAAGAATGACCACGTAGGGCAGCAGAGGTGTCTGCAGGCAGAGTTAGGGCCCATCTGAGACTGGTGACCCTGGCCAGGCATGGCTGCTCACGCCTATAATCCCAGCACTTTGGGAGGCCAAGGCGGGTGGATAGCCTGAGGCCAAGCGTTTGAGACCAGCCTGGGCAACATAGCAAGAACCCATTTCTAAAACAAGAGAAATAGTGAGAGAGAGAGAGACAGACAGACAGGCAGACTAGTGACCTGGAGTCTATAGCCAGCGGGCCACACAGAGAGATTTACCCCAGCTACTCAGCTGCCCAAAGGCAGGATGCAACAGGTGAATGTTTGGTCCATCTAGTGTTGGAGATTTGTTGGGTGAACATGCAAGGAAAGTACAAAGAGAAATAGAGCTTCGTCTAAGCTTTTGCAAAGAAGGTTCTCTAGGCTGTGGGGCCTGGTACACAGCAGGTTCACAAGAGCTGTGTTGATTATTATAGGAGAATGTCCTATCATCCCCTCAGCCCTCCACCGTTCCTGCCCGACCACTGTCACCTAAGCATACAACTCCAGCCCCCTTTGCCCCAAGGCATAAGCTATACAGAAGTGAAGGTGCTTTTGACAGCAGAAGTGATACTTACTCCACATAGTCATTTTCCGGTTATTTTATGTGTCCCCACTTGATTATTCTCTGGGGGAGAATACAAAGTCTCAGAAATTGGATTCTTTGTTCAGACGTTCACTTTACCACTAGAGTAAGGTTATGTGCAGCTAGTTCTGAGACCAATAAACGATTCCACTTAAGAAAAATCATCAGATGAGACATATTATTTATTACAAACATCATAACTTTTAAGATTCTTTATTGAGAAAATCATATTTTTCTAAATATAGTTGCACTTACAGTCTTTTGTTAAGTGGCTTATGCCTGTTACTAGTCCGTAAGGATTACATTTGGTCTGCTATCTGAAAATGCAAAATTTCTACAGAAGAAGAGGATTTCAACATAAAGGTCACGTTAGGAATGAGTAGTGACCAAATCAGGACATAGGAAGTTGGGCAAATAACACTGCTTCTTTTTTTTTTTTTTTAGACAGGGTCTCCCTCTGTCACCCAGGCTGGAATGCAGTGGCATGATCTCCCATCTCCTCTCACTGCAACCTCCACCTCCCAGGCTCAAGGGATCCTCCCACCTCGGCCTGCTGAGTAGCTGGGACTACAGGTGTGTGCTGCCATAACTGGCTAATTTTTATATTGTTTTGTAGAGACGGGGTTTCTCCATGTTGTCCAGGTTGGTCTCAAACTCCTGGGCCCCCAAAGTGGTGCTGGGATTACAGGTGTGAGCCACTGTGCTCGGCCAACTTTCCTTTCTTTCTTTTTGTTTTTTTTTTTTGAGATGGAGTTTTACTCTTGTTGCCCAGGCTGGAGTGCAGTGGCGTGATCTTGGCTCACTGCAACCTCCGCCTCCAGGGTTCATGTGATTCTTCTACCTCAGCCTCCCAAGTAGCTGACATTATAGGCAAGTGCCACCACACCCAGCTAATTTTGTATTTTTAGTAGAAACAGGGTTTCACTATGTTGGTCAGGCTGGTCTCGAACTCCTGACTGCAAGTGATCCACCCATCTCAGCCTCCCAAAGTTCTGGGATTACAGGCATGAGCCACCATGCCCGGCCTAACACTGCTTCTTTTTTTTTTTTTTGAGATGGAGTCTCCCTCTGTCACCCAGGCTGGAGTGCAGTGGCGCGATCTCAGCTCACTGCAAGCTCTGCCTCCAGGGTTCACGCCATTCTCCTGCCTCAGCCTCCCGAGTAGCTGGGACTACAGGCGCCCGCCACCTTGCCCGGCTAGTTTTTTTTTTTTTGTATTTTTTAGTAGAGACGGGGTTTCACCTTGTCTGCCAGGATGGTCTCGATCTCCTGACCTCGTGATCCGCCTGTCTCGGCCTCCCAAAGTGCTGGGATTACAGGCTTGAGCCACCGCGCCCGGCCTCTAACACTGCTTCTTTAAGACAGAGTTTCTTCATCTGTTAAGTGAGGACATTAGAAAATATGACTTCCCATATTAAAAGTCCATAACTGAGCTATCCAAATAGCCACTCATGGTTGGCAGCTACTCTGCTGGCAGCACAGATACAGAACATTTCCATCATTTCAGAAAGTTCACTGGACAGCTGTGGTCCATAATTCCAGTCTTAATACAATTACAATAGTGGGAAGATATTAGGATGCTTCCAGAAGTTATCATATAATGATTTTCAATTTCATCACATTGGACATTTCTGGAATACACCTACATCTCATCTGGCTTAACGGACCAGGAGTAAACCAAAGCAAGGTGGCCCTACTGCAATCCCATAACCTTCAGGTAATGGAGAGACATTGTATTCTAGATCTTTCCTGTCTTCCTTTCCTCCCAGCCCACCGTCTTTCCTTTCCCACATTTTCTTGAGTGTCAAATCCTGAGTCAGCTACTGGGTACACAAAGATAATTGAACCTGTCTATCTGATGAGCCAGAAAAATAAAGAGATGATCATAATATAGTATATTTGGTACGAAATATGATAGCAGGCCCCTGAGGTGCTATGGAAACTGAAGGAGGAATACCTAATTGGAGGTGCAAGAGGTGAGGGGGAGCTTCCCAGAAGGAGTGTTCCCAGGATTGATGCCTTCTAGGAAAGTAAAGGTAAAGCGAGGTAAAGGAAAGGTCAGAAGTAAGGATGCGTATGACCTAAAACGGGTTCCAGGTATGCAGACTATGGTTTGACTTAACTGTAACCCTGTTAAAATGCAACAATTGCCAAAAGAAAAGTGATTTGAGCAACATGAATAATGAATACCTTTTAAAATTCACAGGATTACATGAGTAGTACCCAGAGTGATCAGATTCATAGAGAGAAAGAGGAATGGCGGTTATGGGGCTGGCAGGAGGTGGGTGGCGAGTTAGGGTTTCATGGGCACAAAGTTTCAGTTTGGGAAGATGCAAAAGTTCTGGAGATGGAGGGTGGGGACTGTAGTGCAACAAGGTGAGTGTACTGATGCCCCTGAACTGAATGCTAAACATGGCGAACATGGTAAATGTTATCTTTTATCTATTTAGCCATAAAAAAAAAAGCTTTGTAAGTTTACAAAAAAACACTGATAAGATTATAAGCCTTTCTGTGGTATGCCTAATTTGCAAAGGCACTATCAAAATGTGAGCCTGGGACAAGCACGATGGCTCACGCCTTTAATCCCAGGACTTTGGGAGGCTGAGGCAGGTGGATCACCTGAGGTCAGGAGTTGGAGACCAGCCTGGCCAACATGGTGAAACCCTGTCTCTACTCAAAATACAAAAATTAGCCAGGCTAGTGGCATGCGCTTGTATTTCCAGCTACTTGAGAGGGTGAGGCAGGAGAATCACTTGAACCTGGGAGGCAGAGGTTGCAGTGAGCCAAGGTCACACCACTGCACTCCAGCCTGGGCAACGGAGCAAGAATCTGTCTCAAAAAAAAAAAAAGTGGGCCTGGTATTCCTCATCCATTCTACTGCCCTGTCTTTTGAGTTGTTTCCTCCTCTGTAATAAAAGAAGAGAGTAGATTCTAATACAGCCAATACCCCTAAACTGCACATCTCAAGACTATCCCATTTCTTTTTTTTTTTTTTTGAGACAGAGTCTCGCTCTGTCGCCCGGGCTGGAGTGCAGTGGCCGGATCTCAGCTCACTGCAAGCTCCGCCTCCCGGGTTTACGCCATTCTCCTGCCTCAGCCTCCGGAGTAGCTGGGACTACAGGCACCCGCCACCTCGCCCGGCTAGTTTTTTGTATTTTTTAGTAGAGACGGGGTTTCACCTTGTCTGCCAGGATGGTCTCGATCTCCTGACCTCGTGATCCACCCGTCTCGGCCTCCCAAAGTGCTGGGATTACAGGCTTGAGCCACCGCGCCCGGCCACTATCCCATTTCAATGAGCATCAGATCTCCAATCTACCAGTTTCTCACCCCCCAAACTCTAGAATCATCCTCAACTCTTATCTTTCTCTTATACTCTACATCTACTCCAGCATCACATCCTATTGTCTCTGCCTTCAAAACAGATCTGGAATTATATTCCGTTTCACGATTCCTGTAATGCCTTTGTGGTCCAGTCCCCTATCACATCCTACCTATACCTAGAAGAGCAAGGGCCTCTCACTGGTCTTACCCCACAGTAGCCCTGGCAGCATCAATTCTCCACTGGGCAGCCAACCCGATACATTTAAAACTTCAGCCAGGCCGGGCGCGGTGGCTCAAGCCTGTAATCCCAGCACTTTGGGAGGCCGAGACGGGCGGATCACGAGGTCAGGAGATCGAGACCATCCTGGCTAACATGGTGAAACCCCGTCTCTACTAAAAAATACAAAAAACTAGCCAGGCGAGGTGGCAGGCGCCTGTAGTCCCAGCTACTCGGGAGGCTGAGGCAGGAGAATGGCGTAAACCCGGGAGGCGGAGCTTGCAGTGAGCTGAGATCCGGCCACTGCACTACAGCCTGGGCGACAGAGCGAGACTCCGTCTCAAAAACAAACAAACAAACAAACAAACAAAACAAAACTTCAGCCAGATCATCTCCTGCCTCTGTTCCAAACTCCCCAGTAGCTTCCCATCTCCCAAACATCATTTCAAAGGCCTTGGGGTGGATCACAGGCCCTTAAGTGATCTGCTCTATGTGACCCCATCTCTTCCTCCCTCGCCTGCTCACACTGCCCCAGACCCACCTTCTGGTGACTTCAGAAATGTTCCAGGCGCACTCCCTCTTCCTGGACTGCTCAAGGGTAGAAAGCCACTTGGATCACTCCTCTCTTCATCCAGGAGTCCACCCAAACATCCCAAAACACAGAGGCCTTCCCCGTCTGTCCTGTCTAAACTAGCTCACCCTGTACAACCCTCCCGCCGTCCTTCTTTATTCTTATTCTGCTTTGGCTTTCTTCATCACACTTTATCACCATTTGATGTGCTGTGTATTTGTTTGTTTCAGAGTAGAATATATCCTCCATGAGAACATGGATTTCATTTTGTTTACCATCAGATCCTTGTTTCCTGATCAGTCTGACTCACGACAACACTCAGTTCATAATTGTTCATGAATGGCATTTATTCTACTTTGTTACAGTTTGTCTATAATTATGGGACTTCTACAGACCGTGAAGATATGATTACATATTTTTCCCGGCCCCTCCCTAGCTCACTGCTTTAAGATAAACCTACCATGAAAGAATTTCCTTGACTATCTCTCTCTCATATCAAAAACTCTAGGATCATAGATTCAAAATGAATCTTAAGAGGTTCTCTGGTTTACAGCCACACCTTCAGTGAAGACCATACATAACAATGATGCTATTTTAAAAGGCATCCAAGGAAGAAGAATCCATGATTTTATCTGTTTAATTGCATTTAGATCTAGGAGGTTCTTTTTAAAACCAAATCTAAATCCCTTTTCCTTTTACTCTGGCATCAGAAGAATTTTAATAAATAAATACTGGTCAGCATTTACTTTCTTCTTTTTCTTTTGTTTTCTTTTTTCTTTTTATTTTTAGAGATGGAGTTTCACTCTGTCACCCAGGCTGGAGTGCAGTGGCGCGATCTCGGCTCACTGCAACCTCCACCTCCCGGGTTCCAGCGATTCTCCTGCCTCAGCCTCCCAAGTAGTTGGGATTACAGGTGCCCACCACCTTGCCCAGCTAATTTTTGTATTCTTGGCAGAGATAGGGTTTCACCATGTTGCATGTCAGGCTGGTCTCGAACTCCTGACCTCAGGTGGTCTGCCCGCCTTGGCCTCCCAAAGTGCTGGGATTATAGGCGTGAGCCACCGCACCTGGCTATCTTTTTCTTTTTTTTAATTTCCTTTTTCACAAAGAATCTATGACTACTGTAGAAAAAAAACAAAGAAAAGAAAAAAGTTATCCATACTGCTCAAAGATAACCTCTATTAATAGCCTTTCAGATTTATATGTGCGTATATTTTTTTTTATTTTACTTTTTAAATTTTTTTCAGACAGGGTCTCCTTCTGTTGCCCAGGCTGGAGTACAGTAGCCCTGGCACCAAGTGGTGCCATCTTGGCTCACTACAGCTTCAACATTCTGGGCTTAAGCAGTCCTCCCACATTAGCCTCCTGAGTAGCTGGGACTACAGGTGTGCGCCAACACGCCTGGATAAATGTTTTAATTTTTTGTAGAGACAGAGCCTCACCACCTTGCTCAGGCTGGTCTCAAACCCCTGGGCTCAAGTGATCCTCCTGCCTTGGCCTCCCAAGGTGCTGAAATTATAGGCATGAGCCACCACATCCCCAGCCCACATATATATTAGTAAGTATTTTATTGACATGTAACACAGAAAGAAATACAGCTTGATAAATAACTCAAACTGGATTCAATAGTGTAACCAACTATACCTTAGGTCAAGAAATATCTCCCCCCATAATTCCCCCACCTTATTCTCTTTGTCTTTCCTAAATGTAACCATTCTCTGGATGTCTGACACTATAGACTAGTTTTGTCTGATTTTGAATTTTATGTGAGTAGAACCATGCAGTACTCCTTGGTATTTATAGTATTCTTTTATATCTGCCTTCTTTTATTCAACGTTATATATCGAGCATCAGTGCATACACACGCATACACACAAACACACACTCACTATATCTCTGTTTGTTAAATCTCTCTTCAGTTGTATCTAATCAGCTCTTTTTGTTTGTTTTTTGAGTCTTGCTTGGTCAGCCAGGCTGGAGTGCGGTGGCGTGATCTCGGCTCACTGCAACCTCCATTTTCCAGGTTCAAGTGATTCTCCTGCCTCAGCCTCCCGAGTAGCTGGTACTAGAGGCATGTGCCACCAAGCCTGGCTAATTTTTGTATGTTTAGTAGAGATGGGGTTTCTCCATGTTGGCCAGGGTGGTCTCCAACTCCTGACCTCAGGTGATTTGCTAGCCTCGGCCTCCCAAAGTGCTGGAATTACAGGCGTGAGCCACCCCACCCAGCCTAATCAGCTTTTAAATCTATTAGTATTTTTTTCTTTCTTTTTTTTTTTTTAACATTGAGCTATTGTATTTTCATTTGTGGAATTTTTTTTTTTTTGAGACGGAGTCTTGCCCTGTCATCTGGCTGGAGTTCAGTGGCGTGATCTCTCCTCACTGCACGCCACCACGCCTGGCCAGAATTTTAACTCTTTTTTATAGTTTCCAATTGTCTCAAAATTCTCCACCTTGTCATTTAATCTCTTGAATGTGTTAGTCATATTTATTCTAATTTCATGCTTAGCACTTCCATGTCTCCTATGCGCCAGTTCTCACTGTATGCTTCTTCTCCTGGCTTTTGTCAAATGTTGTCTTCTTGTATACCTGATTTTATTTTGTAAGTTCTATTCTACTTTTCTACTTTGCCTGGAGTATTTTTTTATTGAGTACCACACATTGTGTATGAAAAATTATAGAGATGGTTTGAGACTTTAGATGACGGTATCTTCCTCTAGAGAGGATTTATGTTTACTTCGGGCATAAAGTGGGCTAGGGGAGGCTGGGCACTGTGGCTCACACCTGTAATCTTAGCACTTTGTGGGGCCAAAGCAGACGGATCACCTGTGGTCAGGAGTTCGAGATCAGCCTGGCCAACATGGCGAAACCCCGTCTCTACAAAAAATACAAAAAAATTAGCTGGGCATGGTGGCGCTCACCTATAGTCCCAGCTACTTGGGAGTCTGAGGCAGGAGAATGGCTTGAACCCAGGTGGCAGAGGCTGCAGTGAGCCAAGATTGCACCACTGCACTGCAGCCTGGGAGATTCTGTTTCAATTAAAATACATAAATAAATAAATAAATAGAAGTGGGCGAGCGACATATGATCTTAATCTAACTTTTTGAGCTTATCTGAAGCTGGACTTCATTCCTCGTGAGAGTTAGTCTATTTTCCATTCACCCTTACCCTAAGAATGGACTGCTTTGTGGTCCCAATCAAAAGCCTGGATTGTTTGCCAGAACTTCTCTTCCACAAAGGGCACTGAAACCCAAACTGTGCCCACCTGGCCCTGTCAAAGTGCTAAACCTCTGTTTTTTCCTTTTGCCACTCAGTTGTCTTCCAAATTAGCAATTGCCTCAAGGAGAGATGCAGTACCCGGTGCCAGGCTTACCTCTCTTAGCTTCCATCTCTTCTGGATCTTGGCTCTCCAACTTGCCTTGCCAGTTCTCTGATAACTCCAAGCAAATGGGTTTTGGATTTTTCCCTTATTAATTATTCCGTCTAGCTTTTCTAGTCATTCTTAATGGCAGGATTGTTCTGAAATAAACTAGTCAGCCATATCCAGAAGCAGAATTCTACATATACATGAATGAAAAATGTTATCATATATAAATACTTTCCAATCACTTGCTTTTCTCGCTTATCCATATGTGAACCATCAACATCTTTCATAAGTATGGGGGGAACCCCACCCCTGATATTTAACTGTAGGTTCTTTTCTATTTCCCTAAGCATCTCGGCTGGTCTGAGAAATAAAGGGAAAGAGTACAAGAGAGAGAAATGTTAAAGCCGGGTATCCGGGGAAGACATCACATGTCGGCAGGTTCCATGATGCTCTCCGAGCCGTAAAACCAGCGAGTTTTTATTAGCGATTTTCAAAAGGGGAGGGAGTGCATGAATAGGGTGTGGGTCACAGAGATCACATACTTTACAAGGTAATAAAACATCACAAAGCACTTGGAGGCAGGGCGAGATCACAGGATCACAAGATGGGGTGAAATTACAATTGCTAATGAAGTTTCGGCATGCCTTGTCTTTGGTAACATCTTATCAGGAGACAGGGTTTGAGAGCAGACAACCTGTCTGACCAAAATTTATTAGGCAGGAATTTCCTCCTCCTAATAAGCCTGGGAGCTCTGCAGGAGACCAGGGCTTATTTCATCCCTTCGGCTTCCACCATAAAAGACACCGCCCCCACGGGCCATTCATAGGCCTACCCTCAGGGGCGCATTCTCTTTCTCAGGGATGTTCCTTGCTGAGAAAAAGAATTCAGCGATATTTCTCCTATTTGCTTTTGAAAGAAGAGAAATATGGCTCTGTTCCATCCAACTCACCGGCAGTCAAATTCCAAAGTCTTCTCTGCCTTGTTCCCTGAAGATTGCTGTTATCCTGTTCTTTTTTCAAGGTGCCCAGATTTCATATTGTTCAAACACACATGCTCCACAAACAATTTGTGCAGTTAACGCAATCATCGCAGGGTCCTGAGGTGACATATATCCTCCTCAGTTTACAAAGATGACAGGATTAAGAGATTAAAGTAAAGACAGGCATAGGAAATCACAAGGGTATTGACTGGGGAAGTGATAAGTGTCCATGAAATCTTCACAATTTATGTTCGGATATTGCAGTAAAGACAGGTGTGAGAAATTATAAAAGTATTAATTTGGGGAACTAATAAATGTCCATGAAATCTTCACAATTTATGTTCTTTTTCCACGGCTTCAGCCGGTCCCTCCGTTCAGGGTCCCTGACTTCCCACAACACTTAAGTATGTCAATATTAATTTGCACAATAATTTAAAATTGCTAGATAGAATTTATACCATTCTATGATTATAGCATAATTTTTAGCCAAATGGTTATAATTGTATATTTCAAGCATTTTTATATTTTTCTTTCTTATAAACAGCAATATGATCTCATCTTCATATATACATTTGTAAGTAGTTGTAATTATATCCTAAGTATAATATCTCAAAATAAAAATTTATTTAAAAAGTATGAATATTTGAAAGGTTTTCTTGTTTCACTAAAGGTCCCTCGAGGAAAATCATACTAATTTATATTTCTACCAGTGGTATATAAGTGCCAATTTCCCTTTCTTTTTTTTTTTTTT
>NW_016803982.1:4743021-4752687 GCF_001698545.2 Rhinopithecus bieti
GCTTTTGCTGCCGTTGCTTTTGGTGTTTTAGACATGAAGTCCTTGCCCATGCCTATGTCCTGAATGGTACTACCTAGATTTTCTTCTAGGGTTTTTATGGTATTAGGTCTAACATTTAAGTCTCTAATCCATCTTGAATTAATCTTCGTATAAGGAGTAAGGAAAGGATCCAGTTTCAGCTTTCTACTTATGGCTAGCCAATTTTCCCAGCACCATTTATTACATAGGGAATCCTTTCCCCATTTCTTGTTTCTCTTACACAAGTATTTTCTAAATGATTCTTTTATATTCTTATAGTGGGAACACTGTTGGGATCACAAAGAAAAAATATGAACTTGCACCCTGACCTTCCAGAGCTCATGATTCCTCACAGATGATCTTCTATGACCCCCTTTTCATTAAGGTCCATGGCAATGTTCCTGGAGGGCCTGAATCCTCCGTAGACAGGTTCACCTCTTTGTGCTCTTACCAGTTATAGACATATTTTGGACCCTGCCTTTATCTTGAGCTACAATTATGTATTACAGCCCACAGTCCAGGGTGGTTCCTTCATCTTTTTCTGTCGGTGTTACATATTCACATAGAATGACTGTAGTTTCTTTCTATTCCTTTGTGTTACTCCCTTAAACTTGTCCCGTTTGAACTCTATTCTATGGTTCTTACCTCTCACCCAGTTTACCAAAATCACTCACTTATGTCAGAGGTCAAGAAACTATGGATCCCAGGTACAAATCTGGCCTGCCACCTGTCTGTGTAGATCAAGTTTCATCACAATACAGCCATGTTCACCATGTAGGTATTGTCTGTGGCTGCTTAGGGATATCGCTGTGGAGTTGGGTAACTGGGGCAGAGACCACAAGGTTCCTGAGGCCTAATATATTTACTTTCTGGCTTTCCTGGAAAAAGTTTGCCAGCCCCTGATCTAAAGGCTGGCTACCCTTCTAACTCTTAACTCTGTAAGAAGATCTTGAACTTCATAAAGATTTCCTCAGTGCCAGATTAAGCAGCTGTGCAGACCAAACCCCCAGCTCACCAACTCCAGTGGACACGGGGCTCTTATCTGCTCAGTATCACTTTATTGAGGGCGTACCACCCCCTCCTTCCTGAAGAAACTATCCTCAGTTTCTGGATTCAGATGAGATGGTTTTTTCCCCTCCCACCACCCCAGGCCTATCAGAGCCCTCCCTGCAATTCTTGGCAGATCTATCATGAAAGACATCTCCCTTTAAATCCAGGCTCTCAACCTGTTAGCATGATGAAGGCTAAGGCTGACAGCAACTGTCTTGCTCCCATATGGAAGGAGCCCACCTAATAGTTATGCCAGCAGAAGTCAGGGAGCCAAAATAGGAACCCACAGAGTCCCGATTCCCTTCTTTGAATCCCTAGATGGACTTGTAAGAAGCCAGCTTCACGTCTTGCAATTTTCATCTTAAAACTTGACCGTGACTGATTTATAAATACTAGAATTCCCTGTTACATGAGCCCATAAATTACTCTTTCTGCCTAAGTTAGTTTTGACAGGGTATCTGTGAAACCGAAAAAGTCTGGACAAGCATACAAACTGAGACCATGGCCAGGTGTGGTGGCAAACACCTGTAATTTCAGCCACTCAGGAGGCTAAGGCGGGAGGATGGCTTAAGCCCAGGAGTTCGAGGTCACAGTGTGCTATGACTGTTTCATTGCAGTCTAGCCCGGGTGATAGAGCAAGATCCCGTCTCTATTAAATAAATACACAGAAACTGGGACCGGGAGTGAAAGGCGCCAGAGGAAAATTGATTAGGTAAATGGTATGCATGAGGCTGAGTGGAAGACAGCAGAAATCTCTGAGTCTGGGAAGTTGATGAGGCTTGGTGCCAGTGAACCTCGATTTGAAGCTGGCTTCATAGACCAAATCCCCAACTTCCCCACTCCAGTGGATACGGGGCTCTTATCTGTTCAGGATCACTTTATTTAGGGTATACCATCCTCTCCTTCCTGAATAAAATCATCCTCTGCCCCCGGATTCAGGAGAGATGATTTTGTCCCCTCCCACCACCCCAGGCCAATCAGAGTCAGGTACGTCTTGTGCCTTTGGACCCAAGTCACTTATAGACTTTGGATCTGGGAGGTGTGGAGAATGAAGTTTTACAATGGTGCTTCCTCATTGACATCAAGAAGCACAGTCTGTGTCAGGCACCACTGATCTAAATAGATGAAGGTACTCCCTGCCAGAGGCAATCGGCCTGGAGGCTTTCAATACCTCGGGCACTGCCCAGCTGTCTGGGACTCAGGGCATTGACAGCCACCATACTGGTGTGCCACACAGCCCAGTGTTTAGGAAGCTCTTAGTCTAAAAAAACCAGGCTGAGTGTCCTGGTTACTTTTGTGGCTTTTAGTACATTGCAAGAAGAAATAGACAGGCTTCAGCCGAGTTGGCACATCAGGAAGCCATGCAGTCTTGGATGAAAGCCATGGAATGTTGCAGAGGGAGGACCTTCCAGCCTGCCCCAACAATCCCAAATTGGAAGAGGCATGTTTCCCGCAGAATACAAAAGCTGTATGAACCCTCCCAAGTTGAAGTAAGTGAGAGTTAGTCAGAGAGGCAGGTAAACACCTGGGAAGTAAGCCTGGGAGCAGGCTGGAGGGCTGGGCGTGTGACCTGTGTGGTCGCACATCGCCACACACTTAGAAGGGCCCTATGCTTGGTTTACTGCTCTGTTCTCATAGTCTTTAAACTATTAATACACTTTGAACAAGGGCACACATTTTCATTTTGCAAATTATGTAGCTGGTCCTGCCTGGGACTCTGAAGAAGTCAGAGAAGCAAATGACCCTAATCCTCCAGGATCCTTGGATCTAGCACAAGACTCCTCCCTCCCCCTGCTGAGTACTAATTACTGGCTGAGTAATAAATTCCCCCATTTCCAGGCCTGGGGTATATCCAGGGAACCAGGGGCAGATTGACCCTGCCTATCACCTCTATCAACTCATTCAGAGGCAGAGAACTACCCTGAAAGAATAAGACCATGGACCCTAAGGGGCAGAGAGCTGAACTTCCAGTGATAAGGTTTAGATTCAAAAGCCTGGACTCAATAGGCTTCTGGCTTGGGTTTCTACTCAGTTTTCAAGGGAGTTATATTCAGGACAATCACAAACTTGGTGACTGTTTAATTCCCTAAGCCCATGGTTCTCAAACTCTGTCCCAAGGTGCTCTTGGGTACTGCAGAGAATTCAGAGATGCCATATGCAATATTTTACCTTTTTTTTTTTTTTTTTTTTTTTTTTTAGGAAATATAGTGGGATTCAACATCTGTCAGATGCCATACTGACAGGTAGCTCAGGTTAACATTAGATCATGCTATATTCTTTTCAGTGGTGTCATATTATTTGCAAAGTGGTTGCTTATATTTGTAGAAGTTACTGTGATTTAAAAACACAAAAAAATCAGTGTGGAACAAAAAATGAAGGTGGCAGTGTCCACTATGATTCAAAGGTTGGGAAGTTGTGCAGTGTCCAACAGGAACACATGTCCCATCAGTTGTTGTGGTTATTTAAGAATAAAATGAAACTAATTTTCAAATGTACAGTATTATTTCTTCAAATGGCTACTAAGTTACTAAGAAAGGAGTCCATATTAATTTGTTCGCACCTATTTTCTTAAATTTTTTTTGTTTTGTTTTGTTTTCTGAGACACTGTTTCATTCTGTCATCCAGGCTGGAGTGCAGTGGCACTATCTTGGCTCACTACAACCTCCACTTCCTGGGTTCAAGCTATTCTCATGCCTCAGTCTCCCAAGCAGATGAGATTACAGGTGCCTGCCACCACGCCCAGCTAATTTTTGTATTATTAGTAGAGATGAGGTTTTGCCAAGTTGGCCAGGCTGGTCTTGAACTCCTGACCTCAAGTGATCCACCTGCCTCGGCCTCCCAAAGTGCTGGGATTACGGGCGTGAGTCACCGGACCCAGCCTCTATTTTCTTAATTAATTGGCCTGTTAGGTATTTCCTTTGGCACACAGATGCTATGAAAAAAAGTCACTAAGGCACTAAGGGTGCTATGAAGGAGAATGTTGAGACCTCCATTCTAGGATATTCCCCAGAACCCCACAACTTCACCAACAGGAGGTGGGCTGGTCAGGAGGACCACAGAAAAGGAAGCATCTCCCAAAGAGCTGAGGCAAGTGCAGTCCAGGGGCTGACCCAGGCCCCCCCACCTTACCTTCCAGAAAGGTTTCGTGTACATTACGGACTGATAGATGCCTGCTCTTTTCCTTTTCTTTTCCTTTCAAATGAGAGTTTTTAAGGTAGTTTTCAAACATACCCTCCTCCATGATATTTTAAACACATGAAGGGTGTTTACATTTACCAATTGGAGATTGCTGCCCTGCGAAGAGCCATGTCTCGGCTTGAAAAAGAGAAAGCCAGATTGTCCAAAGCCCCTGGACCAGGAAATGAATGGCCTCAGTAGAAGGCGGTAGGGTTGACTCGCTGTGGGGAAGAGGTGAGTGTATAAATGGTTACACATGGGCTGGATGTATTATTTGGGGAGTACACACAAGAAGTTATACACATGGAAAAAGAGAATGTGTGTGTGTGTGTGTGCACACGCGTGCGTATGTGTACATGCATGTCTGGGCAGCCAAGAAGTGGGATGTAGTAGGCCAGAAATCTTCTTTGCATGGGGGAACTGCCCCTTCCACATTCCATTATTCCATTATGCCATTCAGATTGGACTCTTCCATCACTGTGGTCCCAAGAACGGACACGCACAGATGTGAGTTCCTCCACTACATTTGGCGTACAGGCACTGGGTAAGAAAAGGTCACTCTCTTCTCTCTGGGATTACAAGGACCACATGGAGCAGCTCTTGACACCATACCTAGAGAACCTAGATGAGAGGAAGCCAAGGAGAGGCTGAGAAGAGGTAAGAGGTAGAGGAAGACAGAGTTGATTTTATCATTGAACTCATCTTCTTGGATTGATCCAAGCCTGATTCAGCCAAGTGTTGATTTTTGTTGCTGAACTAAAATGTCCCTTTTGTGCTTACAGAGGTCTGAGCTAAGTATTTGTCATTTGTTATTCAAAGACTTCTGACTAACAGTATCTCCAACATAGCTTCTTTGGGAAACCAAATAAAAAATGTGGCAGGAACATTAAGGTATAAGACAACATGCTTGTCCTTTTTGCAGGTGAAGCTTTGATGATAGGGTAGTGTGTAGGTCAACATTTTTGTGATGATTTTAAGCTGACTTAAGTTTGATGCATTCTGGAACGAGTATCTGCAACTCACAGACACATTTCACCTTTGTGTGCTTGTACAAGGTCTTCAAGCACATAATCCCCTGGATCTGGTTGAAGTGAAAATTAAAATGATTTTCTACAATTTGTGTTCCTTGTCAGAAAACAGGGCCAAGAGCTTTTAAAAACTGGTACTGCAGTTGTGTGACTGTAGGCTGGATGACATCATCCTTCTGGGGATGATTTCATGTATGCCCTTTCTGGATATGTCTGAAAGCAAACCCAGCTTCAGGAGGGAGGGAAATCTACACACACAGCTCTTGATGAATCTTTGCATACTGAAGTCTTTATGAGCTGACTGGCAGGGTCAAGTGGCCACTGTTTAGAGGGCGACAAGCCCTGTTAATTGGTTCTTTGCCAAGCAAAATTGCACAGGAGAATTTTTCTAGTGAGCTTGTTCAAGTGAGTCCTTCTAAACAGCCTTATGTTCCCTGGTGTGAGCCCCCAGAACTGCAGCCGAGAGCATGTGCAACAGAGCCCCTTGGAGGCTCAGCCCCCAACTCTCCTGGTAAATTGCACCTCCCAACACAGGGGCGGAGGCAGTGGGGGAGAAAGACAGATCTTGTTTAAACAACCTTTTGCCTGAACTGAGTATGGATAGGACTGCAAAATATTCTGAACCGTTTTCTGGCAGAGTTTTGTCATGTGTTCCAGATGATTTCTTTTAATCAGGAATATTTTGTCAAGCAAACACCTATGCATTCTCGGTTTCTGCTCTCAGTTGTACAGTGATTGGAGACTAGTGTTCTGGTTTCTATGCAAGATAAAGTTTAAGGCCCACGCCCAAGGAAATATGAAGCAATGCTTATTAGCAGAAGTGTGCAATGTGAAGCATGCAGAAAGGTCCAACAGGCCTTGCCAAGGGAGAAGGAAGCTCTCGTTCCTGAAGCTGAGCCTGGAAGAGCCAGTTAAAGGGGGGGCTGACCAGACATGCATTTGCAGAAAAAGGAGTATGTTACGGGCTGACTGTGTCCCTCCAAATTTCCTATGTTGAAGTCCTAATTTCTAGTACCTTAGAATGTGGCTGTATTTGGAGATAGGAACTTTAATGAGGTAACTAAGCAAAAATGAAGTCACTGGCATGAGCCTTAATCTAGTATGACTCTGGTATCTTTCTAAAAACAAGGAATTAGGGCCGAGTGTGGTGCCTCATGCTTGTAATCCCAGCACTTTGGGAGGCTGAGGCAGACAGATCACTTGAGGCCAAGAGTTCGAGACTAGCCTGGCCAACATGGTGAAACCCCATCTCTACTAAAAATTAAAAATTAGCCAGGCATGGTGACACTTGTCTGTAGTCCCAGCTACTCAAGAGACTGAGGCAAGAAAAATGCTTGAATCTGGAAGGCAGAAGTTGCACGGAGCCGAGATCTCGCCACTGCACTCCAACCTGGGCAACAGAGCGAGACTCCATCTCTAAATAAATAAATAAATAAATAAATAGGAAATTAGGACACAGGAACACACAGTGAAGACCACGAGAACGTACAGGGAGAAGCTGGCTGCTACAAGCCCAGGACACAGGAACACACAGTGAAGACCACGAGAACGCACAGGGAGAAGCTGGCTGCTACAAGCCCAGGAGACAGACCTTGGAAGAAACCAACCTTGCTGACACCTTCATCTTGGATTTCCAGCCTCCAGAACGGGAGGAAATAAATTTCTGTTATTTTGGCCATCCAGTTTGTGGTTCTTTGTTATGGCAGCCCTAGCAAACTAAGGCAGGGTGCAACCGAAAACCTACTTAGGGTGATGTCCCTGCAAGAGCCTGCCCTCTGAGCTCTCCACCCACGGAATGAAACCTCAGTAGCACCATTCCTCAATGTAGCTGGGATATTTTTCTAGGGCTTTGGCATACCTTTTCTTGCTATTGTGTCATCCAACAATGACTAGACATTCTTCTTTAAACTGATCTTGATAATTTGTCTTCACCTACTGAACATGTGTAGAAATTTGTCAAGCCTTCTGTTAGTTACTTATCCAAGCTACTCCTGTTTCTCCCTTTAAAGTTCACCATGTAAGTCCCTTTCTTTAATCTGTGAATTTAAATTGCTAATGCTCTACTTGTCTAGCTGTTCTTTATAAAGCAGCATTTGGGGGTGTTTATCTTTTCAACTTAGAAAGAAAAGTGAAGGGACTGATTGTGGAATTCTTGTTTTCTGCTCCTCTCTGAGCTCTGCTGAGAGTGCGTACAAACTAGCTTAGGGGCAGCAAATACATAGGGCCTTTATATTTGGAGGGGCTCCATATAGGGGTATGGAAATATTCTTTGTGGTCCAGAATATATTTCAGAGCATAATTCATTGCCAGATTGATGTCCTTAAGTGAATACAAAAGACAAAGAGGACCGGGGAAGAAAAATAATTCAATGGATAAGTAAATAACTCAATGGGTTAGTATCTCCATGGAGACCATAAAATGCATCATCTCTATGGAGACTCTCATAATCTCCTTCTGGACTTACGGTAGTGTATAACCTGTTGTAATCATACATTGGGGGTGGAGGGAAAGTGACAAGAGGAAGCAGGGGAGAGGATGATCCTTTTCTTTCCTTGGCGGAAATGATAGCTATTGCCACTCTAAGTTTAATCAATTATGGTATTGTATTCACCCAAAGTTAGGATTCTGGGAGACCAAGTCCCTAGGATGGGGTAAGAGGCACCTGAGGATCTAATGTTGATAGGCCCAGTACTGAACTGGGTATCTGACATGTATTAATAGTTGGTATTCAAAAAAGGTGTGAATGAATGAATGTAATAAGCAATTGCACCAGATCTGATCCCAGGCTCAGGCCCTGTGCATCATCTCTGTTCTGCAAAAACAAAAAAAGGTAGAGACCTACTTCTGCCCTGGGGAATACTCAGTACTGCCTGCATAGGGCCAAGTAGAACCAGTAACTCCCATGTTGCTTCCTTCCTTTCTTTCGATGAGAAGGGTGCTCAACAGTATGAATGTGGTCTAATGATGAAACGATGGTCAGTCGTAGAGAGAAGATAAACTGGGTTCAGGGCAACAGACCAGCTAATGGATGCAAGTCACTGTGTCCAGAGAAGTTACATCCTGCCGGAACCTCCCTGTTCTGAGCCTCACTAGCCTCAGGACACAAACTAGGATTCCGGTTATTTTTTATACCCAGGGTACTATGGGCCTTTGTCCCCCATCTGCTGTGGCTCACTTGCTGGCAATTAGCCACTGCAAAGTGATTTCTGAGCATTTACCATAGTAATGCCTCAGAGCAGCATCCAGACATTTCTGTCCATTCATCTGGTTTCTTCCGCTTTATCTTGGTGCCAGGTTATTGCCCTGGCTCTGCTGACCCCAGAAGAAAATTTTTACTGTCCCTTTTCTATACTTAAACATGTTTAGATCCACAAACATTTACCATTGTGTTATAATTGCCTCTAGTATTCAGTTCAGTCACATGCTGTTCAGGTTTGTGGCCTAGGTGCAACAGGTCATATCATATAGCCTAGGAGTGTAGTAGGCTATGCCATCTATGTTTCTGTAAGTACACCCTATGATGCTCACGTGATAAAACCAACTAAGGACACATTTCTCAGAATGTATACCCATTGTTAAGCAATGCATGACTGTGTGTCTGTATATCATATATATAAATATATAGAGTAGTTTGAGATCAGACTATATACAGTGTTTTGTACCCTGCATTTTCTTTAATATATAATGAATACATTTTCCCCATTACTAGATACTGAAAGACATAATTTTAAATGACTATATAGTACTCGTTGTATGAAAATGCTATTATTTACTTAACCTCTGTGAGACTTTTTGGCTGCTCCTAGTTTCCCCAGGATTCTAAACATCACGTGTCTCTTCACGTGCATTCTTCCACACTTCTTGGTTGTTGCCTTAGGATATGTCACTTTAGGTGGAATTCCTGGGCTGCGCTAAAAAGTAGAAACATTTTTAAAGATTCACATTCTTGCTTCTTTTGCTATTCATGTCTTTAAGTACCACTTTTTTTTTTTTTTGAGACAGAGTCTGGCTCTGTTGCCCAGGCTGGAGCACAGTGGCCGGATCTCAGCTCACTGCAAGCTCCGCCTCCCGGGTTTACGCCATTCTCCTGCCTCAGCCTCCCGAGTAGCTGGGACTACAGGCACCCGCCACCTCGCCTGGCTAGTTTTTTGTATTTTTTAGTAGAGACGGGGTTTCACTGTGTTAGCCAGGATGGTCTCGATCTCCTGACCTCGTTATCCGCTTGCCTCGGCCTCCCAAAGTGCTGGGATTACAGGTGTGAGCCACCGCGCCCGGCCTAAGTACCACATTTTTTAGGTGTACAAAATTTATACACGATTTTAAGTTCGTGGGTATCAGGGTTCATATTTCTCTTAATTTTGTATTTCTTTCTTTTCTTTTTTTTTTTTTTTTT
>NW_016803982.1:4754485-4764582 GCF_001698545.2 Rhinopithecus bieti
AGGGTTGCGCGCGGCCCGCGGGCCTCGCCGCCCCGCGCGGATCGCCGCGGCCCGGCCGTCCCGTGCCAGGAAGTAGCCGTCCTGAGCGCCATGGCTCACTCGCCGGTGCAGTCGGGCCTGCCCGGCATGCAGGTAGGCGGGCGCGGGCCGCGGGGCCGGGATGCGCGACCGGGGCGGAAGCGGCAACTTGGCAGTATCCACACGGCGCCCCCCCTACGCCCAGCTGGCCGGGGTCGGGCCAGAGCCTGGCTCCCCGCGCGCCCAGCTCGGCCGGGGGTCTGAGTCCGAGCCTCCGACGTCCCTGCCGGCTCTGGCGACCGAGGTCTCAGGCGTGTGCGTGCAAGAGCCGTAGGGAGCGCGGCCTGGGTCCGGATGTGGGGGTGCGGGCGCCTCGTCTTACGCGCTCCCCTCGCTCCAACACTTCTCCGGAGCTGCAGGCCCTGGGTGGCCCTCTCCCCGGGAGAAGTGAGGTGGAGTGATGCCCTTGGAGGCCCCCGCCGGGTCCCGGGGCCCTGCGTGCGGGCCGGGTTGGCGGCGGCCCCCAGGACGCGCCCCCCAGGCTCGTCCCTCACCCCCGGGCGGGCGGGCGGGAGACCTGGGCAGGGCGGGGACGGGGAGCGCGCCTGGACTCGTCCGGGCCCGAGCGGAGTAGGCAGGGCGGAGTGGAGGAAGGTGTAACCGCGAGTTCCACTTGGAGTGGCTTTGCCTGGAGCCCCCGTGCACTTGCGGTCCGGGGGGAAGTGCGAGCTGCAAACCTGCTGGAAGGAGGAATCCCTCGGACAGCCGCGCACCGGGGTCCCGGGCGCGGCCTGGCCCCGGGACCCTGGACTTTCACTTTGAGACTTGGTTGCATTTACAGGAGTTCTTCGCCCAGTAAACCTCTCCTTCGGTACTTGGTGACATCTTGGCCTACCAGTGACTTTTTGGGGGATGGGGGAGGAGTTGAATTTCAAATTTACATGTATAAGTTAAAGGATTTTGTTGTTGTTGTTTTGTTGCCGTTGGGGACTGCTTTTATCCCTTTCAAAAACAAAACCACCGTCCTTGGGTAACTCTTGTAAAGTTTGTAGGCGCAGAAATGGTGGCAAAATGTTTAGGATTGAAATCTTAGGATACAATTAGGGTATGTCATGAAAGTTTGCTCTCCCAGTCTAGCTGAGTGAACATTAAGTTTTGGAAGAAAACCAAAAGCATCCAAGTAGATTACCGGTTGGTTTATAGATACCAACAGGCTCCTTCCCTGTGTCTTGAGGGCTGAGAAGCACAGTGCCCAGACCTGGGACTGCCTCTGGAGTCTGCCCGCCTTTTCCAGTGAGATCATCCCTCTCCCTTCTTTTTTTGAAACCATAAAAAGAAAACTGGATTTCACTGTTCACGTTTGAATTCTGGAAAAATAAGAACTCAAAGTTACCTTTTTAATGGCAGCTAGAATTTTACTCCAACTGTGTGTGTGTGTGTGTATGTATGTATGTATATATTTAAGCAGTATATATATGTGTGTATATAAATGTTTAAGCAGTAATTAAATATATATATTTAAGCAGTAACAGTATCTAAAGAGTGACTGGGAAGATGCTTGAAGAATATTCTTTTGTCGAGTCTCGTTTAAGGAGCATTGAATTTAGCATGCATTCAAAACCTAAACTTCTGCTGACTGCTGGGTAACAATCAGATGTGGTTTCTTGGTATTTCCTAAAGCCGCTTTGGTATGAATTTAGAGGTGTGTAGGTCAGAGTGAACTGGGTGAAAAAACGAATTTCTTACCAGTCGAGCAAGAAGGACTCTTGTAATGATTTAAAAAAAAAACTTTTATCAATATTTCCTTTAGGTTGACATGTATACCATGTGCATCAGGTTGGAGTCTAGCACAAATGCCTCACTTGCTAAGTTAATTGGCCTTTGTGGATAGCCAATCAGTTTGAAAAGGTACTAAAGCCCCTTTGGCTGGTGCTGTGAAGTCAGTATCAGATGGTTACCAGGTGATATCTAGTATCTCACCTTTTCATTTTTTGTCCTTTTTTTTTGAGTGGATCAGAATTCTTAAATCTTGGGAAAAGAGGATACATTTCCTTAATAACTTTGCCTCTCAACTGTTATGTATCTGTTAGATTGTGTTACATGGGAACTGTTTTTGTTTTCTCAGTATAAAAGATGGTAAGTGTTTCTTAGGAGAAAAGATGATCAGGTTTTTAGCTGTTACAGTTTTACAGTTTTAGAGGTAGGAAAGTTGGCTTCTGCCAGTCATTCCTGTACCTAAGTACATCTACAGACTGTATGGTAACAGTGTATCATTCGGGGAAGAACATTCTTTTCTCCTTCCCCACCCCCCAAAAGAAAAACAACAAGTGGCCGGGCGCAGTGGCTCAAGCCTGTAATCCCAGCACTTTGGGAGGCCGAGACGGGCAGATCACGAGGTCAGGAGATCGAGACCATCCTGGCTAACACGGTGAAACCCCGTCTCTACTAAAATACAAAAAACTAGCCGGGTGAGGTGGCGGGCGCCTGTAGTCCCAGCTACTCGGGAGGTTGAGGCAGGAGAATGGCGTAAACCCGGGAGGCGGAGCTTGCAGTGAGCTGAGATCTGGCCACTGCACTCCAGCCCGGGTGACACAGCAAGACTCCGCCTAAAAAAAAAAATAAAATAAAAAAATAAAGAAAACAACAAGCACATTTATTTTCTACTTCAAATTAGCAGTTGCTACTGGCCTGGGAGGCTTCCCTAAGAGTTGTTGCTGAAGATTCAATTAAAAGCACACCCGCTTTCGACTGTTGTCTGCTAAATGGGAGGAGAGAAGTCCATATCTCTTCTATGGCTTGCCGTGATAGGCCTCATAGCCCTCCCTTTTTCTTGTCTCCTGACCAGGGCTTATAAGGAGTTGGCTTAGAAAGACAGCAGAGTCTGTAATCCCAGCACTTTGAGAGGCCGAAGCGGGCAGATCATGAGGTCAGGAGATTGAGACCATGCTTGCTAACAAGGTGAAACCCCGTTTCTACTAAAAATCAAAAAAATTAGCTGGGCATGGTGGCACAGGCCTGTAGTCCCAGCTACTCGAGAGGCTGAAGCAGGAGAATCGCTTGAACCCGGAGGTTGCATTGAGCTGAGATCGTGCCATTGAACCTCAGCCTGGGTGAGAGAGCCAGAGTCCATCTCAAAAAAAAAAAAAGAAAAAAAAAAAAAAAAAAGCAGAGTGAATTTAGGCCTAGGCAAGGATGCTTGAAAATAACAACCATGTAAGTATAAACACCATTTTTCCGTGTTTTGCAAATCATTTTTATGCCTCTTGATTCTTACTGGTACCGTTTGAGATGTAGACATTATACCATTTTGTAGATGTAGAGACCAAGGTGAGATCATATATGGCAGATTTGTTATTGGATCATATATGGCAGATTTGTTATTGGAAACTACTGCTCCTCCTGCTCCCACTCACCATGCAGTGTGACTGTTACATGGTTACTTTTACAAACATTAAAGTTTATCACATTGCCAGTTGGATTGGCCAAATAAACTAGAAACAGGAGGCCGATTTTTTAATTCAATCAGCAGCCCTTATTGAACTTCCGTCTGCCAGATCCTAGGGGAGGGATAGAAAGTGGTAGATCTGAATGAGGTTACCACTTTAAGTAAATGTTTAATGAAAGTTGCTGAAGCCTTTCCTTTTTTCTCCTAAACCCCAGTTTTATATTTCAGTAGGGGAAAAAAATAGACATCATAAACTGAATGAATGTAGTGACGACAAGTAAACATAAAGAAAGCAGGCTGATCTGTGACTATAAGTACTCCATCTTTCATTGAGCATTTCTTGTTTCACTCAATTGAGGTTAAAAGGAAAGCTTCGGATGGAGGCAGGAACGCCAATCGGCTTTGAGTTCGCAGAAATGTGATTTAAAAATGAGATTTCGATTTGCACATTTCTGTTACCAAATTTTATCAGTCACTTTTCAACTTTTCTGGACCGTGACCCATGTAAGAAATAAATTTTACATCAGGATAAAAAACAAGTTTCAGGAGACAGCACTAATCCTTACTACGGGTTGAATATCCCTCATCCAGAATGCTTGGGACCACAAGTGTTTCGAAGTTTGGAATATTTGCATTATATACTTGTGAACATCCGAAATCAGAAGTGCTCCAATGAGCATTTCCTTTGAGTCATGTTGGCGCTCAAAAAGTTTCATATTTTGGAGCATTTTGGATCAGGGATGCTCAGCTTGTGCTTGTGATGTGCTGTTGTGGTACATTTAAAAAAAGAGCTGGTTGCAACACTAGATTGATTTCACAGCCCACCTGTTCCTGACCCACAGTTTGAAAAATACTGAATTATATACGTCACATGTATTGCAAATTGCAGGGCCTGGTTAATTTACCGTGTTTCGAAGTTGTAAGTTTAACACAGTTTCGTATTTGAAAACTCAGATAATTTAGAGGAATAGCTTAAAAACCTGAAGTTTCTCCTTGTTAACATCATCCTGTCCCCCTCGTTCCCCTTCTGTTTTCTTGCTGCTTGGATAAATAGACCTTTGCTGAGAATGCCCCTTGCATCGGGGTCGTGAGACGGGTGTCTAATGGCCGGTTTGGGAACATAGGGAGCTTTTCTCAAGTGCTCTGCTCACCCTAGGGAAGCCTGTGCACTCTGGGAGTCTGGGAAATGAAGGCAAACACAGGACAGCTGCATTTAATTGTGGCTTAAGTGCTCTTGTACTTTTTTTTTTCTTGTTAGTGTCACATTTCCACAGGTCCTTTTCCATTCCTTCCTTGGGAGATGCCTGCCCAGTTACCCTGTTATCATCTGCACCCTGGGGGAAGGTTGGTGTGTCACTGGGTGTGGAGAGTCAGGACTTCTGAGACGTGGGTTCCGAGAGCACCTCAGGGACTTGCTGAACTGTGGAGTGTGCTGTGGTGATTGACAGCATTGGACTGGGGAGCCTGCAGAGTATGGTGCCCCGAGCTGTGGGAGGCAGAGTTCAGAGCCTCAGTCCATCCTGTTTTCAAGAGGTCGGCTGCCTGCCTTGGGGCAGTGGGGTGCCTGTAGACCTGGGGGAGGCCTTGGATCTGTAGACAGCAGGAAGTATGGCACATTTTTGAGCAGATGATCTCCTGTGGGGCTCCTGCTTTCTCAGGTGTGAGGAGTGCTGGGTGCCCCTTTAGAAGGCATTGCAGCACTTCAGGGAAGGGGAAGTCCAGGGATGCGAGTGGGGGGCCCAGGTGTCAGTAGGACAGCCTAGGTGGATTTTTTTTTACTGTTCACTCAGCTTGGTGACTTGAACTCTCAGTGAATATTTTATAGTGTTTCATTACTCCCTTTGCTCTGTGATCCTTTTTGCTGATCAATGCTAAAGAGTAATAAGGAAAGTACTCAGTTACTGTTAGTTACTGTTTTGTTACTGTTAGTTGTCTATGTGAGTGTCAAAAAACAAACCTATTTTCACTACTGGGTGTTCCAAAGTGTAACAATGGTAAGAATTTGTTATGCTTGAAAGTGTTCTTTTTTGAGGGGGAGGATGGTCACAAGGTTTTTTTAAATTAGAAAAACCGAAACTTTTGGAGGAGTCCAGTCTCGGATCTGGGAGTGAGTGTTCTTGATAGCATTTCACATAGAACCAAGTGAACTTCAAGTAGAAATTGGTCAGATTAGACTTTCTAGCATGCTAACGGAGCAGAGTGGCCCTGCGCTAAGCAGTGAATTCCCTCCCTCTTACTGACTTGGATGCTCTTCTTGGAGCTACGTTCTGATGCGTGTAGCTGAACTGCCTAATGTGGTGCAGGTTGAGGTTCATTTTCAGTTCAGTATTTTTCGAGGACCCTGGTGCAAGATGTAGGGTGAACAGTTACTGAGGGGAGAAGCCTGTCGGTGGTCACTGCTGCTTTCTGCTGTGCTTGTGCAGTTACACACACTCTAAAGCCGGAGTCCAGGCGTCCAGTGCTGTCCTGAGAAATGGGTCACTTAGCTCTTTATTTGGGTGATTATTCCCGGTGATTCAGAGCTGCCCTTGTGGCAGCTCCTTACCTGCAGGAAGTGGACCACACCCAGCCCACCTTTCTGTGGCTTTTTTTAATGCCTTAGCTCAGCTGATTATCATTAATGGAATCTTGTGGCTGGTGTGAGTGCAGGAAACAGAAGTTGCACTCTGTTATCCATGGCTCGCCACGTAGAATCAGCCGCTGTCGTCAGACTGGTTTGTAGCACTCATTTCCCATAATTATGTTTTTGCAGTGGAAATTATAAAAATCTCAGTGCCAAATGCTTTGAGAAAAGGAAAAAAAAACAAAAAACAAAAAAACAAAAAACAAAAAAAAAACCCTGCCTCCTGAGGTTGACTATGGAGTTTCTTAATCCTAAATGGCTCCCTGGTTTGCTCCTCAGTTTATTAGGGGAAATAAACTGAGATAGGCCTTTGCTTGGTACAAACTGTGAAACATCCCAAATTGGTGGTTGCCAGTCACTTTATGCGCACCCAGGGAACAACGTTGTTGACTCTAGAGACCTTCCATTGTGTTTTTTGAGGGTTCTTCGTCAGCAAGAGAAACCTTTTCTGTTCTGCGCCCTATTGATATCTGAATACATTGTGGGAACATTTCAGGTTTTAAATTAATGCTTACCAAATACGTAGCTGGGGTTTATCTTCCTATTATTTTAAGTCTCTTCCTGTTTTTTGTTTTTTTGTTTTTTTTTTGAGGGACGGGGTCTGCTCTGTCCCGTGGCCGGGCTGGAGTTTCACGCTGGCCGTGGATCTCAGCCTCATGCAAGCTCCGCCTCTGGGTTTAACCATTCTTCCTTGCCTCAGTCCTCCCGGAGTAGCCTGGACTACAGGCGCCAGCCACCCTCGGCCCGGCTAGGCTTTTTTTTGTTTTGTGTATTTTTTGAGCTAGCCAGAGACAGTGCGTTCACCCGTGTATTAGGCCAGGGGATGGTCTCAGAACTCCTCGTCATGGACCTCATGAGTCGGCCCCGATCTCGCGCCTCCCAAAAAGTGCTGGGAGAAGGCTTGAGACACGCGCAGCCGGGGCTGTCTTCTCTTCCTGTTTTTAAAGATAATTTTAGGCCTGTCAGGTTTGAAAGAACTGTTACAGTTGTGCCACATCCTTTGCTTTCATTTGTAATTACTTTAGGATTTTGTTTATTTAGGAATGTCTAATGGGTAGTTTTGTAAGGTTGGTTGGGAAAGATAGCAGCTGCTTCCACTTCCCTCCATTTCTTATTCCCTGAGGGCAGCCCCTTTGATCTCTCCTGGTTGATTTTTGTTTTTGTTACTCCTTAATTTATGAGGAACATCAAAAATTGGGCGCCGTGGCTCACGCCTGTAATCCCAGCACGTCGGGAGGCTGAGGCGGGTGGATCACTTGAAGTCAGGAGTTGAAGACCAGCTTGGCCAACATGGTGAAACTCCGTCTCTACTAAAAATACAAAAAATTAGCTGGGTGTGGTGGCGGTCGCCTGTAATCCCAGCTACTTGGGAGACTGAGGCAGGAGAAGTCTTTGAACCTGGGAGGTGGAGGTTGCAGTGAACTGAAAGGGTGCCACTGCACTCTAGCCTGGGTGACAGAGTGAAACTCCATCTCAAAAAAAAAAAAAATTGCTGCCTGTGTGTTTTTTTTTTTTTCTGGTTTCAGGTGTGGTCTATAGACTTTGGACCCTGTGGATGAGGATTTACTTCTCTTCTGCTTGCCTGTTTTCCTCACATGGACTCCCCTCTCTCTTCCAGCAGAGATGTTGGAATGTCAGTGAGGTCAGAATGCAGTGTGTACACTGATGGACTGCAGACTGATCCACAGCCCAGCCGTTATTACTCAGCCATCGTTACTGATCAGATCTCTTTTGGAATTCTTTTCTTTTGGTAATACTTAACAGCTCATGCATCCCAGCACTCTGCAATTATTGCAACCTTGTCTTAGGAAGTTCCGGTGGGCACCTGTGCCCTTCGTCCCCTGCATATCTTCTGTGCTTTTTTTTTTTTTTTTTTTTGAGACGGAGTCTTGCTCTGTCGCCCTGCCTGGAGTGCAGTGGCCGGATCTCAGCTCACTGCAAGCTCCGCCTCCCGGGTTTACGCCATTCTCCTGCCTCAGCCTCCCGAGTAGCTGGGACTACAGGCGCCAGCCACCTCGCCTGGCTAGCTTTTTGTATTTTTTTTTTTAGTAGAGACGGGGTTTCACCGTGTTAGCCAGGATGGTCTCGAACTCCTGACCTCGTGATTCGCCCGTCTCGGCCTCCCAAAGTGCTGGGATTACAGGCTTGAGCCACCGCGCCCGGCCCTTCTGTGCTTCTTGTGCCGCCCCCATCCTCTGGTCTTCCTTTGCCCTCATCCTCTGGGGTCCTTCTGCTGCTCTCTTGTGTTGAATATCTTTTTTTTTTTTTTGTCTCGCCTGTCATTGTCTTTCTTGGCTTATGCAGGGTGTTGGTTGGGCATATAGTGTGCTATTTTCTGTGAACAGGCAACGTGGGAGACAGGCTTTTCAAAAATTTCTTTTTTCCTTCTTCCTAAGTTGATATTTTAGCATGGTATAAAATTGCAGGGTGGACATTCATTTCCTTCAGAATTTTATTTTATTTTATTTTATTTTATTTTATTTTTTGAAACGGAGTCTGGCTCTGTCGCCCAGGCTGGAGTGCAGTGGCCAGATCTCAGCTCACTGCAAGTTCCGCCTCTCGGGTTTACGCCATTCTCCTGCCTCCCGCCTCCCAAGTAGCTGGGACTACAGGCGCCCGCCTCGTCGCCCGGCTAGCTTTTTGCATGCTTTAGTAGAGACGGGGGTTCACCGTATTAGCCAGGGTGCTCTCGATCTCCTGACCTTGTGATCCGCCCGTCTCGGCCTCCCAAAGTGCTGGGATTACAGGCTTGAGCCACCGCGCCCGGCCGTTTCCTTCAGAATTTTAAAGGTGTCTCTGCACTGTGTTTTAGCTTCCAGTGTTGCTGTTGAAGATGGAGGCCCCGCCAGCACCGGCTTCTGTGTGTGCAGGCTGTGCTGTTCTTCCTGGACCTAATGGGATCTGAACTTTTTCCTTGTGTTCTGAAGTTTCACAATTATGCGTCTTGGAGTGGGGCTGTTTTCGTTTCTCGTGACAAATACTTGGTTAGGCCCTTTCTGTTAAGTGACTCAGGTCTTTCTGTTGATTTTTTTCTTTGATTCCCCCCACCCCCTGTCCCCCTTCCATTTTCTGTGTTCTTTCTTTCTGAAAGTTTATTACTTGGGTAGTGAACCTTCTGGACCGGCCCTCAAATGTTCTTTTTTCTTTTTTGAGACGGAGTCTCGCTCTGTCACCCAGGCTGGAGTGCAATGGCGTGATCTCCATTCAATGCAACATCTGCCTCCGGGGTTCAAGCAATTCTCCTGCTTCAACCTCCCGAGTAGCTGGATTACAGGCGCCCACCACCATGCCTGGCTAATTTTTGTATTTTTTAGTAGAGATGTGGTTTCACCATGTTGGTTAGGCTGGTCTTGAACTCCTGACCTCAGGTGATCCACACGCCTCGGCCTCCCAAAGTGCTGGGATTACAGGCGTGAGGAACTGTGCCCGGCCTTCATTCCCTGTTTTTAAATATGCTGCCTCTGCTTCTGGCTGTGTCTGCTGCAGCCTGGTCCATATATCCTTAATTTTTCCTTCCTTTGCAGATAGTGTATTTTCCATCATTTCCTTGACTTTGGGAGCCTGGCTGTGAGATGTGGGGCAAGCTGTCTGACTGTCTACCCACTTCCGTAGCTGACTTTGAGGCTCTGTCTGGTTCACTCGTTCCCACAGCAGAGGGACCTGGTGCGGTCATTCCTGAGAGCTGGGGGTCCAGCACTGTGAGTTAAGTTAGTTCTCTGCTGGCCAGGTGCAGTGGCTCACGCCTGTAATCTCAGCACTTTGGGAGGCCAAGGCAGGTGGATCATTTGAGGTCAGGATTTCAAGACCACCCTGGCCAACATGGTGAAACCCCTTCTCTACCAAAAACACAAAAATTAGCCGGGCATGGTGGTACACGCCTGTAATCCCAGCTGCTTGGCAGGCTGAGGCAGGAGAATTGCTTGAACCCGGGAGGTGAAAGTTACAATGAGTTGAGATGGTGCCATTGCACTCCAGCCTGGGTGACAGAGCAAGACTCCGCCTCCAAAAAAA
>NW_016803982.1:4764997-4786786 GCF_001698545.2 Rhinopithecus bieti
AGAGCAAAACTCCCCCCCCAAAAAAAAAAAAAAAATTCTCTGGTTTCTGCACCTCCAGTTTAGTGTTGTCTTCCTCTACTCCCCCCCACCCCCTCCTTTCTTTAAAAAAACAGAACCAAAAAAAACCCCTACCGACTTTCCAGCTTCTGAGATTTCATTGCAGTTGTCTTCTCTCCGTTTCAGGTATGTGGTGGTTTTTAGATTTATGATTTTAGTGGGATTTCAGGATTGACCCAGCTAGATGCAGCTCTCTATGTGACCCCTCTCCCTCCAAATTGCAGTTCTTCAGTTTATAGGTGAAGAAATTCCAAGGGCCAGGACTGACTGCTGGGCCAGGGCAGCGGGCAAGATCTCGGAGCCTCTGTTGTCTTCATCATGAGATTGTGCCTCTTGTTTTCTCCTGCTGTAAATAAACAGCAGTATACATGTCTGCTTATTTTTCCATCTCTCTACTGGTCAGTGGCCTCCGCCTCCCCACCTTGAACTGAGAACATGCTCTTGTTTCTCTCATGTTTCTCGTGCTGAGATCCTGTGGACACAGAACCATGTCTGGGAGCGTCATAGGATCTCTCTGGAGAAACGCTTGCTTAAGTTTATGATGCTTTGGGGTTCCAACCCCCGGTCCAGAATTGAGTATATGCTTCTTGGCAGGACGGAGGTGGCATCAGTCTGGTCGTATGTTCCATGGTGGTCGGTGCAGGACTGGGTGGGGCACACGGGTGCCACAGATGCCGAATAGCCCATCAGACGGCCCGGGTGCTATGTGGCTGTCCCAGTGGCCACGTGTTGGCAGATTGCATGTTGCAGAGTCAGTGGTGGACACAGAACCATGTCTGGGAGTGATGTCTGTGCACTCGGGGCACCGCACAGCGCTGGCCATAAATCCATAGCATATTAATGGATGGAGGACTTGAAGGGTGCGTATCTAAACAGGGAAAGCTCTTCTTTGGGGTATAGCCTTCAAGTGATTTCTTGCTTAAGGACAGAGTAATTTCTTGGGTAGAATTTTACAGCAATGAGCCATTGAGTAGAAATGAAAAACAGTCTGGAACTTGGAGACTGAGCCTTAGCCTGCAGTTATTTTAGGTATAGTTTCGTCGAACTTTGGAAACGTGTTCAATGTGGTGACTTCAAAGTTGTTAAACTGCCCCCTGAACTCCAGATAAAGAAAGGTACTGTTTGAGTATTCCTTTAGTATGTGTGATGCAGTTTCCTGGTACCATGTATTGCTTGAGAGGTAATTCACACGAAAAACCTGGTAGCACAAAGCCTCGCTTCTTCAGCAGTTCTGCAGTAGAGGTTTCCTCTCCCACCTGCTTCCCTGTTGCTTGCTGTGGGTAGATGGAAGGAGTTACTGAGCCTGTGGCGTGGCTGGATTTATGTCAGACTAGAAAATAAACATCTTTGGAATTTGGAAGCCTTGTAGGAAGGGGACTGCTTTGATTGAGTTTTCCTCAGGGAGGGTCAGGTCCCTTGGTGAACCCTCAGGGTCTCTGTTGAGCTAACGACTGTCAGAATAATTTTGCAGATGAGAAAACCAAGGCTTATGAAACCTGCCCAAGGCCTCGGCTAGAAAACAGCGTCACTGGGGCGGAAGCCCTGACTAGGAGGCCAGCATGTGTGTTCTTTTCCTTCCTCCTGACTGTGCGCTCCCTGGCATGTCAGATTCCCTGCACCACATCCCCAACACAGCTCTGCTTTCCTGACCATCACATTGTCCCTCCAGCCTCTGTGAAACCAGCTCAGTTCAGGGCTGTGAACAGGGGGTGTTTTGGGCATTTTTATTTCCTTTTTTTTTTTTTAACCTTTAAAGAAGAGTGTGTTTATGTTTTGTTTTTTTTTTTTTTTTTTTTTTTTTTTTTGAGAAAAAAAAATCTCCATTTTGTTGGGGGCAGGTCCTTCTCCCTTAGTCTGGCATGCTTCTGGCTGGCAGGGTGCCTGGCACAGCAGGGTGGGCAGCTGGTGGTGTGGGTCCTTGTGGTTCTGTGCCCGAGGGGCCAGGCCTTCTTGGTGGTGGTTGCATGAGAGGAGGTAGCTGGCCTTGGCTGCCACCCCCATGCCCACCGCCTGGTGCTGGAGCAGAGGGAGCCCTGGGCCTTCAGCCCACCAGGCTGGCACTGTGCTGTCTGCGCACTCCTCCTGATCGGGAAACTTGTTCCTGGATTATTTTTAACCGGCTTCCTGGAATTTAGGATTGTGGGTATGGGGGGCGGTGACTTGAACTTTCAGATGTTTTCCCTGTTCCTTTATCTCCATTCTTTGTAGTGAGGCTGAGCCCCACCTCCTTAGGGTGGGCATGGAGCTGCTGACTGACTTCTGTTCGTTGCCTTTCAGGTATTGGCCAGACTGTTGTTTGGATGGTGAAGAAGTAACTGAATAAGCACCCTCTAATCGAATATAATTTTTTTTTTGAGGTGGAGTCTCGCTCTCTGCCCAGACTGGAGTGCAATGGCATGATCTCGGCTCACTGCAATCTCCGCCTCCCGGGTTCAAGCGATTCTCCTGCCTCAACCTCCCAACTAGCTGGGATTGCAGGCACCCACCACCACGCCTGGCTAATTTTTATAGTTTTAGTAGAGACAGGGTTTTGTTTGCCCTGTTGGCCAGGCTGGTCTCAAACTCCTGACCTCAAGTGATCCACCTGCCTTGGCCTTCCAGAGTGCTGGGATTACAGGTGTGAGCCACCGCGCCCAGCCGTCTAATGGAATATAAGACCAATCACCTGGAGGGCTTGATATACTACAGACTGCGGGCTCTGCCCTCCTGCCCTGGAGTTTCTGATTCTGGGCGTCTCAGAGGGAGTTTGTATTTTGGACAAGTGTCCTGGTGTATTGCCACCTTGAGGATGACACTTTGAGAACCATTACTCTGGAGAATTAAAAAGAGCCCTGAATCCCCATTGCTCCCACTCTAGTGAAGCACACAGTAGCCTTGCCCATTTGAAAAGCGAGCAAGCTACAGTCAGTGCTTGCAGCTTATGGCTTGTATTTCCAAAGACTGACTTTGGAACCACTGACCTAACTTTGAGAATTGAATAGGCTTTTAATTATAAGACTCATTAGAGCCTTTACTATTTTAGCAAGTGTTTATAAATCTGTTGGGGCAGAGGATGTGTGTTCCATGTCTTTTGACCTTGGAACCTTATTTTATTTTAGAAATGGGAATCTCGCTATGTTGCCAAGGCTGGATTCGAACTCTTGGCTTCAAGCAGTCCTCCTGCTTCTGCCTCTCAAGTAGCTGAGATTACAGGCTTGCGCTACTGTATGCCACTTGGAACCTTATTTCATAAGCAGTACATCTCTCAGACCTAGGATGCAGTAGTCCTTTTGGAAAACCCTGAACTAGAACAAATGCTCTGACCCTGATAATTCTCAGATGTGTCGGGATAACTTGTCTTTTCTTTTCTTTTTTTATTTTTGAGACGGAGTCTTGCTCTGTCGCCCAGGCTGAAGTGCAGTGGCGTGATCTCGGCTGACTGCAAGCTCTGCCTCCTGGGTTCACGCCATTCTCCTGCCTCAGCCTCCCGAGTAGCTGGGACTACAGGTGCCCGCCGCCATGCACGGCTAGTTTTTTTGTGTTTTTAGTAGAGACGGGGTTTCACCGTGTTAGCCAGGATGGTCTCGATATCTTGACCTCGTGATCCGCCCGCCTCGGCCTCCCAAAGTGCTGGGATTACAGGCGTGAGCCACCACGTCCGGCCTAACTTTTCTTAACTGTGGTATTGGGTGCTGCTCCTGACTTCCTGATCAAATGTAAGTGAAGCCTAAAACTCAGGGCCATTTTTAATACCCAGCTTCCTCCTCTCTGCTCTTCAGCCCCTCTGCCCCGGGTGGGCTCAGCTTCCTGTGGTCCTCCAAAGCTCAGCGCCTGTTCCTGGGCCTTTGAACCTACCCCTCCCCTTGCTCAGCCACTGCAGGATTCTCCGACTCAGTAGCCCTTGCCTTTCTCTGCCCAGGGAGCCCTTGTACAGGGAAGCCCCCGAGCAAGCTCTGTATCATCTGTCCAGCTCCTCTTAGCTCCAGGTGCTGGGATGCTGCAGGGGTGAGAAGGGCGTACCCTCCCATGTTTTTCCCACTGATAAAATGACCATCTTTGGTTAAAATTGATTTTCTTTTCTCGGTAGCTGTTGTGTTTAACACTTAACTAAATATAATACTATACGTGTATTTCAGAATGGGAAAAAGTGTTTCATATCAGTAGAGTTTTCAGTGTTTAGGATGTTGGCTTTTATGTATAGTTGATTTGACTTTTGATTCAGAAGTGATCTCTATTTCTCTGTTATCCCCCTCCCCCCTGTTTATTTTAATAATGTCATCTGTTATTAGGGTGTACTGAAATTGGCTAGACTTTGATTTTACCAGGCTTTCTTATTTTAGGGTTTTGGGGTTTTTGGCTTTGCTTTTGGTTTTAAGTGCATTGTAGTTTTTCTGAGGCTTGTTACAATTCATTACATGAGGAATTGGAAAAGTGTTTTATACGGCACTTTCAAATACAAGGGTAACAGCACATTATACAGACTTAGGGGACTGACCATGTCAGGAAGGGAAGTTACAGAGGTTTGGGTTGTTTTTTCCCTTTGTTAATGAAGAATCTGAAGTCTTTCTAAAACAGCTTGTGTCATTCAGAATGCCTTCCCCTATGTTGTCTTCTGCAAGAAAAGACGAGCTTCTGTGAAGTGAAACTACTTGCATTTCCTGGCCTCGGTCCCCTGACTGCCTGTGTTTATCTCTGAAGAATAAAGGCAGAGGATGTGATTGAAGTGTGCCATCTAATAGCATCGGTATTCTGGGTACACACTCCCAAAATTGACCTGGGGCCATTGGTACCAGCCTTGGATGTTGTGGGATGGGATTTCATTTCCCTGGAGGCATGAAGCGGTCATCGTTTGAAGTGATCACATAGTTTAAACAACTTCGGTTGAAAACTAGTTCTCCGGGCTGGGCGTGGTGGCTCAAGCCTGTAATCCCAGCACTTTGGGAGGCCGAGGCGGGCGGATCACGAGGTCAGGAGATCGAGACCATCCTGGCTAACATGGTGAAACCCCATCTCTACTAAAAAAAAAATACAAAAAAAACTAGCCGGGCGAGGTGGCAGGCGCCTGTAGTCCCAGCTACTCGGGAGGCTGAGGCAGAAGAATGGCGTAAACCTGGGAGGTGGAGCTTGCAGTGAGCTGAGATCCGGCCACTGCACTCCAGCCTGGGCGACAGAGGGAGACTCCGTTTCAAAAAAAAAAAAAAAAAAAAAAAAAAAACTAGTTCTCCAAGTGGCATCCCTGGTTCCTTCCTCTGGGATGCACTACTGTGTGTGTGGTGGAGCAGATCGTTTCTTGGGAGGCTTGAGAAGCTCCCCAACCCCCAAATATACGGACATTTCTGCGCATACATGGATGTTCAATTAAAATATGTTATTTCTCTCCAGTTTTAATTTTTTTTTTTTACTTTTTAATTTTTTTTTAGAGAGGGAGTCTCACTCTGTAGCCCAGGCTGGAGCGTAGCGGCATGATCTCGGCTCACTGCAACTTCTGCCTCCTGCATTCATGCGATTCTTCTGCCTCAGCCTCCCAAGTAGCTGGGATTGCGGACATGCACCATCAAGCAAAGCTAATTTTTTTTTTTTTTTTTTGAGATGGAGTCTCTCTTGCCCAGGCTGGAGTGCAGTGGTTGCGATCTTGGCTCACTGCAGCTTCTGCCTCCCTGACTTCAAGCGATTCTCCTGCCTCAGCCTCCTGAGGAGCTGGGATTACAGGCGACCGCCACCACGCCTGGCTAATTTTTGTATTTTTAGTAGAGATGGGGTTTCACCATGTTAGTCATGCTGGTCTCAACTCCTGACCTCATGATCCACCCGCTTCGACCTCCCAGAGTGCTGGGATTACAGGCGTGAGCCACTGCTCCCAGCCCGTCTCTTCACTGTAAAATGGCTTCATCAGTCTGCAAACTAAAAGAAACTTGTACTGAAGCACTCCTGGTCAGAAATGATTTTTCACCTTTGTATTTCCAAGAACAGTTTACCCTGAGCATCCTGAAAAATAATTGGAGTGAAACGTTACTTAAGATGATAAAATATTGGAAGCCTTTAAAAAATGATAAAACCTCAGTACTTTTACATGGCCTGTTGCCTAGATAATTTCTGAATATTAGCTATAGCAATCAAACGAGGATGTTTTTGAAATTCCCCGAAAATGATTCTTCTTGAGTTTGTCATTTTGTATCAGAGTAGTAGTAATTCCGTTCCTTTCTGCTGGAGGAACTTGTGATAGTAAGGGCCTTTGGAAACCAGTGGAACGGCCAGTTCCTTATCGGCTGTGGTGTGCGAGCCGCGTTTCCTACCCTGGCCCCGTTGTGTGTTCATGGTCTATAAAAGAATCATGTGAAGTGGGGGGTTAAGGATTGTGCAGAAATGGGAACCTTCATCCAGAAAAATATCTTTACTCCATCTCCGTTAAAGTGTTTTTAAAGCAAAAGCGTCTAGAATCCCACTACTCGAGTATGTAGTTCTTCCTATTTTATTTGCCAATTGTCTGCGTGCACACATTTAAGTAATTGCAGTCATAATGTAGGTACACTTTTTATATTGTTTCTCATTCAGAATTGTGTCATAAATATCATCCCACATTTCCATATGGTTTTCATGATGATTGTTTTACTGTCTTAACTGACTTCTGTGCCTCCTGTAATACTATCTTTTTTTTTTTTTTTTTTTTTGAGACGGAGTCTCACTCTGTCGACCCAGGCTGGAGTGCAATGGTGCGATCTCGGCTAACTGCAACCTCCACCTCCCGGGTTCAAGTGATTCTCTTGCCTCAGCCTCTGGAGCAGCTGGAATTACAGGCACGTGCCACACACCCGGCTACTTTTTATATTTTTAGTAGAGATGAGGTTTCACCATGTTTACCAGGCTGGTTGGTCTTGAACTCCTGACCTCAGGTGATCTGCCTGCCTCCGCCTCCCCCAAAGTGCTGGTATTACAGGCATGAGCCACTGCACCCGACCAGCTCTGCCCCATCTTTAGGACAGAGGACTACCAACCAGAGATATATACTTGTTTGGCTCTGCTGGTTAGAAAAAATAACCATTCTTTCTTTCTTTCTTTTTTTTTTTTTTTTTTGAGACAGAGTCTCAATCTGTTGTCCTAGCTGGAGTGCAGTGACGTGATCTTGGCTCATTGCAACCTCTGCCTCCTGGGTTCAAGCGATTCTTGTGCCTCAGCCTCCCCAGTAGCTAGGATTACAGGTGCATGCCATCAAGCCCGGCTAATGTTTGTATTTTTGGTAGAGATCGAGTTTCACCGTGTTGGCCAGGCTGATCTCGAACTTCTGACCTCAAGTGATCCGTCTGCCTCGGCCTCCCAAAGTGCTGGGATTACAGGCATGAGCCACCGTGCCCAACCTCCTTGCTGCTTGCTTTTGCCTTTGGAGAAAGAAAAAAATGACTCTCCTCCTCTCACCCCTGGCAGTGCTATTGGAAGGCAATGTGTTATTTAATGAGTTTTATGTAGTTAATTGCTTTGCCTAGGTTGCTAAGTGAGAATACCCACACTGTGGCGTTACACTTGCACTCCTGCTGGGCACCTTACCCCTTGCCCAGTTGTATTCTAAACAGGGGTCACCGCCTGCGGAATGGGGCCCACACATATGCTCTGTGAGAGTGTGAGAGAGCATTCACTCAAGGCAGCAGAACCACTGTCCTGGCTGTGTCTAGGCTCTGGGTCACTTTGAAGTGGCTGCAGGAGCCTGAGGAGGACAAACAGCTAGAATTCTGCCTGACTGAATTATGTTTTTTTGTTTTGTTTTTTTTGAGACTGAGTCTTGCCCTGCCTCCCAGGCTGAAGTGCAGTGGTGCGATCCCGGCTCACTGCAACCTCTGTCTCCTGGGTTCAAGCAGTTTTTCTGCCTCAGCCTCTTGAGTAGCTGGGACTACAGGCATGTGCCACCACGCCCAGCTAATTTTTTTGTATTTTTAGTAGAGACGGGGTTTCACCATGTTGGTTAGGCTGGTCTCAAACTCCTGACCTCAAATAATCTACCCGCCTCAGCTTTCTAAAGTGCTGGGATTACAGGTGTGAGCCACCGCACCCGGTTAGAATTATATTTTTAATTGTCCTTCAGATGAATCTTTTATAAATATATGGTAAATAGTCTGGTTTAAAATAGCTCTTTTATCTTGTGTTTCTCTTCAGCTTGTTGATTTAGTTAAAAGTTTCAGATGAGAAGGAGATTTGCAGGATAAGTGCCAGTACTGTGACTTAAAATTACTGCTCTGAATGAACATTCACCCCAAAATAGGACCAGTCTGCTTTTCAACAGAATCATACTGTGTGCATTTTGAATGGCAGGGCAGTAGTCATTGAAATAATACATACCTCGTTTAAAGTTTTCATCCTGTACAAGGTGCATAAGTGGGTCAGGGGCAGTATTGAGCAATAGCATTGAATAGCACTGAGTGGATGCTTGGCTGTGCCCAGCGCCCCACAAGGACTGGAGCATTGAGGGAGGTGTCTGCCTGTTGGCACTGAGACTGTTGAGTAACTGCACATCATTTCAGGGTTTGCTGCCAACTGGTTTCAGATCAGTTTAGATCTCACCTCCAGAGGAGTTAGAAAAACTGTTGGTTTTCGGAGACCTTTGGATTTTGAAAGTTTGGATAAGGGATGTGGACCTTTACTACTACCCTTCTATTATTACTGTTTTTTTAAGAGATGGGAGTTCACTGTGTTGCCCAGTCTGAACTTGAGCTCCTGGGTCAAGTGATTCTCCTGCCTCAGCCTCGAGTAGCCGCAAAAGCGGGGACTGCAGGTACAGGTACATGCCACAGCGCCTGGCCTTTTTTTTTCCTTTCAGTGATATGAGATGTGAGAAGTTAGTGCTCCTGAATTTTGCTGGAACTTGTTTGTTTTTTCTCTTTGTTCAGATTTTCAAATTTTTCTTTCTGGTATGATTGGTTGTCTTTAGTGATTTAACTTTTGTGAGAAATGGAAACTATTTGGATAGAAGTACACTTCAAGAAAAAAAGAGGGAGTGTTGTCAGACTTTGTTGTAAAGATCTTTGCTATTTTGAGAAAAATGGTACGTAAATGTAGACTTTGTGGCCATTTAATAGCATGACAAAAACTAGGAAGGGATTGTATGAGTCCATTTTCGTACTGCTATGAAGAAATACCTGAGACTGCGTAATTTATAAAGGAAAAGATTTAATGGACTCACAGTTCCACATGACTGGGGAGGCCTCACAGTCTTAGGGGGAGGCCTCACAGTCTTGGCGGAAGGCGAAGGAGGAGCAAAGTCACGTCTCACATATCGGCAGGCAAGAGAGTGTGTGCAGAGGAACTGCCCTTTACAAAACCATCAGATCTCGTGAGACTTACTGTCATATGAATAGCCAGGAAAAACCATCCCATGATTCAGTTACCTCCCACTGGGTCCCTCCCCAACCTGTGGGGATTATGGGAGCTACAATTCAGGATGAGATTTGGGTGGGGACAGAGCCAAACCGTATCAGGGATATATTAATTTTTTTTTTCTTTTTGTTTTTGAGATGGAGTTTTGCTCTTGTTGCCCAGGCTGGAGTGCAGTGGTGCAACCTCCCCCTCGTGAGTTCAAGAGATTCTTCTGCCCTCAGCCTCCTGAGTAGCTGGGATTACAGGAATGTGCCTCCATGCCTAATTTTGTATTTTTTTTTTTTTTTTTTTTAGTAGAGACGGGGTTTCTCCATGTTGGTCAGGCCGGTCTCGAACCCCCAACCTCAGGTAATCCACCTGCCTCAGCCTCCTAAAGTGCTGGGATTACAGGCATGAGCAATGGCACCCGACCTAGGGATATATTAATGTTTTTATTGTAATTTACTTCTGTGATCACCATTGTTTGATGCAAAAGGAAGCACAGTTTGTCAATTGTAAGAAATAAAGTTTAAAATATATGGACTGTTCCCAAATACATTCCCGATTTCACTCGTAACTTTGTTGGTTAGTCACCTGCACATTTTCGTATAGAAATGAGTTTGGAAATAGCAGTTAAGTTGTGAGGCTAGGCTAGAAAAGCCTTTTACTCCAAAGTCTATGTAAACTATAATCTTAAGAGTTAAGTTCCTGGTTCTGAAGGCAGGAAGCTAGTTGGCATAAGAGAGTTGGAGTAGGAGAAGGAGTTTTCTTTGTGTTTCTGGGTGCAACTTTCTGGGTTAGTTCAGGTTGGTCTTTGGGGCTGTGCCAGGCCTGGCTGTGCTCTGCAGTACCCCCTTCCCAATTGTTAGTGCCCTCCTGGTGCTGTACGGCTCTGGTGTTTACTGTGTTCCTCTTTGCTCCACCCCCTCTAGTGGGTTCAGTAGTTCCCATAAAAACAGGATTCCTCCTGTTGAAATTGCTTAGCTGGATGCTGGGAAAGTATTCCTAATAGTTCATAAAACCAGTAGGCCTTCTTAATTATGGGAAGAAAAATGTGTTGATCTGAATAGATATCTAATAGGTAGCATATCAGCCAATATAAGGCATAGGAGATGGTGTTTAGAGTTGAAGAGGGATCTGTCATATGTCTGGTACAGTGCTGGCATTGGGATTAGATGACTAACAGCTCCGTCTTCAAGGAGCTTATGGCCCAGTAGCAGAGGCACCATGTGTCACATACATTTCAATGGGAAAAAATGCATTTATAGAAGTATAAGGCTCAGAAGTAGCGCAGAGGAGGGAGTAATTAAATATCTAGACGTAGCCGGCTGAAGATTAATAAAGGAAACAATGGCTGAGCTCTGTTCTAAAAGAGTTTCTTTTAAAGGCAGAGGGCATCCAGACAGATTAGAATGTTCAAAAGCACGGTGTCTTTAAATAGCACAGAGTGTTTGGAAAAATACAAGGAATCCAATTTTGCTGGACTTAAGGGGAAAGGAAGGAGAACAAGAGACATATGTTGAAGAAGGGTAGTCCAGGACCAGATCATATCTGGTCCTAAAATACCTGCTCCCAGACTACCTTGTCATTATCACCTGTGGGACCATGCTGAGTGGTTTGGGCTTTAGCCTATTAAGTGATGTGACATTTCTGGGAAATTTGAATTGGCAGAATGAGACCCATTTTGGGCGTTGATAGTTTGGTGGTTAGACTGGAAAGGAAGGAGCCTGGTCCCCCAGCTAGGAGACCATTGTGGTTGCCCAGGTAAAAGCTGATGCCAGATCGAACTGTGCCACCAGTGGGTAGGGAGGAGGGAGGGATTTGAGGGAGGGAGCTGTGGGGGTAAAGGGGGCAGGCTTCAGTGATGATGGCAATGGAGGGAGGGAGGTGCCCTGGGGCGAATGAACACACCTACACACCCAAGTTGGTGGGGCGGATGACTGATGACTAGCGTGGAAGAGGAAGATCCTATGTAGATAAGGAATTCTGCTTCAGATGAGTGGATTGTGGGCAGAGGAAATGAACAGGCAGTTAGAAATACGGGTCTGGAGCTGGTGGAAGAGTCCAAGCTAGGGACTATCGCTGGTGACTGATTAATTAGGTCATTTGTGCTAGCAACATGGGACGGCAGTGATCACTCTACAGAGGGTGGTTGAAGAGGGAGTAGCCCATGTTTCAGAGCCCAGATCTCATCACACTTGGCTCCTCCACCTAGCTTTACCTGCTAGGCAAAGCAGGTTCTGCTCTGAATGTGAGCCCCGGCGTGTCCACACGGCAGCAGCGTCGGCCCAGGTGGATGGATGGGGTGCGAGGTGCTGTGCTGGCTGATCACCAGTGGGAACAGTGTGTCAGCTGGTGGTGAGTCCAGAGTAGCTTGTAATTTCTTTTTTCTTTTTTTTTTTTTTTTATTTTGAGACGGAGTCTCGCTCTATCGCCCAGGCTGGAGCGCAGTGGCCGGATCTCGGCTTACTGCAAGCTCCGGCTCCGGGGTTTACGCCATTCTCCTGCCTCAGCCTCCCGAGTAGCTGGGACTACAGGCGCCCACCACCTCGCCTGGCTAGTTTTTTTGTATTTTTTAGTAGAGACGGGGTTTCACTGTGCTAGCCAGGATGGTCTCGATCTCCTGACCTCGTGATCCGCCCGCCTCGGCCTCCCAAAGTGCTGGGATAACAGGCTTGAGCCACCGCGCCCGGCCGTAATTTCTTAGATGACAGGAGTTTCTTTTAACAAATTAATGAGACAGATCATGTGCCTGAGCTCCACATACCTAACATATACATCATTTTGACCCTGCATCTCTTGTCCAGTTTAGTGGAGGTCACTTCCGAAGTGGGTCCTAAAGTAGTTTTCCAGTGAGTTGCATAGCAGGATTTAAGGCTGTTCAAACAGCCTCGGTCTTGGTTGCACCTGCAAAAATCAGGTAGAAACCTCTAGGTGAGTTAAACCCAGCAGACTTTCATTTTAACCCAGGTGGGTGATTCTGGGCTTCCAGTGGTGCTGCTCTTACCACCCCTGGTTTGGTGTGGCCCAGGGTGGCTGGCATGTCCCTGGCTGGTGTTGATAGTCATCATTGGGGCACATACTCATTGTGTTACAGTGTTTTATTTGTTTGTTTTTCCCAATTGTAGACAAAAGAACAACCACCCCAACTAGTTTAAGCAAAAACAAAAAGGGGAGATTCATCTACTCACAGCACTGAAAGGGCTACAGTGGGCTTGGCTTCCAGTGCAGTGGAACGTGAGGGCTTACTTCTTATGCAGGTGTCTCCCAGCTGATGATAAAGGCGGCTGCCCACAGCACCCAGCCTTATTGATGTGATCCTGGGGAACAAAGAGCACCTCTTTTTCAGTAGCTCTAGCACAAGTTCTTAGGTAAGTGCTGAGGGTCCTAACATAGTCCCTAACCCAGGACTGATCCCTGTGGCAAGAGGAGTGGGGCTCTGGCCAGTCCGTGCCCCCAGCAGCCCTGCTGGGGAATCTAGGCCATGCGACTGACAATTCCCCAGGGAAGGAGGAGAAGTCAGGAAAGAGTTCTTCCTGAAGTGGGTCCTGAGTGTGGGACAGAATTTCTTAGCCGGGCACATCATCAGGTATATGCTGGTAAAAGACCTTATCTAGAGAAAGGTAGACATTTACATTAGACAGGGAGGCTGATACGTGTAGGACGTTTTTAATTGGCTAAAACCACTCAGGAGTTTTCTGTTGAGAGTGAGGTTTTTTTTTTTTTTTTTTTTGAGACTGAGTCTCGCTCCATTGCCCAGGCTGGAGTGCAGTGGCGCGATCTCGGCTCACTGCAAGCTCCGCCTCCCGGGTTCACCCCATTCTTCTGCCTCAGCCTGCCGAGTAGCTGGGACCAACAGGCACCTGCCACCATGCCCGGCTAATTTTTTGTGTTATTTTTTTTTTTTTTTTTTTTTTTGAGGACGGAGTCTCGCTCTGTCGCCCAGGCTGGAGGCAGTGGCCGATCTCAGCTCACTACAAGCTCCGCTCCCAGGTTTACGCATTCTCCTGCCTCAGCCCTCCGATAGCTGGGACACAGGCGCCCGCCACCTCGCCCAGCTAGTTTTTTGTATTTTTTTTAGTAGAGATGGGGTTTCACCATGTTAGCCAGGATGGTCTCGATCTCCTGACTCGTGATCCACCCGTTCTCGGCCTCCAAAGTGCTGGGATTAACAGGCTGAAGCCACCGCGGCCGGCCAAATTTTTTTTGTATTTTTAGTAGAGATGAGGTTTCACGTATTAGCCAGGATGTTCTCGATCTCCTGACCTCGTGGATCCGCCACCTCGGCCTCCCAAGGAGCTTGGGATTACAGGTGTGAGCCACTGTGTCTGACCGAGAGTGAGGTTTTTTTTTTTTTTTTTTTGGACGAGGGCTCCCCCGTTTTCCCCTGGTGGGGGGCAGGGGGGCGGTCTCGAGTAACTGCAAACTCCGCCTCCTGGGTTCATGCCATTCTCTTGCCTCAGCCTACTGAGTAGCTGGGCCTACAGGTGCCCGCCACACCGCCTGGCTATTTTTCTTTTTTTTTTTGTATTTTTAGTAGAGATGGGGTTTCACCACGTTAGCCGGGATGTTCTTGATCTCCTGACCTCGTGGTCCACCCACCTCAGCCTCCCAAAGTGTTGGGATTACAGGTGTGAGCCACTGCGCCCGGCCAGAGAGTGAGTTTTAAACGTGGTTATCCAACAGTAGGGTTGTGTGTGCTGTACAGAAGGCAGGGCATATTGTGCCAGTTATACATGAGGGGAAAAGGGATGGCACGAGCTAAGCGTTCACTCTGTAAAGAGCAGGTCGTGATTATAGTCAGCCATGATGGCGGCTAGGATATAAGATACACACTAGACCAATCAAGTGTAATAAGAAAAGATAAAAGCAATGTTAGGATATTTCGGGTGATCATGTTCTTAAAACAATTTTTTCTTTCTCTTTTTTTGAGTTGGAGTCTTGTTCTGCTGCCCAGGCTGGAATGCAGTGGCGCTATTTCAGCTCACTGCAACCTCCGTCTCCCAGGTTCAAGTGATTCTCTTGCCTCAGCCTCCTGAGTAGCTGAGATTACAGGTGTGTGCCACCATGCCTGGCTAATTTTTGCATTTTTAGTACAGACCGGGTTTCACCATGTTGGTCAAGCTGGTCTCGAACTCCTGACCTCAGGTGATCCACCTGCCTTGGCCTCCCAAAGTTCGGGGATTACAGGTGTGAGCCACCACGCCTGGCCTAACAATTTTTTTTAGTATTTGAATGACTTAATGCCAGGTTTTTATTTTTATTCATTTATTTTTTTTTGAGACGGAGTCTGGCTCTGTCGCCCAGGCTGGAGTGCAGTGGTGCGATCTCAGCTCACTGCAAGCTCTGCCTCCCAGGTTCACACCATTCTCCTGCCTCAGCCTCCCGAGTAGCCGCCACCATGTCCGGCTAGTTTTTTGTATTTTTTAGTAGAGACGGGGTTTTACCGTGTTAGCCAGGATGTTCTCGATCTCCTGACCTCGTGATCCGCCTGTCTCCTCTCACTTTGGCCTCCTAAAGTGCTGGGATTATAGGCGTGAGCCACTGCGCCAAGCCTCCTGTTCCTCCTTTTTCTTGCTTTCTTTCAGCCTCAGCAACTCCCTTTGTGCTGCATCGGGCATTCCTTCAGTCCAGCCTGCAGCATGATCCTTCTCGTGCTCCTCCTCCTTTTCCTAGGCTGCTGGACATCTGCAGCAGTGTCGTCTGTCCCATCCCTCCCACTCTCTGTGTAGCATCACCGAGGGATAGGCCGAGATGTTTTCTTTGAATTTTGGGTGTTGCTTGGAACAGGATTGGAAAAATGCCAGTGGGTGCCTGGAATCCTTGAGCTGCTTTTTTGTTCCTTGGAGGAGGGATGTAGGTTTCATTTCTCTTCCCGACAGGCCTGGCCCGCCTTGGCTGCGTCTTCACCTTTCCTTTCTCTTTGGCGGATGTGGCCTTCCACCACTCCCAGCACCTCTGAGAAAACTCAGAGGAGCTCCTGAAGCCTCTGGGCGCTGCTGCCTGTGCTCCCCGCCGGCAGGTTTGCACAAGAACGCATGTGATGACATTGGCCCCTTGGCTTCTGAGGACCTCCTTCACCCTTTCCTCGGCAAGGCCCAGAGTTGCCGAGTGCCCGTCCGGCTCTCACCCGTCCCACAGGGTCTCTGGAGCTCAGCCTACCATGGTGACTGTCATTAGTTTTTAAATAAACTTTTTTTTTAGAGCAGTTTTGGAGCACAACAAAATTGAGTGTAAGGTGCAGAGATCTCCCATCCCCTTGGCTCCAACACCCATGGGGCCTCCCCTGGTGTCAGCATCCTGTGCCAGAGTGGTGGGTTTGTCACGGCTGATGAGCCTGTGTTGACATGTCATCATTGCCCGAATCCATCGTTCACGCTGGAGGTTGCTCTTGGTGTTGTCTGTGCAGCGGGTTTTGACAAATGTATAGTGACATGTATCCACCACTGGAGTGCCCTACTGGATAGTTCCACTGCCTGGAAATGAGTGAGGGTATCCTGAAGACATGTCCTCTTGGCTCTACTCAAGTGGTTTTGTTTTGTTTTTTTTTTTTTTTTTTTGAGACGGAGTCTCACTCTGTCGCCCAGGCTGGAGTGCAGTGGCGCGATCTCGGCTCACTGCAAGCTCCGCCTCCCGGGTTCACGCCATTCTCCTGCCTCAGGCTCCCGAGTAGCTGGAACTACAGGCGCCCGCCACCACGCCCGGCCAACTTTTTTGTATTTTTAGTAGAGACGGGTTTTCACCGTGTTAGCCTGATCTGTTAGCCTGATCTCCTGACCTCGTGATCCGCCTGCCTCAGCCTCCCAAAGTGCTGGGATTACAGGCGTGAGCCACGGCGCCCGGCCCTCAAGTGGTTTTCAATAGGTGCCATTTCCGCCTTGTTGGCGTCTTCTGTTTCTGACTAGACGGAAGGCAGTTTCTCTGGAGTGGCAGATCCTGGGTCTCCCTGGCTGGTCTGCCACTCAGAAAGCTGCCTGCCCTTGGGGTTCTTGAGGCGCCCTCAGTAGCCACCCTGGACGTCCACAAGGGCAGATTCTAATGGGCAGTTCTCAGAGCTCTTTTCGGTCCTCTGCTCCCCCATTCACTTCGAGGCCAGGTTTGAAAGCTGAGTGCGTGTCCTTCTCTAAGGAGGGCCTCCTGCTTTGTTTTGTCTGCCTCGAACTTCCCTTTTTAGTCCTTTCCCGGCTGGGTTGAGTGGAAGACCACCCCGCCCCGCTCACCTGCAGATGGTTTGCCTCTCTGCTCTCCTGTAGCCACTTGTGTCCCCAGCTCGCCTGTCCCCACCTTGCTGACCACAGCTTCTTCCATGTTTCTGATCAATTTGGTACCCGGCATCCAGGGTCTACGTCCCTCCATCATCCCTGTCCTGTGGGTGGTCGTTGTAGGGAGGGGAAAATACCCCGTAATGCCTCTCCCTACTGATGTAAAGATTCCTTTTAATAAAAAGCTATTGTAAAGTTTATTCAAAATATAGAATTAATACATGACTAATTGTTTAAAAATTAGACAATACAGAAGTACGATTTTATTCCCCAGGGGTAAGTAATGTGGAGAGGAAGGATTCTGTGGTTCCCTTAATTGCAAAGGATTGTTAACTATCGTACATTTAGAACTGAAGAGAAGGCTTGCGAAGGCCATTTGACTATTTTTTTCCTTCCTTATCGCAGCAGTTCCATCAGCAATGTCACGAACCTCTAACCAAGACCCCTCAAGCAATCCAATGTCTGCCAACACTTAAGTGCTTTTCATACTCCTGATGAGACGTGATACTCATTCCTCAGCAAAGATTTATTGAATGTCTGCTATGTTTAATGCACCATAGCGGAGCCTGGGGAAGATGCCTACTCTATACCTGCTGTCCTTAATGAGCTCACAGGCCAGCTTCGGGCAGACATTCCAGCAAGGATCGGAGTCCAGGCTAATAGTAACCAGAGAGAGGCACAAACTGGGTGAAAGAAAGGAACCCTTCCTGGAGGAGTCAGCATTTGAGCAGTTCCTGAAGGTGCTAGTGGGTAGAGGGCAATCCAGGCAGGTGGGTCTCTTCATAGAGTGGACTATAGTTTGGGTTGCCTGACACAGATGAGAAGGGTTAGGTTTTTCCTTCCTCCCTCCTATATGAAATAATGGGAAAGAAGCCGTGATAGGAGGATTTAGTTTGGAGTAGAATAAAAATGCTAAGAAAAAAAGAGAAAGTATGATGGGGTTTCCAAGTCTCCTTAATGGATTAGATAACTCAGAACAGCCTTGAAGAAGGCTTGGTGGCCTCGTAGCTTATTTTTGATTTTGCTTGAGGTACACAAAACAAGGAGAAATGAGAAACGTAGGTAAGTCTTGATTTTTTATAGGCTGGTCACAATATATATGCATGTATTTCTTTTTTTTTTTTTTTGAGACGGAGTCTCGCTCTGTCGCCCAGGCTGGAGTGCAGTGGCCGGATCTCAGCTCACTGCAAGCTCCTCCTTCCGGGTTTACGCCATTCTCCTGCCTCAGCCTCCCTAGTAGCTGGGACTACAGGCGCCCGCCACCACGCCCGGCTAGTTTTTTGTATTTTTTTTAGTAGAGATGGGGTTTCACCGTGTTAGCCAGGATGGTCTCGATCTCCTGACCTCGTGATCCGCCTGTCTCGGCCTCCCAAAGTGCTGGGATTACAGGTTTGAGCCACCACGCCCGGCATGTATTTCTTTTTTAAGTTGAACTTAGTCTTCAACTTAATTCAGAAGTTGATTAAGGAACTTAATTCAAAATTGATTCAGAGGGTTTTCTTTTTGCTTTTATTAAAGCATTGAATTGAAAACACTGGAAACAGTAAGCTGTATAAATGGTTTCATTTAATTTTGCATACTTAGAATTGGGCATCTGCAACTAAATGAGAGTTTATGCAAAATAACATGCAAATGAGGTTGTTTTTTTTTTCCCTTAACCTTTGAGCCCAGAGTTTTAGGCTTCTGTCGTGCTGGGAAAAGGATGCTGCGTCCCTGAGCTTTCATGGGACACCAGTATATGTATTAGGAAGCACAATTGGACTTGAGTGATGGTTACTGATGGTTTTTTCTTTAGAGAGAGAAGACAAAACTGCACGAAAGAGGGTGTTCTTTTTTTCTTTCTTTTTTTTTTTTTTGGAGAGACGGTCTCATGCTTCATCACCAGGCTGGAGTGCAATGGTGTGATCATGGCTCACTGTAGCCTCTACCTTCCAGGCTCAGGTGATCCTCCTGCCTCACCTTTGAAGTAGCAGGGACCACAGGTGTGCACCACCATGCCCAGCTATTTTTTGCTGGGACGGGGTCCCCCTGTGTTGCTCAGGCTGGTCTCAAACTCCTGAGCTCAAGCGATCTTCCCACCTTGACCTTGCAAAGTGCTGGGATTACGGGCATGAGCCAGTGTGCTTGGCCTGTTCCTGTGTAAAATGAAAAAGACGGAAGACACAAGAAAGCTTTTACTGCTTCTGGAGAATTCCCTCAGTTGTAAGTGACTAACAGTGTTAATGACGTTTCATGAACTAGGATGAAAATCTTTATGGAGTATCGAATTGAGTCTTCACAGCCCTAGCCACTGTAAATGAAGTGTATTAATGAGCTAGTAGTATGCTACAGATGACCCGCCTGTGGAAGTGAGATTCTTGTAGAAAAGTCAGGATCATTGGAGAGATGTGAGACCACCTAACTCTGTGAGGTTACACCAGGCACAGTCAGGAGGGAAGGAAATAGGTAGCTACTGTGGTCCGAATGCTTATGTCTCTCCACAGTCATGTTGTAAATCTTAGTGCAATTGTGTTACGAGGTGGGGCCTTTAGGAGGTGATGAGGTGATTAGCTGATGAGGGTTCTGCCTTCATGAATGGAATTAGTGCCTATCTTAGGCTGTTCTTCTGTTGCCATAAAGTAATTTATAAAGGAAAGAGGTTTAATTGGCTTATGGTTCTGCAGGCTGTACAGGAAGCGTGGTACAGGCTTCTGCTTGGTTTCTGCGGAGGCCTCAGGGAGCTTTGACTCATGGCCGAAGGTGAAATGGGAGCAGGCGGTCACATGGCGAGAGTGGGAGCAAGGGAGAGAGAGGGAAGGTGCCACACACTTTTAAACAACCAGATCTTGCTAGAACTCACTATTGTGAGAACAGCACCAAGCAGTGAGGGATCCACCCCCGTGATCCCGTGATCCAAACACCTCCCAGCAGACTCCACCTCCAACATTGGGGTTGCATTTCATCCTGCAATTTGAAGGGGACATCCAACCATATCGGTGCCCTTACAAAAGAGGTCCGAGGGAGCTTCTTTGTCCCTTCTGCCATGTGAGGACAGAGCTAGGAGGTGCCATCCGTGAGGAATGGCGCTCAGTACACACCGAATCGGCCAGTGCCTTGACCTTGGACTTCCCAGCCTCCAGAAATGTAAGCAACGAATTGATGTTTATAAAAGTTGCGCAGTCTAAGCTAAGACAGAAGCATTTAGGCTAATGGAGGAAGTTGCGCAAGCATTGTTGGTTGCTTAGCTGCATGTTTCAAATGGTCAGAAGAAAAAAATTCTCTTAACCGAAATTCTTGTGTGTTTCCCAGCACGTGTTATCTGCATGGTCTCAGGATAATGTCTCCATTGGGGCTTGTATTAGCAACAGCCTAATTGCAGGAGGTCCCTGCCTCATGACCATTGTCCTACCCCAGGGTAATGATTGGGGTCTTCTCCATTATTACTAAAGGGCATACCTTGGGAGAACCACATGTGTATTGAAGGTCATATGGTAGATCCAGTCCTTTACTCTTTTTTTTTTTTGAGACAGAGTCTCACTTTGTCGCCTGGGCTGGAGTGCAGTGGCATGACCTTGGGTCACTGCAACCTCCACCTGTCAAGTTCAAGTGACTCTCCTGCCTCAGCCTCCCAAGTAGCTGGGATTACAGGTGCCTACCACCATGCCTGGCTAATTTTGTATTTTTAGTAGAGACAAGGTTTCGCCATGTTGGCCAGGATGGTCTCGAACACCTGACCTCAGGTAATCCACCCACCGTGCTGGGATTACAGGCATGAGCCACCGTGCCCAGCCATTTATTCTATTTTCATGTAGAAAGATGTGACATGAGGGAGAATAATAGTGAAGTGTACGCATCATCAGCTGTGTGATTTGAGGGTAAACCCTTGAGATGAGACAGTTCCTTGTCACTTGATGGTTTATTTTCCTATCTCAGCCTTTAGTTAGAATTTACTGGGTGTGCCTGTCACCTGTTATTCAGCTGCTCCTTTATGTAGCATTGGCAGTTGTGGCTTAGAAAGGAAAACGCAGCTGAGGCTGCAGGTCACACTGTAATGGGAACAGGGGAGCACTTAGTATGTCCAGTTTAAAAAAAAAAACTTTATTTTTGCCCCAGGAAAATAAGAAAAAATTATCTTATTTTTTTCTTATTTTAGCTTATTTTAGCTCCAGGAAAATAACGTCTTATTTTAGCCCCAGGAACTATAATATGTATGCATTTTTCTGTCTGTATTTTTTACAGGTGAGTAAACTGAGGCCTAGAGAGGCAAATAACTCGTAAGAGGTGGAGGTGGATTTGAACCCACATGCACCTGGCCGTAGACTCCACGTTCTTCTCTTCATGAGGTGTCAACTCCTCCAGTAGATTTGCTGCTGGAGTGGGGAGTTAGGGTTTCAGTTCTTAAGGGAGGGGGGAGGGTTTGGTGGGCCAGCTGCGTAAATAGCCTCATCTACCACGAGGGTTTAGCAGTAGTTTGCTCTGTGTGGATAAGAACTACAGTATGGTATCAGTTTATGGGAGGTGAGGTGAATGAGGCTGTGATATTGAAGTATAGGAAAGGTGCTTGCATATCATATTATGTATTTTCTCAGTTTGCTCCTTTGTTTACAAAGAGTTGGTAGTAAGGCCAAGTTTACTAAATTGATGGCTGAATACAACTGGGAGCCTTGCAGAGAAAACCATTTCACAGCTATTGATTTTACTCCTAATCTTGCCTCCCCAGCCCATGGCATGTCATTACACGAATCCTGGACAAGAGGTGTCTCAGTACAAATACTGGAAAACCGGCTCACTGCAAACAACCTATTGACTTTTTATCATATTTGATCATTAATTTTGTTTTAAAGAAATAGGGTCTCATTCTGTCTCTTAGGCTGGAGTGCAGCGGTGGGGTAATGGCTAACTGTAGCCTCGAACTCCTGGGCTCAAGCAGTCCTCATGCCACAGCCTCCCAAGTAGCTGGGACTACAGGCATTGCCACTGTGCCTGGCTCATTTTTTTGTGTGTGGAGATGGGGTCTCATTCTGTTGCCCAGACTGGTCTCTAACTCCTGGCCTCAAACAGTTCTCCCACCTTGGCCTCCCAAAGTGCTTAGGATGACACGTGTGAGCCACTGGGCTTTATATATATATAAAAATAAATATATATTTATTATATATATAAAAATAAATATATA
>NW_016803982.1:4790295-4882794 GCF_001698545.2 Rhinopithecus bieti
AATATATGTAAATTTTATAAATTTAATATAAATTTTAATATAAAAATCACCCCTTAAAAACAATTAGATGTGGAAGGAAGGGGAACACAGATGTTCAGGGCCTCAGAGATCCAGGTGTGAGTAACTAGAGTCCACATGACAAACACAAGGAGTTCATGTGTTCTGGCCTTTTTTTAGTTGAGAAAGTCAATTTTCTTGGCTCTTCTGAGCCTGTTGCTTGGTTCTTGACACCTCACTGGAAATAAAAAAATGGGAATTTGACTTTCCGTGATAGGGGCTGCCCCACCTGCGTTTGTAGAGTTGGAGCTCAGGCCTGTTGTGGGCGATGTTTGGAGATTAAGCTAGCCTCCTTATCTCTGGGTTGGTTGACTGTGAGACCAGGTGGAAGGACACGCAGCCCATCTGGTGGTGAGTGAGGCCACTTGTGGCCAGGGGACTGAAGGAAGTCCCTGTTCACCATATTCTTGGCAAAGTCTGGTCTCCTGGCATAGATTCAGCTTTTGACAGGTCTGGGGATTTCATTTTTTTTTTTAAAGCAAAATTATAAAAAATGCTTTTAAAGTGAATCACCAGTGTGTGTTTTTGTAAGAGTTGGTAGATTGAAGGCTTTCGAAAGTATGGGCTTTCTCACATGGGCCAGGCCATTTGAGATCTGCCTGAACTGCTCACCAGATCATCTGGGATAACACTGCCTTTGGGAGAAGGTGCCACGCTGTGTGCCAGTGGCCCTTTTCGCAGCTGTCTCGTGAACAGGGGTTGGGGGACAGTGGGGTGGACACTAGGCATCAGGTGGACCCCAGCACCCTGCCCAGCCTTTGCTGCAGTGGTCATCTGGGCGCTTTTAAACTGAACAATTTCATGTATCAGAAGTTATTCTTGTTCTCTTAGCCTTCGTCAGTGGAACCCAGAATGACAAGGACTTTAAGACTGGTGTTGAATTATATTCAGATCTTAAGCAATTCCTGTGATCTCCTAATTTCTTTAAACTTTCATGTTTTTTTTTTAGCTTCAAAAAAGAAGTCTTAAGGTAACATTTTTTCTTGAATGATTTCTCTTTTTTTGTATTTTCATTTTGTTGGTTTTCCTTATGGAAAGAATTGTTTAAAAGTCATACAGTAATTACAGTGTTTGGTGTAATATAATTCAGGATGTTTCATCTAATATAGAAAGACATTTGCTGCTTTTAGCTTCTTTATTATTATCCATATTGATTTAGGGTAATGGATTTGAATTGTCTAATCACTGACTTTGAGCAGCCAGGAATAAACTTAAAATCTTCCTGAAGCCAAGTCTGGCATTTTTTGATCTGCACGTGTGTACATTAAAAATTGAGATGTTGCTCTGCTTTTCCCAAAGCATGCATGTGTGAAATAGGCTCATTGCTAACAACTGGGACAGTGCAGAAAAACAGAGAAAACATACTGTTAACATCTCGGTGTACATCATTCCACATTTTTTTCTTTGGATATGCATATGAGTACGCCTGTCCCCCAACCAAAAGGGGACTAATTCCTGTCATTAATTTTACATTGATGTCTACCTAGTTTGCAGTTTAAAAACATTTTTGGAAAACTTTGGACATAGAAATCTTTTCACTTGTCTTTCCCTGGGATAAACTAACTGGAAGTGGGTTTTTGCCTTTTACTTATTTTCATTTTCAGGTATGGAACATCTCTTCTGACCACTTTTCCATCTTTTTAGTGCTTCCATTCTTTAGATGATATGCTTTTATGTCATTGTTTTCTATTTTTTGCTGCTTTTAATGTGATGTTTATTTTGATAATGATTTTTATTACCTTCATCTCTAGCTGTGTTAATGCTTTTTGGAGACTTAAAAGATGATCTGAATTATAATTTCTTTGAGAGTTGAGAGAAGTGTTTTTCTGAAATGTTTCCCCTCTCAGGAATTTGGAACTATTTTCCTTTTGCTTGTTTTCTTTTTCACCACTGTCTTTCCTTGTAGAGGCATCTGCATGCCTTGGTGTGGATTCTTTGGCTTAGGAGGGGACCTGCCATGTGCCCTGGCCTGGGGTCGGTGTGGAGGGGCGGGAGCACTGCCTCCTGGGGCCAGTGGCTCTGTCCTCTCCTCTCCGGCCTGCCCTGCCTTCTGCTGGCGGGCTGTGCCTCTGCCTGCTCTTCCCGGGCGGGATGAGATACCCCTGGGGGCTGCGCCACTCCCAGTGGGGCCCTTGCTTCTCATGCGAGGGGTCAGAGCTCAGTTGCCTGGGGTCCACAGTGCAAAGCTGGCCTCTCTTCCAGGAAGCCTTCCTGGTTAGGGAAGTGGAGATACCCTCGTGGGCCAGGCCTGCTGGGTGCCTCTGTGTCTGCAGTTGGGTCGCCACGGGAACATACCTGTCACCTTAGTTTCAGAACCGCCTGCCCCAGTGCGGGCCTAGGGTCCGGCTGTGTTCTCAGTTGTCCCCTCAGCCTGGGGCAGAGGTCAGTGTGCCTGGCAGGTAGTCTTTGTCATCTGTGGGTTCGGGTGAGAGTAGTTCCTAGTTTTATTGCATATGGACTTTTCTTCTCATGCTCCTTCCTTTATTAACTTCAGCGTGGGCCACAGCAGCCTAACGTAAATGCGCCTTTCATTTAATGGCTTTTACTGGAAGCCTCTTCATAGCTATTTTTAAACCTGAGGTCCATTAACATGACTCCAGATTAGAGCCAGAATACTCACACTTGCCAGTTTACATTGTGCGCTGTTCTTATGAAGCCTAGGATCAAAAAAGACCCAGAAGTAAAATCACGTTTCTTTTGTGTAGCGTGTGGTTTATGCGGTTGGGTGACCGAGTCGTGGATGGCAGCTTCTGGCGGCGATCCGTTCAGTAGAAGCCATTGATGACCGGCACCGCCTCGGCAGACTTCACCCGGAGGGCGGCTGACCGCTCCTCTCTCGCAGTCGGGGGGTGTCCTGCGTCCTACCCTAGTTCAGCACCATCCTTGGGGGCCACTTAGGAGTAGAGGGCTTCCGGGCCACAGTGCGGGGTCTCCTGTTGCTGCCTCCCCTCTCTGCGTTCTCTCTGCAGCGATCAGACCCGCGTCTTCGGGTCCGCGCCCACCCTCGCCTCACCTGCTGCTTCTCAGCTGCTGTTGATGGAGACCAGGTGTTTGACCTTTAGCGTGTGCCTTTATTACGCACCAGAACGTTCTGAGAGCAGGACTGAGGCCCCCCGCTGAGAGGCGCAGTTTGGGCGGACCAGGAATTTGGGGCAGCTGTGTTTGTGCTTGGAGGCCTGTTTTGCCTGGTGCTTCTGGAGGGTCGAGGTTTCTCAAATCCGAGCGCCGAATCGAAGTTGGGTTGTGTTGAGAGAGCCACAGTTAAGTAAATGTATGCAGACTTCCTGTCGGGTCCAGCCGCGGGAGCACATTTGTTGCATTATTCATTTGGTTTGCCCTTCAAGTGCTTAGTTCTCTTTTTTAGGGGAAGAAAACAACTCCGTGGGGCACTTGGGTAGAGAGGATTTTCCCGAAGCTGTAAACCTTGGAGGATGGCCTGACTGGTCTCCTCCCCGCAGCCGGAGCAGAGCCGGGCCTCTCTCCCCTCCCCTGGCCTTTGCTGGAACCTCTAGGCCCCCGGGGGCTTCAGTCATTGGGACTTCCCGGTCCACGCTGGCTGCTGTCGTCTGCTACAGGGAGTGGTGGGTCTGAGACTTTGTACTTCGTCCCATCGTCTCCACAGATAACACCCGTTCCTGCCAGGCCGCGTGTTCTGGTGTTGTTCGGAAATGAGGGGGTCTAGATTTCTTTCTTTTTTTTTTGAGACGGAGTCTCGCTGTCGCCCAGGCTGGAGTGCAGTGGCGCGATCTCGGCTCACTGCAAGCTCCGCCTCCGGGTTCCCGCCATTCTCCTGCCTCAGCCTCCTGAGTAGCTGGGACTACAGGCGCCCGCCACCGCGCCTGGCTAGTTTTTTGTATTTTTAGTAGAGACGGGGTTTCACCATGTTAGCCAGGATGGTCTCGATTTTCTGACCTCGTGATCTGCCCTCCTCGGCCTCCCAAAGTGCTGGGATTACAGGCCTGAGCCAGCGCGCCCGGCCTAGGGGGGGGGGGGGTCTAGATTTCAACTGACCTCTTGCGGACGTACATGGTGAGCGTTGGTACTTGGACGTGTAGATGGAAAAAGTAGAGTGAAAAACGCATAGAAAGTAAATTCCACCATCAGCCTTTCTAGGGCTGTGGTCTGCTTTGCTTCCCATCACTTTCACCCCAGGAACAAGGGACTGATATGGAAAGGAACCAAGGAACCGGGAAACCGGAGCATTTATTAGGCTCAGCTGTCTGATTTTTAAATATGTGTTTCTTAATCTGAGGTCCATGGACGGACTACCTGGTAGGCTGTTTCTTGGGTCCAGGAAGCCATTATATTTATATGCTGGTTTCCTGAAAAACACGGGATGCTCTGTGAGTATGAGGAGTTACTGTGTTGTCACTTGAGTTGACCCTGGAGTTTGTGAGGCTGGCCCTGTTCTGGTTACCATCAGTAAAAGGCAGGGCTGGGAGGAAGTTGGAACCAACTGGCTGGTAGAAACTGGCCTTTTTTTTTTCTTTTTTTTTTTTTGTGCATAGGATGAATGTATTGTTTTGTCCTTTTTACCTTAGCAGACGAGAAGAGTTGGCTGGAATGGTCCCTACTCAGCAATATTTATTTAGGTTTGCACACCTTCCAAAACGTTGCTTAAGTCCCATTTACAATGCTTTAAAATGGCTGACATACCAGTCAGCGGTGGGGTCGGTGGAGTGTGATGTCAAGAAAATATTAAATCATGAGAGCTTATTACTATGCCCAGAAAATAGGGCAGTCTTGTAAATGACCTTTGTCTTCAAGTCGGGTAAGAAATGAGTTATAAACGGCCTGTGGTTAAAGTCCTAGTGGATCCTTGGAAAACAGTGGGTGGAGATGGAACGATCTTTGACTCACTTGTGTTCTGTGTCCTTTGATCTGTGCCAAGGAAGAGATTGCTTTGAAATGCATGATTTTATTTTCTCAAATATTGTACAGCAGTAATGGAGTAGTGAGTGGAAAAGTATTGCTCACTCTGTTGCACACTTCTCGGAGTTGATGTGATACACCCTGCTTACCCCCAGGCTTCAGTAATGCCAGTGCCTGCTGTTTAGATGTGCAGATAAAATACACTTCCTCATGGTAAAAGGGTAAAGTGTGATGGATGAGGGCACAGGCTGTTGAGACAAACTGGTTCAAATCTTTCCTACAGTTCATCTCACCTTTGTGTTGTGGTTTCTTTATCTTTGAAGAGATGGGGATTACATGATTTAATTCTGTAGGGACAGCATCTGGTATATTTATTACATTGGCAGCTTCTAAGTCAAAAATAAGAAATATCTCTTGAAAGAATTTAAAAGTTTATTGTAAATTAGGTTATAATTTTCCGGAACCCTCCCACTTTCTGGCTCTGATGCTGACATCATGGTCTCTATTCTCTGCTCACAACCTCAGAAGTTTTCGTAATACTGCTGTTATGAAAATGTAAGGAAAACACTTTTTCCTTTGAACCTCTAAACAGAGACAAACTGCCCTTCTTAATTGGTCGGGAGGCAGCTGAAAGTGTTGGGTCCTGATTTTGATCAGCCTGAAGCTGTTCCCAGACCAAACTGAGGGTCAGGCTATTTCTCGTGGCCCAATAATGAGATGCAGATGAACTGGGGAGGAAGAGAGTTTTTATTTTCTGCAACCGGTTATTTTCTGCAACCGGTTACAAAGTTTTCCAGAGCTTATATACCTTCTAAGCTATATATGCCTGTGTGTAAGTGTGCATCTAAAGACATTAGTGATTAACTTCTCGATCTATAACTGAGGTCAGAGTCCTGAAGACCTTCCTCTCTAGCCTCAGTAGATATACTTAATCTAAATGGGTCCAGGTGCTGGGGTAGATTACCCTGATTTTGTCTCCTGCTAAATCACAGAGGTTTGGGGAGTTCCTTCAGATGCCCAATAACCGTGTTGGGGGAGTTTCTTCAGACCCCCAATAAAATTTGTTTAATCCTAAACGAGTCCTGTTAAGAATTCTTTGGTTATTTTATCTTGCTTTAAGGCCCGGGAAAGGCCTAGGCAAAACTCTTGGTGTTCTTTTGTTACATTCCAGCCCTTGTATAAGGGCACTGGCTTTTTTTTTTTTTTTTTTTAAAGCTTTTAATATTTATCTTATCCACTCAGTACTGAAACAGTTGTTACAGGGGCCTGCGTGAGTGAGACCTGGCCTGCCACAAAGCTTCCTGGACACGTTGTCAGCTTTGTGACCTGCACTGGTGATTGGTTTTGGAGATCAGTTAGGTGGAGGAGTAGACAGGGATGTGAAGTTTAGGTAAATCCTGAAGCTGTGGAATAAGACTTAGCTTTTTTTGGTTTTGTTTTCAAAAGTCCTTCATCCACTGGGCATTTCAGCTCTCACTTGTGCCAGGCATTTTACTAGATGCTGGGGCAAGATAAAGGAAGTCTTTGTCCTTAAGGATCTCACAGTCATTTGCGAAAGACAGATGTCTAAAGATATGTAATGTGTAATTTTTCTTTTAAACAACTTTATTGATACATTTTACATATCATAAAATTTAAGGTGTAAAATGCAATGATTTGTAGTAATTTCACTGAATGGTGCAGCTAGCATCAATCAGAGCAGAACATTTCATCCCCAGTAAGATTCCTCATCGTCACTCACAGGTGATCTCTGTTCCCACCCTAGCCTTGGACAGTTCTGCATCTACTTTGTAGCTCTATAAATTTGCCTTTTCTGGACATTTCATATAAGTCAATCACACAGTATGTGTTCCTTTGTGACTGGCTGCTTTTGCTTAGCGTGACGTTCTTGGGGCTCGTGACGCAGCTTGTTGTGTCTGTCGTTCATTCTTTTTGCAGCAGAATCGTATCTTTTGTTTCGATGGGCCACATGTTTGTTGCCTGTTTACTTTCCAGCTGGTGGACGTTTAGGCCGTTTGCACTGGCGGTTGCTGTGTATCATGTGGCTGTGAACATATTTGTGTGTGTCTCTGCGTGGACTTATGTGTCCTGTTCTCTTGGGAATGGAATTGCTGGGTTATAGGGTAGGTTTTTTGTTTCCCCTTGGAGACTCTGGTTTCCACATGCGGTAGTTATATGCTTAACCTTTTGAGAAATTGCCAAATGGCTTTCTGAAGTGGCCGCATCATTTTGCTCCCTCCAGCCGTTTATGATGTTTCCGTTTCTAGTAAGTTCTGAGATAACATAAGAGAAATAATGATGCAGCCCTCACTACTGTGCTCTATGACTTACACCTGGTAATGTAAGTTTCCCTTTTACAAACGGAGCTTTGCAGAGATTATTTTCACCTCATTCAGGCTCACCTTGAGATAGGAACCCTGGGCCAGCCTGACTCCAAAAGCTACTCTCTTAAGCACTTTGCTTTCCTGACTTGTGCTCTTTTAACATTGTAGCATTATTTTCAAATGCAGTGAGAGCACTGAAGACAAAGTATTTGATTCTTCCATGGATCCAGTGATGGTTCATCATCAAGAATCATTTTAATATAGGAAGAGAACAACAGATTATGGCATCAGTAGATTTACTGCTACTTCCATTGCAACATTAAAATTGTTATCAATATAGCAAAATGGAGAAAAGCAGTTGAATTACAATAAGAGTTGCATTACAGTATTTACTCTCTCGGAAGATGTTAGTGTTGTGGCAGGCTGAACCCACCCATGGAAGAGGTGTGTGCTTCAGGGCGGCACAGCTGGAGTGAGCCAAATGGCAAATTGTGTACAAAGTGTGCAGCAGGCTGAGCCTTTGATGGAAACAGCGGGTGCTCTGCTGTGTGCAGGTGGATGTCAGGTCTGTGTGTGAGTCTTTGCTGTCTCCCTTTCCTTTCTGTGTCCCCCTCCCCACCAGCTCTGACTCCTGTGTCTCCTTAGAATGCCTTCCAGAAATTGTGACAGGTGGGGAGGGCAGAACAAAGTATTATCTTTTCTGTGGTTTTCTCAGTAGTGATGAAATTTTCACCTGTTTGGGCCTCACTGAGGAACAAGAAAGAAGGAACACTAGGGTCTGAGTGTGGGAAGGAGGCAGTGACAGCGATGAACCCCGGCCGTCAGGCGGCAGGCTGCGCTGGGAGCTACCTCCAGGAGGGAGGGTTTAGCACAAGGTGTGCTTTTGTAGGCAGGTTTGTGCATGCGTGTGTGTGTACCAGAATAGAGGAAGGAAAAAGAAGGGGCAAGAGACTGGGCAAAGAATGAATAAGGTGAGCTCACAAACTCCCCTTGGAGCGGAAGATCAGTTGAAGATGCAGTAAGCTACTGCTCGAGGAAGGGATTAAAAATAGGCACCAAGCCGCGGTGGCTCACACCTGTAATCCCAGCACTTTGGGAGGCCGAGGTGGGAGGATCACCTGAGATCAGGAGTTGGAGACCAGCCTGACCAACATGGTGAAACCCCATCTCTACTAAAAATAGAGAAATTAGCCGCATGTGGTGGCAGGCACCTGTAACCCCAGCTACGAGGGAAGCTGAGGCAGGAGAATTCCTTGAACCTGGGAGGGGGAGGTTTCAGTGATCTGAGATTACTCCACCGTACTCTTGCCTGGTTGACAGAGCGAGACTCCATCTTAAAAAAAAAAAAACCTCCAAAGCAAAGTGATTGACCTAGCCGATGGAGAACACCCTTTCCTTCACCAAAACCTGAAGCTCAGCATGGTTCTTGGGAAGGAAGTTCTGAAAGTGATGAGGATTTGCTGACATCCCTGTGGATTAGTGACATTGATGGGCACCAGAAAGCAGGTGTCTGTTGTGGTGACAGAAAACCAGGATGGAAGCTACAGGTGACGTCTGCAGGGTAGGCCCTGCCCACTCTGACCTCCAGCTGCACCCTGAGCGAGCAGCTGAGGCATGAAAGTGGTTGGGCTATGCAGCCGAGCCCTGAGCCCCTCAGCAGGTTCATCCCACAGCCCTGCATTGCGGGTACTCTTGTTACCCCACCTACAGAAGAGGCAGCCGAGGCACAGGGCGTTTAAGTGACTTTGTTAGGGTCCCCCTCATCAGAGCTGGGGATTCGATTCAGGCAGACTGGCTCCAGGAGCTGTGCCCTCAGCCCCTGCACTACACTGAGGGGCAGCAGAAATGAACCTAGGTGACGACTAGAAAGATCACCACCTCTTCTTCTGTCTCACATTCTCTACCTAGGAGTGCACGTCTCCGCCCACTTGCCACTTCCTGGGCTGTTGGTGTGGACCTGGGTGAAGGTGGGGCCCCTGTCCTGCCACGGGCAGTGAGGCCAGCACCCTGGCCAGTGTGTGGCCTGGTCCTTAGTCTGGAAGGTCTGTCTGCTCCTCGTGTCACAGCTGGTGGCTGGAGCCTCGGCTCCTCAGGTGCACTCGCCTTGCTTGTTTATTTAGCTGAAGGGGTTGAGGTCTCCCGTGTGCCGGGTGCCCTGCTGTTGTGAATGAGCCCACTGCTGTTCAAAGCCGACATTGCAGCGGCGGCAGGGTAATGCCGTCCGGGGGAGTCCCCACTCCGGGTGGAGTGTGTGTGTTTGTGAAGGACCCCACAAAGACATGTCCTTAGCCATCCCAGCAGCCTCACCCAGGAGGACTGCCTGGTGGGAGCCCTCCCAGGGCCACCGTCCAGAGAGGTGGCACTGCCCATAAAAATACTGTGCACAGGTAGCCTGCTCCTTCGGAGGTGGGTCTTGAGGGGGTCACGGTATAGGCTGAAGAACATTGTCTTGAGGGCTCAAGGAGCTGAAGGCCACCACCCTGGCTCTGTCCCTGCGTGAGTGACTTACTTGCCAAGCCTCCCCTTCTCATCTTTGGAGGTAGCTGCTTCAAGGGACTGGGTGGTAGGTAAGGAGATGAGCTGGGAGGGGCGGGCTCTGGCCAGTGTCAGGGGCACACAGGATCCTGCTTCTCCCTCCCTTTCACTGGGTGGCTGAAGGGCAGGCGGAGGAGTGTGGCGGCCAGGCGCCTGGAGGGCAGGCTGAAGAGTGCGGCCAGGCGGCTGGAGGGCAGGCGGAGGAGTGTGTTGACTGGGAGGCTGGAGGGCAGGCAGAGGAGTGTGGCGACCGGGCGGCTGGAGGGCAGGCAGAGGAGTGTGGCCAATCGGTTGGCGGGCAGGCGGAGGAGCGTGGCCAGGCGGCTGGCGAGCAGGCGGAGGAGTGTGGCCAATCGGTTGGAGGGCAGGCGGAGGAGTGTGGCCAGGCGGAGGAGCGTGGCAACCGGGCGGCTGGAGAGCAGGCGGAGGAGTGTGGCCAATCGGTTGGAGGGCAGGCGGGGGAGTGTGGCAACCAGGCGGCTGGAGAGCAGGCGGAGGAGTGTGGCAACCGGGCAGCCGGAGGGCAGGCAGAGCAATGTGGCTGCTGGCAGGGTGTGTGTTTCTGGTTCTGTTGAGTGATGCTTAGAAGATCGTTCCGAGAGGTCAGGGCAGCTCCCAGGGCACTGGGCTCCTGCAGGGGACTCGGAGGCCAGCTTTTGTCAGCTCATGAGCTTTTAAAAATGGAGAGGACAGGTGTAGTGGCTATTCCCTGTAAATCCAGCACTTTGGGAGGCCAAGGTGAGAGGATCACTTGAGCCCTGAAGTTGGAGACCAGCCTGGGCAACATAGAGAGACCCTGTCTCTACAAAAAGTAAAATAACAATCAGCCGGGCATGGTGGCACACACCTGTAGTCTCAGCTACTTGGGAGGCTGAGGTGAGAGGATCACTTGAACCCAGGAGTTGGAGGCTGCAGTGAGCCATGACTGTGCCACTGCATTCCAGTCTGGGCCACAGGGAGAGCTCCCTTCTCTTGGAAGAGGGAAAAAAAAAAAAGGTAGAAGAATAATATTGCAACAGAGACAAGTTAGCTCTCAAGGCCTAAGGCATTTGTTCCCTGATCCCTGCTGAAGTGTGTTTGCTTCTGATCCAGCCTGTCACCCACCCATGGAATTCTGTAATCCCCCCAGGGCTGCACAAAGCAGCTGACTTGCCGACCAGTTGTCCCACTGCTTGGCCTGGCGCTTGCAGAGTTTCTGTGAGATGTAGGATTTGGCTCACACAGATTGCATCTTGATTGCTTACGTTCCCTTTTGCCCTTGCTGCCCCACCTAGGGAGAGAAGAACACTCAGTGACACTTTTTTTCCCCTGGTGGGCAGGATACGTGTGTTCCTGTTTGTGACAAATCAACCTTGTCTATGACCTTAGCACCTCCATTCCAGGAATTTCCCCTTCGAGGCCTCTAAAAGCTGAAAGATTTTCAGGTAAAGGAAATGCGATATTGATTGAAATCTGCATACACCAAAACAATTTGGTCTGGCTTCTAGAATAGTCAGTTTGCTGATACTCATCATTGCTTCCATCAGCTCTTGTAAAGTACAGGAAGGTGAGTTCACCTCTAGGGAATGGGAAGTGGCATCACATTTTACTCTTTGCGCTGATCCTGGCATTCTGGTGTGTTCACAGGGTGAGCCTTGCCAGTTAGGTGCCTCTGGAGTCAGGCACCCTGTGAAGCTTGTAGCTCATGAGCACTTTGCAGTCCAGAGAATGACCCGTGACCCTTAAACCCCACTTCCGAGCTGTGGGGGATCTTGTGTAAGGTCTGTGCCTGAATTGTCTCAGCTGTGTCATGAGGATGGTGTTCCCTTTCTCATGGGGCGGTTGTGAGGTCTAGAAACTGTATTTATGAACGCTGCCCAGCACGAGGCCTTCCCGTGGGAGGAGCTTCAGCAGTGGGAGCTGCTACTGTTTGTTACTGCGTATTTGTACACTGGGAATGTTTTCCATGACTTTCGTTTGCATTTTGATTTTAATAAAGGAGGTGCCAGATTCACTTTCCAGGGAACTGTATACTTTATTTAGAATGTATTGCATATATATATTTTTTGAGACAGTTTTGCTCTTGTTGCCCAGGCTGGAGTGCGATGGCGTGATCTCGGCTCACCACAGCCTCAGCCTCCCAGGTTCAAGTGATTCTCCTGCCTCAGCCTCCCAAATAGCTGGGATTACAGACATGCGCTACCACACCCAGCTAATTTTGTAGTTTTAGTAAATACAGGCTGGTCTCGAACTCCTGACCTCGGGTGATCCGCCTGCCTCAGCCTCCCAAAATGTTGGGATTACAGGCATGAGCCACCGTGCCCAGCCCATTGCATATTTTTTATCAAGTTCTTGCCCAATGAAACTGTCCTGGTTATGCTGTCAGGGCCTGTTTGTTGGGACCACTCAGTGGGTTCTCCTTGCCCGCTGCCCAAACAGAGCTGATTTATCAAGACAAGGGAATTGCAATAGACAGAGTTTAACTCAGTGCTGGCTGTACAGGAGACCAGAGTTTTATTGTTACTCAAATCAGCCTCTCTGCAAATTTGGAGATTGGGATTTTTAAGGATAATTTGGTGGGTAGGGGTTCAGGAAGTGGGGAATGCTGGTTGGTTGCGTCGGAGATGGAATCATAGGAGATCGAAGTGGATTTTTTGCTGTTTTCGGTTCCTGGATGGGATCCCAGAACTGGTTGAGCCAGATTACTGGTCTGGGTGGCACTAGCTGGTGCATCAGAATGCTGGGTCTGCAACATATCCCAAGCACTGATCTTAGTTTTCACAACAGTGATCTTATCCCCAGGAGCCGTTTTGGGAGGTTCAGAATCTTGTAGCCTCTGGCCTGCGTGACTCCTAAACCATAATTTCTAATCTTGTAGCTAATATGTTAGTCTTACAGAGGTGTAGTATAGTCCCCAGGCAAGAAGGGGGTGTGTTTTGGGAAAGGGCTATTACCATTTTTATTTCGAAGTTAAACTATAAACCAAGTTCCTCCCGAAGTGAGTTTAGCCCATGTCCAGGCATGAAAAGGACAGCTTGGAGGTTAGAAGCAAGATGGAGTCGGTCAGGCCAGATCTCTTTCACGGTCATCATTTTCTCAGTGTTAGAGTTTTTGCAGAGGCGGTTTCGTTGTCACCTCAAAGAAACCACAGGCCTCATCTTTGAGCCAGGGAGCCTTCTATTGAAGAAAAGTACCCCACACAACCACTGGGAGATCCTGGGGGCAGGACTGAGGTTCCCTGGTAGGGACTCCAGGGGCGCTGGAGCTTTGTGACCATGGGCCTTGGCTCCTCGGCTGCTTCTGCTATGAAGCCTTGTGTAGTTGGAGGAGGATGTGGATGAGATCAGGCGGGGTATCCACTAGCTCCTGGTGGTGGGTAGGCGTCAGCAGACTAGGAGAGCCTCTGTTTAACTTGTACTGAGAAGGAGTGTGACTCTAGGAGAGTTGGGCGGAGAGCCGCACACACCAGTGCTGTGTCCAGACTGGGCCCCATGGTGTCTGAGCATTATTCTCTCTAGGGTCACCTTCTCCTGCACTGTGACGTCACGGAGCTTCAGACAGTGGTTTTCGAAGGTAACAGAGCAGGTGGTGGTGCGGTGTATGTGCGTGCATGAGTGTGAGTGTGTGTGTATTGGGTACTGAGGCCGCAAGCAATCAATTGATCTAGGTGGTACAGTAGTTTTTTTCTCATTTTTAATACTTTCCAAAACTCGAATTTACATTTTTTATTTTTAGAGATAGGGGTTCTCATTTTGTCACCTAAGCTGGAGTGCAGTGGTTCAGTCATAGCTCACTGCAGCCTCAAACTCCTGGGCTCAAGTGATTCTCCCACCTCAGCCTCGCGAGTAGCTGGGATTACAGGCTTGAGCCACCGTGCCCTGCAGTATTTTTAACTTAGCTAGAGCATTTTGTATCTTAAGTATTCTTTTACAAATAGTAGATGCTAGCATTAGGGTTCTTCTAAATATTAACTGTTCCTTAATATTTAGGAAATATCAAGGAATTTAGGAAGACTCTGAGACAGTCTCACTTTGTCACCCAGGCTGGAGTGCAGCAGTGCAGTTTCAGCTCGCTGCAACCTCCACCTCCCAGGTTCAAGTGATTCTCATGCTTCAGCCTCCTGAGGAGCTGGGAACCTGGCTAATTTTTGTATTTTTTGTAGAGATGGAGTTTCACCATGTTGGCCAGATTGGTCTTGAACTCCTAGCCTCAAGTGATCCACCTGCCTCAGCCTCCCAAAGTGCTGGGATTATAGGCGTGAGCCACTGTGCCCAGCCTGAAAACTAATTGTTTGATTATGTAGACCTGGACTTTGAAATTCATAGAATTTAACTTCTCTTTGTGCCAGTTTTCTTTTTTGTCAAATACTGTAGGGTATTTATTCAGCTTGTCTTCTAAATGATGTGATTATTGTAGGGATAAAGTGTATACTGTGGGAGAAATGAGTTTACTAAACCAGATTGTGGGTGCATTTGTAATGCATTAATACAGCTTAGGTAGATAAACTGAGTAGTGCCACTTAGAAAAGTAAATTCTCTGTTCATGGACACAGACCAGGAGGAATTTACATTGTAGTAATTAGTAGATTTATTGCAATGTTCTGTAGAAAAGCATGTTATTGTATAAAAATGATTTGTCATCAGTTAGCTAGAAATAAGACTTTTCTTCGAAAAAATATTTGAGGACTAGAAAAATCTGTCAATTATTTGAGCTTCTTAGAGCCATTTGATAAAGACAGATATTTGATAAATACTGATTTCTATTTTGGAGACCTTAGATTAACCAACTAGTTCACCATACACAAAGCACCCTTTTGGGGCTCACCTGCAGAGAGGTTAGAATGGGTATGTGGGGGTCATGGGATGGGTGTGTGGTGGGTGTGGGATGGGTGTGTGGTGGGTGTGGAATGTGTGGGCTGGGTGTGTAGGGGGTGTGGGATTTGTGTGGGGTGGGTGTGTGATGGGTGTGTGGGCTGGGTGTGTGGTGGGTGTGGGATGTGTGTGGGATGGGTGTGTGGTGGGTATGGGATGTGTGTGGGATGAGTGTGTGGTGGGTGTGGGATGGGTGTGTGGTGGGTGTGGGATGTGTGGGCTGGGGGTGTGGTGGATGTGGGATGTGTGTGTGGGATGGGTGTGTGGTGGTTGTGGGATGGGCGTGTGGTGTGTGGTGGGTGTGGGGTGTGTGGGATGGGTGTGTGGTGGTTGTGGGATGGGCGTGTGGTGTGTGGTGGGTGTGGTGTGTGTGGGATGGGTGTGTGGTGGTTGTGGGATGGGCGTGTGGTGTGTGGTGGGTGTGGGGTGTGTGGGATGGGTGTGTGGTGGTTGTGGGATGGGCGTGTGGTGTGTGGTGGGTGTGGGGTGTGTGGGATGGGTGTGTGGTGGTTGTGGGATGGGCGTGTGGTGTGTGGTGGGTGTGGGGTGTGTGGGATGGGTGTGTGGTGGTTGTGGGATGGGCGTGTGGTGTGTGGTGGGTGTGGGGTGTGTGGGATGGGTGTGTGGTGGTTGTGGGATGGGCGTGTGGTGTGTGGTGGGTGTGGGGTGTGTGGGATGGGTGTGTGGTGGTTGTGGGATGGGCGTGTGGTGTGTGGTGGGTGTGGGGTGTGTGGGATGGGTGTGTGGTGGTTGTGGGATGGGCGTGTGGTGTGTGGTGGGTATGGGGTGTGTGGGATGGGTGTGTGGTGGGTATGGGATGTGTGTGGGATGTGTGGGGTGGGTATGGGATGGATCTGTGTGGGATGGGATGGGTGTAGGTGGGTGTGGGATGGGCGTGCACCATCAGTTACTAGTCGCTGAAGTTATCTCACAAGGTGGTGGGGAGGGGTTGCCCTCCTTCTGTCGTGGAGAGGAGAGGTGGGAGAGGTAAAAGATGAAGAAGGTGAGGTGCTGGAGGTGCCCCCCTCCTCTGCACTGATGTGATCTTTTTCCCTCAGGTGTAGAAAGGTGAACGTGACCCAGGGTAAAAGGAGTTTTCCAGACAGCACTACTGGCATTGTGACTTCTGCAGAGCCTGGGGCAAATCTAGACTAGACCGGTGGTCCTCAACCTTGGCCACATGTGGGAGTCTCTGGTTAGCTTAACTAAGCTAATGAGGGATGGGTCCCTTCCCAAAGATTCTGGTTGAATCGGTCCGGGCTGAGGGTGGGACGTGGAGCTGTTGAGGAGGCTGCCCACACGCAGCCCAGGTGGAGAATCTCAGCCCCACGCAGCAGGGAGGGTGGGCCCTGGGAGGGCGCTGACCTCACGATCACAGAGCAGGCAGTTCCCAAAGCGTCTTTCTCCTGGTGCGGTGTCCTACATCTGCAGTTCCAGCTCACCTGTAACGGAGCAGAGGCCGCTGTGGGGACGATAGGCACCATTGGGCAGTTAGTGATGTCTAGCCAAAAACCCATTAATAACATCTGCACCTTCAAAGGGTGAAGGTGGAGTGAGGAGGAGAACAGGCATTCAAATTTGTTCCTTGGCTTCAAGAGGAGCCTTGATGTCCTGAGTCCGCACTGGTGTGAAAGCCAGTCCTGACCTTAAACTTCTTATCAAGTCAAAATCAGGAGCAAAAGGTGTCTAGGGTTGGCTGGTGTGTGGAGCCCCAGGATCCGACTGAGGGGAGTCCCTAAGGTGTGATGCTGTCCTGATAGTGGAAAGCCCTGGGCGCTTCCCAGGGCAATGGAGGAGGCCAGGGATACTCCATCCCAGACTGGGTTTTGACCATGACAGGTTTTTGATGACAACTGCTGGCTGGAAAACTTTCCAGAAAAGAGCACTTGGCTTTTATTTAGTCTTTCTCGTTTGGTTTATAAACTTTGCATTGGCATTTTCTGTACATATCCCTGCATGTATAGTTATTTTATAAAAAGGGCAGCTTGATTTTCCGATTTTGGGAGGGTGTATTGGAAAGACCCTGATAAAGAGTGAGCTTTAAACTGGTTAGAATGAAAGCAGATCTTTATGGATGAATAGGCTTGCTTTAGACAAATTGTTCACTATTCCTTTCTGTACAGAAAGCCTCTTCACATTTAATGGCCAGGTTAATTTGATGAGATGGGTTCCCAGGGTATTTTGTTTGTTTGCAATTAGCTTTAGGTTTTCTTACTTAGGGGAAGAATAATCTGTATTAAAAAATAGGAGATTGGCCTAAAGTTCAGCCATACTAAAAAACTACTCTCAGTTTTACTCTCTGGGGACCCTGTTGCATTGTGTTGTACCTGGTGTGTTCTCAGTTAAGAGTTTTGGTCAGCAAGTTAATGATTTCCAAAAATGTCTCCAAAATTGAGTGCTGTTTTAAAGATGACCTCGCATGTTCTTCAGTGTGCTTAAGAGTCTATTCCAACTCTGGTGAAGGTGGTGGCAGTTCACCACGTTGCCGGCAGACAATGTGGTTTGATCGCCGAACAGACATGTGAGGTCATTGTCCATTTGACTGAGAAGAACTTGCTGGAGGTCGTGCAGCAGCGCACCACAGCTTTTCATTCCAGAGCTTGGGATTCTTCTTTTGTGCCCTTGTGTTGTATGTTGCTGTCAGAGCTCAGGAGACAGTGATGGGTGTGCTCAGTGTTCGGAGTCGGATGGCTCTGGGTTCCTGTTCAGCCTCTGTGCCTGAAGACAAGTCACATAAAAGTCAGAAAATGGAGCTCATGCCTCCTCCATAGAGGGCACCCGGGCACGACGGTAGCTTTGCTTACGGCGTCGTTCTGCCCAGGCCACATCCCAGACCATATCCAAGAGAAGAGTCATTGCCTCTGACTGCAGCTGTCACCTAATCTGTGACACTGAGAAGGCCAGGAGCTCTGGGAATCTAGTTCCTTTCTGGGTGTGTAAACGGAGCTGCCTTCAGTATTCCAGGTGTTTTGCAAGACCTTCTCTTAGGTTCAGTTAAGTTTCTGCTCAAATTGTTAGGATTTCTCTTCCACAAACTTTCTGGAAGTATGTGTGTGTGTTTCTGTCTTGGAGACACAGACAGAAACTGTCGTGTCTGGTCCTCTTGACAGGTTGTGTGTGTGTGCGTGCGCGTGTGCACGCACATACAGGGCCAGTAGCTTTTGCCTTCTTTCTTTGTCATCATTTTTCCTGCAATTGGTCTCTTGTCTGACATCGGCTTCCTTCTCCTGGCAGTGTCTGTGGAGTAGAGCCTTCTTTCCCCGGCCCTGCAGGTAGTCCCTTTCTATTTTAAGAGATTTAGTGGTTACCTTTACAAGGCAATTTAAAGGTCCATGGATTTCTGCAAATTCTGGTCACCATGATCTTGCCTCTGCAGTTCCCAGTATCATTTCTTAGACCTGGGAGCCTTTTAAGTTGGGTAGGGTCATTGCATTAATGGCCAGATGCGTCTTATGGAAGTCTTGTGTTAGGACCCCAACCACACCCATCCCCGGGCCTACAGGGGCCTCTGGCACCACCCGTGTGGTGGTTTGTTAGTCTTTTCCTCACCTCAGCCTCAGCAACCAAGGATCTATTTCCACCAGTCAAAAAATGTTGTCATCTTGAGAATTTTCTGTAAAGGGACTCATCTGTGTGTGACCTTTGGCGCTTGTAGACAAGATTAAGAAGTTGGATGACAAGAGGGTCAGTGGGGGGATTAGAAAGGAGCTTTGGGGTTTAGATTCACAAGCTGAGTGTGACCTCAGTGCGAAGGGCAGTGGGTCGTCCCCAGTTTTAAGCAGTGAAGGAAACCGTGAGCTTTTAGGAAGATCAACTCTGTCAGCAGGGCACAGGCAGGTCTTGAAGTGGATCAGTTGGAGGCTGCTGCTGTGGGGGAGGGAGGGCAAGGCGGTGACCTGGAGGGGGCTGGATGGAGAGACACTTCGGAAGAACCATGGCACGGTTTGCATGTTGGGGTGAGAGAGGAATGGGGGTGCGGAGGTTTCCAGCTTTGGAAATGGTAGGTAGCCACACTGTTAATGATGAAACATGGGGTGGGGGGCCTGGGGCGAGGGTATGGAAGGGTGAGCTGGAATAGTAGCCGCCAGCACGCGTCTGTGGGTGGTAGAACCAGACAGGCCAGCATGTAGGTTTCCACCTGCCTGCCCAGTTGGCCAAATCGGTGGCGACTGGCTGGCGTGAGTAGATTCTGAGGCTCAGTTCAGCTCTAGGAGAGAGTTTGTGATTCGTTAGAGATGCTTGCCAAGGCCAGAGTGGAGGAGAGTCCGTGCCTGCAGCCAACTCCCCTTCCCTGCTCCAGTCTCAGCTTCCCTGCCCTAGTCTCAGCTTCCCTCCAGCGTCCTCTTGCCCGTTCCTGTAGGGATAGTGGTGTGAGAAGTACTGGGTATTAGAGCACATCACCCTCAGTTTCTTTTTGTTTTCATGGAAAAGCATAGAGAAGCTCGGTTTCAACCAGAGTAGTTGAGTGTGGTTTGACTGTGCAAGTGGTACATTTGGAGCTGAGTAACTCTGAAAGTTGATTAGTAATGCCACATGCATTTTTCATTGCCAGAAATGGTCAAAAGAAGATGATGACAGCTATTCAGGTTTAAAAATATAAAATACGTAAGTCATCATAGAACAATTTTAACGAATTCTTTCAAGGGATTGTGGAGTATAATAAAGTGTTGTATTGTGTTGTGGAATGACCCTGCTTCTGAGCTGCAGAAGGGCAGAGCTTCGAAATTCTCTTGGTAAATCTTGAGTGGGTAACAGTAACTTCGCACTTGGGTTTTCTCCTCGAAGGAGCCAGAACCCTGGAGGCCAGGCTGGAGTTGCTGGTTTTGCCCCCCTCGTACACTGGGCTGAGGGGACCATGTTTTGTGAGATGAGGGGGAGCAGGAAAACACCCACCTTCTGGCATTCTCATTGAGCGCAGAATCAGTCTGTAAATCAGGAGACACCTCCATTTGTCTTTCTCATTCATTGAGGTTTTCACCTTGCAAGGTAGGTGTGGTCATGACATTGGCAGGGCAAACTCCCAGGTCATGCGTAGTCTGTGAAGGGAGCCCGAGACTGATGGCCCCTGGTCTGTCCAGGGCCTCCGGAGCAGAGGACCATCCTGGGCCGACCTGCACATCCTCATAAATGAGTCTGGTGGCCCAGTGGGAACCCAGGGGCGGGCCTGGTGGAGACGGCTCTCTCCAGCTTTGTGGAGGCCTGATTTTTAGTCTAGGGAGCTGTGGCTGAGGAGACCATCCCCCTGCAGAGCTCTCATTTTGCTTTCTGCGGTTGAGTCAGGCCCAGAGAGGTACAGGAGCTGGGGGGTGGGGGTGGGGGCCGCAAGAGGCCAGCGTGAACTCGGTTGCAGTCACAGTAGGGGACATTTGTTCCAATAAAGCAGTTGATGACTCTGTCCCTCCCCTTGTTTTGGGATTTTCAACTGTGTGCCTCTGAACCCCTCTGGTCTCCTGTGGCCGCTGGCTGGCTCTGCGTCTGTGGCTGGGTGGTGCTGGCGAGGCAGTGCTGGCCCCCCCCCCCCCTCCTTTGTGGCTCACATTGTCCTAGTCCTGTATCCTCTGCATCCAGGCGGCTCTGCCTCTCAACTGTGTTTGGCCCTTCCTCAGAAAAGCCTCCCTGCTCAGGTTTGCCTGCGCAGCCTGTGTGCCCTACCCAGTCTTTCAAGGCACAGGGGCATATGGAGGTGGGCCCAGAGAAGAGTGGGGAAGGGGCTGCCGGTGGCCCGTGGGAGAGTTGCCCAGGTGTGGGCACAGTCTCTGTGACAGGGCTCCCCCGGGTGCTCTTGATTCTGACCTGGTCTTTCAGGTCTTAACTTTCGTCCTCACTGGTGGCCTGCGGAGCGTGTTTCCTGGCACCCTGCCCCTGTGCAGGCCACATGTTCACACTGCTCTAATGGGAGTGGGGTCTTGGCCACTGGGATCAGATGTCCTCTCCATCTCTGGGCTTTTTAGATGAAGTGGAGGGAGAAGGGCAGACTTTTTTTGTTTTTTTTTTTTTTTGGGGGGGAGGGGTATAGCTGAGGTCTCGCTTTGTTGCCTAGGCTGGTCCCAAACTCCTTATCTCAAGTGATCCGTGGACCTCCCAAAGTGCTGGGATTACAGGTGTGAGGCACCACGCCCGACTCTGCCGTGTGCATACATACATGGATCCTCTGATTTTTCAGTTATTCTCAGTGGCTGGCCATTCCCTGTGAAGAGTGATAGGCCCACATCTACACAAAATGGAAATAAACTCCAAAAGGATGCTGATGAAAATTACAAAACAAATCTCTGCTTCCGAGTGTGTACAGATTTACGTCACTGCCTGTTCTCAGGGAATCTGACACATACACAGAGTGACCGTGTGGGCATGTTGTCCTCACATGGGGTCAGTATCAGCAGGCCCATTTCCACCTGTCAAGCGTCTCATGAAAATGCGCCTGTGGACAGCGGTCTTGCGTATCTGAATAACACGTTCCACACCCGCACCACTGGGATGGGCCCTGAAGCTGGTGAGCAAATTCCAGGAAGCCATCTGTGGTCCTTTCCAATCACATTTCCCAAGTTTTGACCAGGAGCTCACAGGCACTCACTCACTCCCTGCCACAGCAGAAATGCACAGCCCGAGTTCCTTAAAACACAAAATTTAAAAAGAAGTAAAGGCAGCCTAATTAAGCAGCAGAAGACAGGTTAAATAAACTCCAATGCAGCCATATAATGGAGTATTTGCATTTTTTGTTTCTAATGACGTGGTCCCAAGCCTAGTACAGTGAGGAGGCAGGAGCTTGCTGGCCAGGTTCAGACCCCTCGTCCGCCCTCTGCCAGCGGTGGGACCAAGGGCAAGATACTCAACATCTCTTCTGCTCAGTTTTCTCATCTGTAAGATGGTAGACAGAAGTACTTTCCTCTTAGCTCTGTCATGAGAATGTGCTGAGACAGTTCATGTGAAGCTCCTGACCCAGGGCCTGGAACAAGTACACTCTCAATAAACCCACTCCTATGAGGCTGGCTACACGCTGTGTGCACTGCAGGGGGAAAACGCCTGAGTCATATTACACTAAGAACAATTTTGCATCCACGAAAAAAATATACATACAGCTTGACAAAGCATCTGTTCACAGAAATGACTGAGAGAAAACAGGACAAAATTGTCTTAAAACTGAAAAAAGCGAAGATTGACCTATTTTGAAAGCCCCTTTCACCCCAGCGTACTGCCAGTGCCCCTCCCGCCACCGCACTCCAGCCACCATCCCTCACCCCGCTCAGCTTTCCAGCAGACCACCCCTGACGTATCCAACTAAAGCCTGTCCTTCAGGCGGGGCGTGCTGGCTCTTAACCCTGAGGCCCCCCAAAATGGAAAGTTGGGCTGTTTCTTAAAATTCTTGGGGAGATTTTAGGGAATTGGGAAGTTGGTGAGTGGAGAACTCAGTATTCGAGTGCCTTCTATTCAGACCCTGCATGGGATGTGTCAGACACTTCCACGAGAAGGTGCTGGATCCTCACTCTCAGTTGCACTTAATGCAGAGGTAGATGCTATTATTTATCATTATCTTTTTACCCCTGAACCCTTCCCTCAGAGGAGCAAGCCAGGGATCATGAGCGTGAGGCAGCTTGTGGGGCTTGAGGCTCTGTGAGCTCGGGAAAGGGAAGTTACCCCCTTGTACTTCCCTTGGTCATTACAGAAGCCAATCCTCCTGCCTGTCCTAGGGCGGTGATCCCTGCTCCACTGTAGGGACAAGACATCTAATTGATATTTTCGAGTGCTGAGTCCAGGGCCTGAGGAGGGGGTGCCTGTGTGCAGGCCGCCCCAGCCCCGCCCCATCCCCAGTCTTTTGCCCTAGGGGAGGTGACTTTGGAGGGGAATATTGTGGGGGTGTCTGTGTGTCCTGACCTCCCCCTGCTTCAGAAAAGGCCAAGCCCCTGGGCGTCCTGATTCTCCTGCCTGGCCCTGGCTTAGGCTTTGCGTCCTTTTAGGCAGGGGTGGTGGGGGTGAGGGGCTGCAGGCCTTTCTAATCTGAGGCCATAGCCAGCGCTCAGTTCAGCCCAAACCCTTCTGAAAAGTAAATTATCAAGATGGCTGGCAGAATTTTGCCTTTTCTGCCAAGGAAATCTACTTTCCTTGGTGAATAAATTCTGGCAGCAGAATCTCGAGGTTCTTATTTGAAATAGGCCTTCTTTGGCATTGATTTTTCTTCTGGCCATAGGGGACACAATATGGTAATGAACCTATGCAAGAAGTGCCAGAGGGCAGGGCTGCCCGCTCGGGGAACCTTGCTTTATTGAGTGCCCTCGTGCCCTGGCCTCAGCAGATGGCTCCCTGCTTGCCAGGGGTAATTTTTAGCCTGGTGTGCAGCTGCTGACACAGAGGCCAGGGGTTCTGAAAGATGCCGCACTTGAGCAGATTGAGACAATGCAGTGACCCTTTATTGTACGGGTGCCATACGCCTCAAAAGGTCTTTTGGGACAATAGTAAAAGAGTGAAAATAGCTGTTTTCTAAGCAGTCTTGGTGCAGGCAAAAGGAAAACGGGCAGGTTACTAAAACATTCCAGAATCCGGAATATCTGCCTCCCGCCATGCTGCCCATAGACGCTTTTCTCCTGCAGTGGTTTCTGTTGAATTCTACTATCTGTTGTTGTATAAGAAACCAAGAAACCACTGTAGCACTTGGTGACCTAAAACAGTAACAGTTTAGCATTTCTCACCATTCTTTGGGGTGAACGGGTGGTTCTTCCGCCAGCCTGGCTGAGGCACGTTCGTGTGGCTGTGGCCAGCTGGAGAGTGTCTGGGGCCTGGGTTTAGCAGGGGCAGTGAGGAAGGCTGGGCGTCTTACCCCAGGTCTAGCAGTTGGCTGTGTGTTTAGCCAGTGCCTTGGTCTCCTCCATGTGGCCTCTCCAGTGGCTAGAACAGACCTCTTCACATGCTGCTGATGGAGGCCTTCCAAGAGGCAGAGCAATGCGGGGCCCCTTGAGGCTTGACCTTGGAGATGGTACACCAGCTCAGGAACCACAGGCCAGGTGATTCAAGGTGTGGGCTGCTCTTATGGGAGCAGCGGGCAAAGTCTTGGGGTGGGGGGTGTAGACACAAGGGATGGCTTATTAGTGCCATTATTGTAACAATCCACAAGGTTGCCTTCCGGTCCCCAGGGTTCATGCCCCTTACACATGTGAGAGAGACTCTTCCCACCAGCATCTCCCCACTTCCCTCCTGGCACAGTGTCTGACTCAAGGTCTGCGTGCCCTGCCTGCTTTGGGGCTGGATGTGGATGGGCTGCCAGCTCTTGATTCAGAGAGCCTCAGCTCAACAAGAGTTGCGGGACAGGAAGAGTGGGGCGGCCGCAGAGACTCCTCTTCAAAGAGGGCGGGGATGGAGGCATCTCACAACACATGGGCCGCAGCAGTTCTGACCTAGAGCCAAGCATGGGCTGTCAGGGCTTCCGCTGGGGCAGTGCCCAGCTTCTAGCATCAGTTTTTGTATTAGTTGCCTATTGTTGAGTAGCAACCAAAACCGAGTGGCCAGAACAGCAGGCTCACGATTTCTCGTGATTCTGTGGATTGAGCAGTTTTGCTGGCCTTTTCTGGGCTCTCTATAGTCAGCTAATGGCATGGTTGAGGCCAGGTGGCCCAGGATGACTTGAGGCGCATCCTAGGACCTCAGCTGGGGTCCAGGAAGTGGGCAGATGTCATTGTCTTTCTGACCACACCATTTTCGATTGCCTCCTTTCCCCTGCCTCGTGGTCACGTCCCTCTGCGGAGGGAGCTCTGCGAGTCCTCTTGGGGCCTTGCTTAGGTTATATTCATCAGAACACAGAGCAAGACTAGCCCAGGTTCAAGGGCCACGGAGGCAGCCACTGTCTCTTGTTGGGGGAAGTGTCCAAGTCACACTCATAGGGGTGTGGACCCAGAGAGGTGGGATTTGTGGGTGGTTATTTTTGTAACAGTCTCCCACAGGGTCAACAACATGGTAAGAGTTTGGATACATTCTTGTTGCCTACTTTTAAAATTAAGTCTCAGAAAGCAAAGGCCACTGTTTTCTTAGTATGGGAGCCGGACAGTTACTGGAGGGGGGTGATCAGCTGACCTAGCATGATGGTGTTTTAGTGGCATGTCCCTTGTTGGGGCTGCCTGGCCTCCTGTCCCAGCCTATGCTGAGCGGTGGTTCTCCAGGTGTGGTCCCTGGACCAGCAGCGTCTCCCTACCCCCCCTGGGATTCCAATTCTTGGGCCCACCCCCAGTTGACTGAATCAGAAACTCTTGGTGAGGTGGGGCTCTGTGGCCTTCCAGGGGAGTGTGAGGCTCACCCAGGTCTGAAAATCACCACTCCCAGGAATGACAGTGCTAACCGGCTCTCCTGACCTCAGGAAGGCAGGCTGTTACCACCCCACTCACGCTTGTCAGCAGGAAGGGCTGCCCCCTTCCCTCCAGGGCCCCCTGTCTGTTTGTAGGATAGGCTTTGAGGTGTCTAATCTGTGTCCTGTTCATGCCAGGGTGAGTCTGGGGTTTTCTTATTGCTCAGGGGACATTTACTGACCACAGTCCCATGCCACTCGTTATACCTGGGCACAGGGGTGTAGAGGTGCGTGAGACACAGCCCCTGACTCCTCAGCTTGCAGCTGAGCAAAGGAGACAGCGCAGAGCAGAGGGCGACTGTGGGACAACAGTCCAGCAGGGGAAGCGGCGAATTCCATGCACACATGTTGAGCTTGAGATGTCTGGGTAGAAAGAGAGAATGCCTGGGAAGCAGCTGGTCCGGGGGGTTCCCGTTCAGAAGGCACGCCTGAGCCAGCGCTTTGAAAGCTGTCATGTACATGAGTCTTGATCACAGCCTTTCCTTCAAGGTGGTGATTGACCAGAATCCATCGGGGTGTTTTAAAAACATGGGTTATTCACCTTGTTCTCTTCTGAACTCCCATATATTTATGCAAGAATGTCAGATGTCCCAGGTTTGGGAAACGAGGGCCCCAGACCCTGAAACTACTGGGCACCCGTGGGGAGGAGTAGTAGAGGCCCAGGCTGGGACCTGGAGTAAGGGCCAGACAAGGTGGGGTCAAGGTGGAATCTCTGTGAAGATCTTTCTGGAACTAGGGGGACTGGAAGAAGCCAGCAGGAGCAGGGCTGTGGATGCTAAAGGACTGGAAAGTTACCCAGAGGAGGGGGAGGGCGTGGTTGAGGAGGCTCAGACACGACACTGCAGCACTGGTGACCGGAGCCAGGGCGCAGCCAGGCTGCAGTGGCGGGGAGGACCAGGCAGGTCCAGATGACTTTGACGGGACTCCAGAGGAAGGAGAGAGTGGAGGAGGAGGGCTTATGGGTTAGGGAGGGTGCTGTCGTTTGTTTTAAATGGGAGAAACTGGAGCATGTTGCCAAGGGCAGAGAGCCAGCAGAGAGGGGTGAATGGAAGAAGGAGCTGAGAAGGGGTTTACTGACGAAGCCATATCCTGGAGAAGAGAAGGATGGACTCCAGAGCCCAGCTTTGGGGGCTGGCCTTGAGTAAAAGGAGGGCCACCCTACCTCATCCTGGAGGGAGCACGGTAAGGGAGAGGGCATGAAAGCAGCGAAGATAGTAGCTGCCGAAAACGGGGTATGTTTCATTATAGCTAAAAAAGGAGATGAGCGCTGCTTTCCCCGCATCCCCAAAAGCTTCTCATCCTAGCAGCTTGTGTTAGAGGAGGTGGAGGTGCAGGCTCAAGGCCGCGTGCAGGGTGAGTCAGATGGGAGGTACCCACCCGGGCATTCTGTGGCATTCCCAAAAGTGACTGGTGATACTCAACTGGGGTATTGACAAGCTTGAAAATAGGAAGAGGAGGATATTGTAGGGCTGCTCACTAGCTACGAAAACAGTCTTCACTTGAGAAAATTATCCTGGGCTCTGACTGTGGGTCATTGACTATCTCGGTAAACCCAGGGGTCTTGGACTGTGTTTTTTAAAACCTGTAAATACACAGCCAGGCTTCCTCCTAAGTATGACTGTCTTAAGATGTTTGAAATGTAGTGCCATGACTGAAAACACTTTAGCAATTGTTCAGGAAAAGAAATTAAATGCCTCTCGATTAATCACCCAATTAGTATGTTTAGTGCAGTACTTTAAGTGGAAATGAAGTTGGATAGATAGTGTCATTTTTAACACAACGGACGTTTGTGTAGCTTTTTAGGAGCCAAAGGGGATCATGGCTAAAACTGTAGTCCTTGTAATCCCTGGGAGCTCGTTAGACCTCGGATTACGCTGGCCATGACCTTCCGGTGTGGGCCGAGCGCTCAGTGCCTGGCCTCTGGCCTGTCCTGCTCTCTTGGTAACCCCAGGATGCGTTTCCCATTGGGTATATGTCCAGCACACAAGCCTTACTTGGTTCATTTTGTACTAAGATGGTTGGTGGGTTTTGTGAGCTTTTGCATTGTTTGATGTGCAGCCTTAAACCAACATGGGGCAGGGGCACTGCTCCCCTGTGTGCAGGAGGTCACTGTGGCTATCTGCTCATGTGTCATTGCTGTGATATGTGCGTCGTTGCCATGGTGGACACGCCGTAGCACAGTAAGGCCTGCAAACCAGAAATGGGCTGACTGGCTTTCAACAGTTCTCTTGGAGAGTAGCTGCTCGGAACTCAGTGTGTCTCACCTTGGAGACCTGTGGCTGGGTAGCCCTTGATGGTCCCCAAGGCTGGCCTCACTCATGATGCACTGCAGTTGCCATAGTGCTGTGTGTGTGACCCACCTCACATGCGCTGCTCTGTGAATACCCCTTCTGTGCCATCTTTCTTCTCCTCGTTCTCTTTACCTCCTTCTCAGGCCTCCCTCTCCTCCCTGCGCTTGTTACTTTCCCTAGTAGTTCAGCTTCCTCAAAGGACTGACAGATTTGGAGGGCTGGCCTGGCATTCTCTTCCTCCTATGGACCATTTCTGAGGGAAGATGTGTCTGCAGTGGTGGCAGTTCTGAGAGTCCTTCCTTGCTCTGTGGGGTTCCAGGCTATTGCTTGTCACCAGGGTGCCATTGGCATTTTGGGCTGTGCAGTTATTTGTGGGGAGATGTGCAGCGTCCCTGTCTTGCCTTGCTAAACGTCAGGATCGCTTCTCAGTTTCCTGACAGGCCCTGTGGTTGACAGGTTACTGCCCCCTTTGAGAACTCAGCTGTTCACACGACTCTGTATCGTGCATCTGTTAGGATGAGAGCTTGAACTCTGACAGCCAGCCTTCTTGGAAATGTATACTATCTATGTATGTGTAACTAATCAGGTGGTTAAGAGCTTTTAGAGGCTATTTCCAGGGTACAGCATTTATGTGACAAAAGAAAACAGGCTGCTTATTGTTTTCTGGAATCTGGTTAGATTGTTATCGTTTTGGTGAAGGCAGTACTATTCATGAAGATGCATACTTACGGTATACATTTTTTTCTATTCTGTGAGATAGCTGGTTAAGATTTTAGTAAAAATCCATTTGAATTCAGGAACTTTTGGGGATTGAGTAGGGAGAAAAGTGAATTTTTGCTTAGACAAGAGTGATTTTTCAATAAATCTATGTATCCTAACATGTTCAAATAAGCACTTAGATTTTAATTTACCCTCATTACATAAGAGTTGGCATCTTTTCCATGTTTTCTAATCTAGCTGGGTAATTGTTCTTACTGCACGCTTGTTCTCTTTCATAGTCTGATGCGTGTGTGTAGGTGAGACCTAGGAATCTTACGCCCTGAACCTGCCACTAGCCTGATGGCTGGACACAGAAAATAGATGAGTCCCTGGAAGACTGTGTGGTCTATAACATTACATACAAAATGACAAAGGAGTTGTGGTGCTGTGAGGGACTGAAGTTTCCCTTTTCTCTTCCTTCTCTCTACAGAACCTAAAGGCAGATCCAGAAGAGCTTTTTACAAAACTAGAGAAAATTGGGAAGGGCTCCTTTGGCGAGGTGTTCAAAGGCATTGACAATCGGACTCAGAAAGTGGTTGCCATAAAGATCATTGATCTGGAAGAAGCTGAAGATGAGATAGAGGACATTCAACAAGAAATCACAGTGCTGAGTCAGTGTGACAGTCCATATGTAACCAAATATTATGGATCCTATCTGAAGGTAAGGCTTAAAATAACGTGCTTTTCCGTTCTGCAGCACTTGGCTGAGGTGCGAGCAGGGGATGGGAAGGACTCTGATAAGATACGACACAGCAGGTTTCAGAGCAAGGAGAAACGTTTTGACCTTCGTGATCAAAAGAACCTGGCTTCAATGGTTCTGTCATCTCAAATGTCACCTATAGAAGTATTTGTGGTGAAAGTGTTTGATGTTATAATTCTCTTTTGAACAAGAAAGAGTCTTTCTGAGTGGGACTTTGTCAAAAAAACTGCTTATTAAGTTATTATAACAGTTATTCATGTAATTTTAGGACTGCTTATGATTAGTATTAAAAACTCATACCAACTCAAGAATGTTAATCTTTTGATATTCTCAGTTACCAGCTGTGGTTTAATTTAATGCTGTTAAGAACTGCTGATGAGAATTGATGGTGTTGGTTAGTTAGCTAGCTTATCCACACTTGACTTTTAAGAATGCTAGGTAAATTAGTAATTACTTAAATAAAATGGTAGTTATAATATGATACAAAAATTGTCCTGGACTGCCACTCCATTCTTTAAGTGGGAAAGAATAGTATTAAATAGGATTAAAAATAGTATTAAAATGTTTTCTGATCCTGCATGGAACCATTTTACCATTTTAGAACAATCCTGTTACAACACTAAGAAGGCTTATGACTGTTCCTTGTGTTTCAAGTTCCTCGACATATACCCGTTTCACCTAACTTAAAAATGTTGTAACCTTTAAAATGGGGTTTTAGAAATCATAAGAATTGGTGAAAAAATATGCTCTGAAATAATTATTGTGGAATACAGAACTATGAAGAAAGAAATGACGATTTTCTAGGGGAGGCAGCGATAAACCTGGATAATTTGGGCTAGGCCTCTTCCTCTCTTGGCCTTACCCTCTAAAGTCTCTAAGTTACAACTCGTAAGCTGCTCTGATGTCAGAAGGGAGCGTGTAGGTTTTGCTTTTGTAGAAATATAATAAGGTATAAGTCAGAGGATGGACAACACTGATTTGCTAAAATGGATATTTAAAGGAAATCAAAATTGAGCAGTGGTCTCTTTTTTAATCCCTTGTGTAAAGGATGGCAATATGTTATAGGTCAAATGTAGCATTTTGAAATGGAAAGAGTTTTGGAGTCAGGCGTCACAGGACTTGAATCTTGTTGTCATTTACTTTGGTGTGTGGCCTTGAGTGAGTTTTCGTTATTTTTTATAACTTCTCTACTTTCTTGTTTGCAAAATGGAAAATTATGATAGATACCATATGTTACAAAGATAAAACGGAATTAAGTATGTGAAAGTACCTGACATGTAGTAGGTACTTAATGAGTATTTTCCTTCCTTGGTAGCGTTTATTCATACCTCATCTCTTAAATTACCCTGGAATGAAGGTAGTTTGCAGTGAAGGTATCCATTGAGGTTGAACCAAGAAAACCAGGACCAAAGAATGGAGGAAGAATGCCAGCAAAAAGAGCAAATGTTGCTGTGATAGGGCACCCAGTTTGGGGCTTGACACAGCAAAAAGGAAAGCACTACACGTGTGACTTCCGTGGGGAATGCCAGCGTCTTCTTGATGTTAAATATCTTTTTTTTTTTTTTTTTTTTTATGAGATGGAGTCACACTGTAACCCAGACTGGAGTGCAGTGGCGTGATCTCAGCTCACTGCCCCCTCCGCCTCCTGGGTTCAAGCGATTCCTGCCTCAGCCTCCTGAGTAGCTGGGATTACAGGCGCTCACCACCATGCCTGGCTAATTTTTGTATTTTAGTAGAGATGGGGTTTCACCATGTTGGCCAGGCTGGTCTTGAACTTCTGACCTCAGGTGATCCATCCACCTCAGCCTCCCAAAGTGCTGGGATTACAGGCATGAGCCACTGCGCCTGGCCTCGATGTTAAATTTCGATTGAAAACAAACAGCTAAAGAAACTCAGTTTGGACTCTGTCCACTGTGCTGCCTGCTATTCCCTGTGAAATGACTTCAGCAGTAGTGTTCTAGTAAATTCAGCGTTGGATTTCATGTGGTTTACTGATGTTGTATTTTAATACGAATTATTATTATGGTTTTGGCAAAGGAAGTGTGGAGGATCCTGACAAATACTTGGTGATTTATACCAGCTAATATTTAACTGTGGAAATTAAGGATCACTGATTCAAAACATCTTCTTCAACCTCAGCTCCTTAGCACAATTTCTGCTGCATGCTGGAACAGATTGCTTTATTGTGGCCACAGTACATATCTGCACGTATCTAGAGATTCCATCCAACAGGTCCTGTTCTTGCCTGAGTTGCTAATTCTAGAACACTAGGTTCCAGATCAGCCTAACCTTGATCTAAGTTTGCCCCTGTATCTTGTTTAGTTATCGTGACACCAACTGCCGTAGTAAGCTCCTTAAATGTATAACAACTCGTACGTGATAGAAATGTATCTCTTCCTCACTGGTTGCCCTGATCCGTGGGCTGTTTTCCTTCAGACACTGATTCAGGAACCCGAGTTCCTTTTATCTTATTATTCTTTCATCTTGACAAGTGACTGTGCTCAGCTGCCATAAGTCAGCGTTGGGGCAGAAATGGACGCTCACGTGTGGGAAGTTTTTATGTGCCCAGGCCTGGACGTAGGGCACATGATTTCTGTTCATGTTCTCCTGGCCAAATCTCAGCCACGTGACCACACCTGACCCAGGGGAGGCTAAGAAATGTCACTGAATCGTGTGCTTCATGGAAAGAGGACACAGGCTGTATGCACAGTAGGCTGGCCTTTTCAAAGTCGCTTCATCTCTGTAGGAAGTGGAATAGCTCGGGGAGTGGCCTTCAGGTGCTGATGGCCTCTGGGCAGGTGGAAGAGTGTTCATACTTCATCCAGTGCGCTCTCTGTATTTTACTAAGCAGATTGTCCTTTAGGGAATATCTCCCACAAGAATGCCTGGAAGAACGTGGCCATTGTGGAAAGTTGGCCCAGATTTTAAAGCCATGTGTAGGACAATTGTCTTATTTGGCTACACACATCATGAACTGTTCTTCTAAATAATTAACTATTATAATTGAGCAGGAGAAGAATCCAGACCTGTAATTCTGTCTGCCCATTCTTGTGGAATGGAGTGTCATGAAATTCTTTGGCCCAGAAGAGGACCCTCCTGAGTCAGAGGCCATTCTTCCATCATCTTGGTAGGTTTAGAAAGTGTGGTCCTAATGTCAAGTAGGATACAGATTAAATGGATTTGTAAGACAAATGGGTCTTTGCCACAGAGCTGGAAATAGTGCTCTGTATAGTTTTCATTGTCATTTTAAAACACTCCCTGTAGCATTCAGAGCTAATGTTCTTAGTTCTTTAAGGGTGATTGGAGAGAGGGCCTTAGGATTTCACCCTGTGTTAAGGGACTTTTATATAGCAGGCCAGGACAAAGAAGAAATAACCAGAAACGGTTTTCTTCATTGCTGGGGTAGCTAGCATTCACAGGTCTCATAATTAGGTTTTGGTTCATTCCTCTAGTCTAGAAAAAGAGATTTAAAACAATAGATAAGTGGTCTGAATATTCTGAACGTTACTAACGATCTGGTGAGTGGTGGTAATTTTGACAGTAGCAGCGATCAAGTCACAGAATTGCTTTGTAGCATGTTTGTTTCCCCAAAGATTAAAACAAGGACTAGAATTTAGGGAGGAGAAGGACCAATACAACAGTGATTTTTTTTTTTTTTTTTTTAATAGTTATGGATCTGAGGCCTGGAACGGTCTTGAAGATGATCACAGACCGTGGAAAAAACTTCACCCATTGTAGTTTGTGTTTACTTTTTGGGAAATTAAACCAGCTGGGATACTTAACCAGAATCCTCCATGTCCCAGCCATTATACCCCTGGAGTTTTCTGCCACTGAAGTACCCTCCACAAAGTCCAAATGAAACTGCCTGTGTGTGGGGTTGGGTAGATTATGGGGTAGGGTGCAGGAGGGGAGAGAGAATTTTTTGGTTTTGTATTTTAACTAGGCAGTGAAGACATACAATTGTAACAGAGAACAGGATGGTGTACAGGATTCTGACCTGTTTTTTCTCAGTGCACCATTTGCAAATGTGCATTCCCTTCAGCACTTACAAATCTCATCTTTTTTGTTTTGTTTTGGGGAGCTTGCCAGCCTATCAGTGTCCGTATTGAGATTCACTTTTAGTTATAGCCAAGATTGTAGTCTCAGATTCTAGCACAGGTACTCAACTGGTCGCCGTTTGGGCCGCTGATTTTCTGGAGGAAATGCAGCTATACTTCCATGATTACTATGAAGATTAGATCATGTATGTAAAGTGCTAGCAAATAGATTTTTAGAAAATGATGATTTTCCCTTATTAAAAAAATTTTAAGTTTCTGTGCCAGACTCAAAATTCACAAGTCTTAAAATAGATTGTTAGCATGCTAAAAATAAGGTTTATCATTTTCTTTTATGATAAATTATTTATTCCTCTCAAACATCAAACTGGTTTAACCAAAGCAAATCAGGTACAAGGTCTTAAAAAAAAAAAAAAAAAAAAAAAAAAAAGCTGTGCTTTTCAAATTTCTTCCTTGCTGTAGTAGTTTTTGTTGTAGTGTCATTATTAAAGAAACATGCCCTGTTGTCTCATTGTGGATTCAGATCCCCAACATTATTTACAAGTTTTTATCATTTCCTAAAAACTTTCTGGGTATTTTGACCCATCAGATTCACCAGAAGGCTAATATGGGAAAGTCCCTTGGTGAGTTTTAGAAAACCAAGTACTCTCTGAGAGTACGGATGATTCTGGGAAAGGGTTGATTGTGGGTACGTTACAGGTTCGTCATCTCACTTCGCAGTCATCTTTCCAAGTTATATTCTTGGGACTTCTGTTGTTTTTTCTGCCTTCCCCAAAGGGGAAATAGTAGTTTCTGATGAAATAGAAAAACCAATCATTTTATCCTTGAGGAAAAAGGTAAAAAATACTGATAGAAGTGGCCAGCGTCTCCATGAACGAGGCTGCTGTGCAGACTGTCCATCTGTGGTCTTGGATGCTTCTCCTCCCTGCGTAACTAGTAACTAGCCCACTGACTCTCAGATGCACCCTAGTTTGGACAATAGAAAATAATCAGCCTACTTACTGTGCCTGTCTGCAGAAAAACACCGTGATTCTCTGCCTTGCCCATATTGTATGATAACTTCACATTTCAGAGAAATTAGTCTAGTTACATGATGATGAATGTATCCTGTTAGGACACCTGTGAATTTTATCTTCACTCACACCTTTCTTCCAGCTAGTTCATAGCAAACCTTGCTCTTGTATTGGCCCCTGGCTTCAGGCATACTTAGGAATTCAGATGGGTTATTATGTTAGTTTCTAAAAGCATTTTAGTTGAGATATATGCTTGGTGTGGGTGAACCTCTCCTGTGCCTCAGAAATTCTCATCAAAGCACACAGTGTCTTTCTCATTCATGTCTTTCCTCCTTCAAAGGCAGAGTCCCAGCAGCACTTTCATTGAGATGGTGAAAATGAGATACTATTTTAGTGCATATGGAGAGATGATTTGCAGTTTATTTGAATTAGATAAATGAAATCGAAAGGGCCCAGAAGAAAGTTGAGACTCCACCATATGGAGAAGCTCTTGTGTAGTCTGAAGTGCTTCTGTGGTCTTAACAGGGAAGAGAACTGAGCCACCTAGATCTAGCACTGTGTACCTCTCTGTCCCTCCTGCCACTGCCCCGTATGGACTTTCCTCACTGAAGGCACAGGTGACAGTGCAGATGTTTCGGCTGCCGCTACTTTGGGGTGTGGGTGGAGGCCAGGGATGCCTGTCACATGCACAGGATGGCCCCACACAGGGAATTACCCAGCCCAAGTGTCCACAGAACCACTGTTGAAAAACCGCCGTGTGGAACAAACCTTTTGTCTCAGAAAATAGGTATAAATAACGGTATCTCTAGTGCTGACGTTTGGGACTCTTGGAATATCCCAAAGGGCAGTTTGGATGGAGGGTCTCGGGGGCCACGGCTGTGCCCACCATGATGTCCGTGGCAGGACCCAGTGCAGGATTTGCCAGCATCGTGAGAAGGGCGTGTCCATACTCGGGGCAGTGTGTCCATGCTGCGTGGGCCGGCCAGCCTCTGCTCGCGAGGCTGTGAACGCTCACACAGCACCTGGAAAGGGTGGTATCTCAGAGGTGCTTTTCTGGGTTACTTTTGTTCTGAGGTAAGAAGGGGCAGCAGGTGGACCCTGATGGGCTGCAGAAGCTGGTTCGAGGCAGGGACTGATTACATAAGTGTTGGCGGTGACCCCGGCAAGTTTGGTGTTTGTTATAAACCCCGCTTTCCGCAGTTGAGCAGAAGACGCCACACATGAGAGGGAGCCCCTCCCTCACTGAGTCTTAATGGGACGTTTGTGACTCTCCCTTGGACGCTTGTACTCTTTCCACAAAGTTAATATTCCCTGAGATATTATTTACATCTGGAATGGGGCTGTGTGACTGGAGGTCCTCACCTGCCCATGTTTTTTGCATGTTTTGTAGCAAACTGATAATGACCAATGTCAGATTTTATCTGGCTTTATATTTTGACCTTGTTGATTAGAGTAGTGTTAATGAAGGAGAAAGAAGTTAGGGACCGGCACCTTGCTTTCCCTTTTTTTTTTTTTTCCAAAAAACCAAAAACTAATTTTGGGTGCATTTAGGGTTTTGTTTTGTTTCTGTTTCTTGGTAGACATGACATGTATTTTTAGTGCTTAGCAGAGATCTTCCCAGTAGCCTTTTTGAGCTTTGGACTCCTTCCTAGCCAATACAATGGCTATTTCACTCTGCTGAGTCAGTTGTTGCTCATTTTCTGGTTGCATTTCTTCCTCCCTGTTCTATTTATGGACCTCAGATTAGAGTTGAGTTTTTCATATTTTGCAGTTCATGGCACCGTCATCGTCGTCCTGTGTAAGATCCTTTTCTGTTTTAACCTGTGTCTTCAGTAAATAAAACATGGTTTTGTGTATGGTGTATGGGTTTATTTTTCCCCATAACATTTTAAAAAAATTATGTGCTGTAGGCCAGGCACGGTGGCTCACGCCTGTGATCCCAGCACTTTGTGAGGCTGAGGCGGGTGGATCATTTAGGTCAGGAGTTTGAGACCAGCCTGGCCAACATGGGGAAACCTCGTCTCTACTAAAAATACAAAAGTAATTAGCCAGGTGTGGTGGCATGCACCTGTAGTCCCAGCTAATTGGGAGGCTGAGGCACGAGAATCGCTTGAACCTGGGAGGCTGAGATCGCACCACTGCACTCCAGCCTGGGTGACACAGCGAGACTGTCTCAAAAAAAAAAAAAAAAAAAAAATTACAGTAAAATTCACTCTTGGATGTATAGTCCTATGTGTTTTAACATATGTATAGATTCTTGTAAGCCCCACCACACATAGGAACCAGAACAATGCTAATGTTCCAAAGAATTCCTGAAGTATCCCCCGCCCCGGCAGTCACCGATCTGTCTTTAGCGTTTTGGCTTTTCCGGAGCACCATGGATGGAATCACACTTCTATTGTTCGTGGCTTTTCTCAGTTACTGTCATGCCTGAGGGATCCGTCCATGTTCATGCATGTGTCACTTGTTTGTTCCTTTTCACTGTTGGGTAGGGCACCATGGCATGTGTAACCAGGTTGACCTAGCAAAGGACGTATGGGTGTTTCCAGAATTTGGTGATTATGAACCATGTTGCTATGAATATTGATGCACTTTTTTGGTACGAACATGTTTTTCACTTCTCTAGAGTAAATACTTATGAGTAGGATAGGTATTTGATTTCTATTTAATGTCTGTTTAATTTTCCAGAGTGCCTGTATAATTTTGCATCCCCACCAGCATTTGGGGTAGTGTCAGTAATTTTCATGTTTGCCATTTTAGTAGGTGTGGAATGGTATTTCATTGTAGTTTTCATTTGCATTTCCCTAATGGCTTATGATTTTTGAGTATCTTTTTGTATGACGCTATTTCCATGCAGTACTCTAGACTTTGAAGTAGGAGATTCATTTTAGGTAAATGCTACCATGTGGGAATATGGGGCCGGGCATGGTGGCTCACCCTGTAATTCCAACACTTTGGAAAGCCGAGGTGGGAGGATCACTTGAGCCCAGGTGTTCGAGGCTGCAGTAAGCTATGATTGTGCCATTGTGCCCCAGCCTGGGTAACAGAGTGAGACCCTGTCTTTTATTAGTAAGGAAAAAAATACTACCATGTGGTTGTTCAGAATAGCCTTACCAGCTAAACTCCTGCTAGCAGCGGGTGTTTGTTTCTGTCTTTAAGTAAAAAAAGTAAAAACCTTTACTGATCTACAATTTGCATACAATTCACCCATTTAAAATATACAATTCAAGAGTTTCTGGTATATCACAGTGCGGTGCACCCATCACCACAATTTTAGAACATTTTCATCACTCCCGAAAGATACTCTGCCTGTCGTCATTCACTTCCCATTTCTTCTGAAATTCCCCTGCCCTGGCAACCACGGGTCTGTTTTCTGTCTCTATAGTTTTGCATATTCTGGACACCTCATGTAAGTGTGGTCATAGAATATGTGTCCTGTTGTGTCTGGTTTTTCACTTGGCATGTTTTCAAGGGTTCTGTTGTAGCCTGTGTCCGTAGCTGCTTTTTATTGCTGAGTAATATTCCATTGTATGGATAGACCACATTTTGTTATCTATTTGTCAGATGATGGATATTTGGGTTTTTATTTTTTGGCTGTTAGGAATACTGTTCCTATGAACATTTGTGTACAAGTTTTTGTGTGGATATGTTTTCCTTTGTTTTGGATGTATTACTCGGGAGTGCGGTTATTGGGTCAAATGTGTTTTGGGAGCCCCCATCTAAATTGGGGTTCCAGTATCAGAGTAGCTAGTGACTCTTCACTAAGGGGAACTGAAAGGCAGTTGGATGTGGGTGATGACCATGTGCCTTTCACAGGATGATGCTTTTACCTGGTGGATGGGCTCATGCATAATAGTCTGAGTCCAGATTCAGGAAACTTGTTTATACTGACAGACACCCCTGTGGGTCTTGTCTGACCTCCTGGCCATCAGTCTGGTGCTGGGAGTCCAACCTTGTTTGCTCCCACGTGTCCTGGGGTAATGTGGTTGGTTCTTCAGATGGAGGATGCAGAGTCTATGCACCATCACAACAGGAAGCAAGTTCAAAGATATTTTTTAGAAGATGCTTTTGAAAAATGGCTACATAATGATTGTACAGATATCTGAGGTACATGTGATATTTTGATATTACATATAGTATATCGTGGTCAAATCCCAAGTTCAAAGACTTATTACTTACATATTCTGGGCCAGGAGGACAGTCCTCTGTCCTGGGTTATGCGAGGCAAGAATGAAGAGTCAGGCAGAGAGAGAGAAAGAGAGCGAGAGAAAGAGAGAGAGAGAGAGTGTGTGTGAGCACACAACTGGCAGGATGCATAAGAGGGAACAGGGCGTGGGGCTCTGTAAGTTCTCGGGCAGGCCTGAGCAGTCTGTTTAAAGGAAGCAGATGGAACGCTGGGAGCTCAGTCTGCTGGGTGTAGGAGATGCCTCTAAATTCTTATCTTGGCCAGAGAGCTGGGCCTTTTGGGTGTGGTCTAGAACTGGAGACCGTGTCAAGGGTGACTAAGCCCTGCTTCTGGTATGAGAAAGTTAAACTTGGCATTCAAAATGGGTGCCAAGGCAACATAAAATTGGAAGAATTTACTGTAATATGCAAAGTTTATGTTTAACCTTCTGAGGAACTGGGTTTTTTTTTTTTTTTTTTTTTGAGGAACTGTTGAGACTCTTCAGTAGTGGCTTATGTTCTCATGGTACTGAATAAAGGTTTCAATTTCCCCTCGTTTGTTTGTTTTACATTATATTAAGCAGTATCATGGTTTTCACATGCATTTCCCTCATGGGTAATCATGGCTAATTGTGTTGAGCATGGTTTGTCTACATTCTGCCATTGATACTATAAAACTTTCTTTCACCAATCTTTTAGCTGTTACACAGTATTTTATGTTTATTTCCATTTCTGTTAATCATAACTTTGAGCTTCTATTTATATATGTTCTTAACCATTATGATTATTCTGTTGAATTCATATCTCCTGTGAAGTTTTCTATAGTTTAATGTGTTTATTACATGTGATGATCAAATTCCCTTTCTTTCAATTTTCTAGTCAGGAAATAATTTTCTCATAATTAGGCTCATGAAATATCATGAAACTAAAAAAGCGTGCCCAAAACTATATGTTTCGGCCTGGTAACCACATTACAAATTAATTCATTACAAATTATTTCTAGTCTGTGAACAGGAGCTCTAGTGAGTCTCACCAGGGCTAGTCAAATTCCTCAAGCTTGATCATCCCTTTGAGATCCGATGAAACAGCTTTGAAATTGGCAAAGCTGAAGAATGGACTTCAAAGCAGAGAAGGTGTGAGTTGTTTTAAGTGGGAGCTTCATGGGAATAAAATATGAGGTGTGGTCCTGAAGGTTAGTTTGTGAGTTTGTTACAAAGTTAACTCATTCTGATTTAAGACTACTTTGTCTGAGAGTTAGGGGAAAGTGCTTTTTTCTCTCTGCCATAGCTTGTATGGCATGCAACCAGAAACTGTACACAGACATGCCCCTGGCCCCTTTAAAATACCCTTTGTTCCTTCCACCCTCACTTTCCCCGACAGTAGCAATAAGTTTACCAAGAAGATCTCATCTTCTGTCCCAACAGAAATTCTAAGTAGCATTTCCACTCTCAAGCGGGGCTCGTGGTAAGTTGCGTTTAAATTGGCATTGTTTTCTGCTGACCATGAAAGGCTGGTGGTTTACTTGTAGGCAAATACTCTTGCTGTTTTTTTAAATACTCACAGTCTTCTGTGAAATTTCCTATTATGTTTCTTGTCTCTTAATGTTGGTTTTTGATACCACAGGTGTGTTCTCTGACTTTATCACACTACTTTTAACTTTGAAGCGTCCTCTGTTGGGAAAAAATAGCCTTGATTTTAATGTAGTTAATCCATCAGTTTTTCACCTTATGATTTCTGCTTTTGGGATCCTGTGTAAGAAGTACATCAGCTTCACATAGGTTATAAATATATTTATTTTTCTTCTATTAGCTTTATAATTTAGCCTTTCACATTTTAGTATTTAAAGTAGCAAGAAACAGTGGGGAGGGGGAAGAATTCTGGGCAGCTTGGACTGTCGTTGCAGGCTACGTGGTTCTTTATATTTTTGAGTTTATTGTAATGTCAGACACTTGTTATGCATTGGTGTTTGAATTCTCCTTTGGTACTTTCCCTCTTGCATTTTGGGCCTTGTGGATTTATGCGATAACACCGCTTGAGCTTGACTTGGAATAGAGATTTTAGGGTTGGGGGAAGAGATATGCAGTGGGCTTTTGGGAAGTATCATAAAAGAAGCTAGAGACAAGACCTAGTTAGAGGGGAGGCTGCCTTTACCATCATGTTTCTGTTCTTCTCCTGCCCTCCTGATTCTGTGCTCTGGAGGTCTGGAGACCTGCCTCAGGATATCCCGTCCTGGCTGGGAATGAATCCAGGGAGTGTGGTAGTCTAATTTTGGGATCTGTTTCCTCATCTGCAGAGACTGGGCATACTTGTCTTTTAAGTTAGTTGCAGTCTGTAATTGATTTGACTCAGCTGGCCCTAAGATACAGTATTCCTTGTGTAAAGTCAGAGAAATCAGAGCCAAAGATAATTAGAGCTGGAAGGGCCTTTGGAGGTGCTTAGCCCTTATCTTTATTCTCTAGGCTAGAAAACCTTGGCCGGGCGCGGTGGCTCAAGCCTGTAATCCCAGCACTTTGGGAGGCCGAGACGGGCGGATCACAAGGTCAGGAGATCGAGACCATCCTGGCTAACATGGTGAAACCCCGTCTCTACTAAAAATACAAAAAACTAGCCGGGCGAGGTGGCGGGCGCCTGTAGTCCCAGCTACTCGGGAGGCTGAGGCAGGAGAATGGCGTGAACCCGGGAGGCAGAGCTTGCAGTGAGCCGAGATTGCGCCACTGCACTCCAGTCTGGGCGACAGAGCGAGACTCCCCCTAAAAAAAAAAAAAAAAAAAAAGAAAACCGTGGCCCAGAGAAGCTGAGTGATTTCGTTTTCTCCTGCTGTCAACACTAGGACGAATACCCTTAGATTCCAGGCAAGTGTGAAACGGTGGCCCTGGGCCGGGAGCCTGCAGGCCACTGTCTTGCTAATTTGCTCAGGCTTTCAAAGCTTTCAGCCCTTTGGCTGTTGAGCTGGGATTTAGGGCCAGAGGTTCCTCATTCCTGGTCTATGGTTAGCTTCCCTGCACCTGACGGCTGTCCTCTTATGTTCTTCTCTCCCATTTTCTTACTGGATTCCCTCTCTCCGGTGGTGTGTTCTCCTTCTACAGAGGGTATTTCAGGTATTTATTCAGTAGTTCAGCCATTTTACAAAGTCAAAGAAGGGAGAAGGGGGTATCGGTGGAGCAGACACAGTGGCACTGGCTTGCTGGAGGCATCCTCGCTGCGCGTTTACGGAGGCCTCGTGTTGACCAGCGCCATCCTTTGCACTTAGGCCTCTGCTCACAGGTCAGCACGCCCTTTGTATGTGGCCAGTGAGGTCCTCCTGAAAGCCTGAGCAAATTAGCAAGATGGGGGCCTGCGGGCTCCTGGCCCAGGGTCACCGTTTCACACTTGCCTGGAATCTGAGAGTATTAGATAACATCTTCAAAAGACCGTATTTGTCCTGGTGTTGAATTCTTACTCACTGCCACCTTATTTATTGGGTAGTTCAACAGGAGAAATTCTTGCCTTACACGTGTCCATGGTTTTAGTCCATTTTCAGTGCTTCACCAATGCTCACCTCTGTACTCATATGTATTAAATGATTGAATTTGAATTGGTGCCAGTAGCTATGCCACACTTGGACATAGATCCAGAAGCTTAGCCAGGGTCCACAAGTCTGTCCTTTGTGTATAGGTGGGAAATTGCTCTGTGTGGATGATAACGGAGGAGCTGCTTCAACTGCCGGAGACATCGCCCTGTGAGCTCAGCAGGGCAGTCCTTGTCCTCCCCTCCTGTGCTAACATCAGCTGCTGCCAGGAGCCTCATTTTGATTTTGTGGTCCTGCACCTTCCTTTGTTAACACTGCTGTGTTCCTCACCTGTGGATGGTCACGGTCGCCTATGAAACCGGGCAGTGATTACATACTTTCTCGTTGCAGCCATTCCAGTTATTAGGAATCCAGCTGTCCGAAAAGCTGTATCCTTCCTGACGACCTGTATTTTATTTCCTTGTCACCTTTGCATCCTAGCGCAGGTCTGTGGGAACATTGCTCTTTTTGTCTGACAGTTCAGACCCACTGGGCTCTAGAGAATTGACTGATGTGTTGGAGTTAGTTCCTGGTCGTTTCTGGAGTGGTGACGGGTTTAGATTTTTGCCTTTTGAAAACCTACTAGACCTGAAACTTCCTGGTGTTTCGGCGAGTCCTTTTGTCTGTGGCAGTTCATCTTTAGAGAAGTAAATTAATTTGTAGGTGATCTTTTTCTCCTCCTTTTTTGATTGGCTATCTAAAACATATTTGAATCAAACTTTTAAAACACAGATAACTCTCAGAAAACTCTTCATGAAAAGATTTTTTTGTCTTCCTTTGTGTGTCTGATACACAGATAACTGTTAACAGTATTCAATTTCCATTATTCACATTTCTGTAGTGATAAGGATCAAGTATCTGCAGGCATTTCTTTGTCCCGGGAAAAGCAGATTTTTTCAAGGAAATGATGAGATGATATATAAGAGAACATACATAAATACTTTTGCTAGCTGTGCAGTTAGTTAGGAAGTATTGATGTTTTGACATTGCGTGGCTGTTGGTTACTGCAGATGGAATTGCGGAAAGGAATTTACATAACCTGTTAAGAGTCCAAGCATTGTTGCACTGGATTAGGTACTCAAGTTAGTTTACAGAATTTTGATTATTTTTGGTTGGCTTAGTATGAGATTGGCTTTCTGATTATATGCTTCAATTGGATCTAATGACTTCTCCCTGTCATTATAAGTGGAATCAGTGGAGATAGGTCAATGACAAGGTTGATTATAAACCAGTGCTTACAGAAGCTAATAATCTGCAGTCTTCATTTACATACATGCTTCTGCTGTTGCTTCCAGCCAAGGCTGGTGTAGGATGGCACATGAATTTTGGAGTCATTATTGATCATATATTTCCAACAAGTGTGATGAGGTGGAGTTGGCTTAAGTTGAAATGTTTAGTGGAAAACATTGGTTCATTAAAAGTAACAGTTGATACAGCTCTTTTTTGAGAAGGAATTACTATTATGTTTGCTGTCTACACTGAGGTGTGGCATGAAGCCTTTCTCCTGTCTCTTTTATACCTTGGTGGATCTGTGTTTCTGGACACTTTTCCTTTTGAAAGTTGAGATCCTGTTCAGAGGCTGACAGACTTGTCCCTAGAAGAAAGGGGGCATAAATATGCCAAATGCAAAACCACAATGATTTCTTTGATTGCAGGGACCTTGGGGCCAGCTTGCGGTAAGAACTTGCCTTTAGAAGATCCTTTGGTTCCCATCAGTGTCTCCCTCTCCTCAAAGGGATGGCAGCCCGATGGACAGTGGGCACATGACCCTGACATCGACAGACTCCCACGGAGGTAAGCTGCTCTGTCAGCGTTGCCCAGACAGACATGCACCTTCCTCATTAGCCTGAACCTGCCTCCATCCACACCTTGTGCACATGTGGATGGAGTACTGGAGGCTGTTTCTTTTGCTTCCAGCCAAGGGTAGGGATCATCGACCTCAGGTGAAAAATAGCCTTTCCTCTCCTGGGCTTAGAAATGAGTGGAGAGAAAGCAAGCTCTAGCAGCTTCCTCCTGGTTGAGGATGGAGTTCCCCTGAGATAGTGCTGTTTAGATAGTCACAGACGACTCCACAGCTTTGTTTCTGCCCCTCACCACACAGTAGGCTTCGTTCTCACCATGAACCACTGTTGTCATTTGGGGACAAGTTGTAAGAGTCTATTTCCCTTCTTACATTAAAGGAGAAACTGTCAGCGGGGTTGCTGTTAACCACTGTGGTGGTCACCCTGACCTGAGTCTGGTGCTAGTGTTTCAGAGGCGAAGCTCAGACTTTTCTAGAAGGTATTATTCCGGATCCTGACCCAGGGAAGGAAATCTGCACTTTCCCAGAAAAAAGCTACAGACTGGAAAATGGATTGCAACCTTGGACAGGCTTGACTGTTGGTGACAGAAACTCTACTTCCTCCTGCTCTGTTCTCTTGTTATTAAAGGGATGGATGTATCAGAGCAAGTGTGTGTATGTGTTGTTTTAAAGTTTTTTTGTCTTCAGTTAAGGTCGGCTTCAGGGTTGAGAGAAGAGAAATTTTCATTTGTGTGCTTGGGAAAATCTGCTAGGAATGAACTTTCACTTTTACTGTTTAAAAGTAAAAATATCTTTGGAAGCTAAGGAATGGCTGCTGGGATAAGTCGATTTTAACCCAAATGTGATCTTTCTGTCTTTCTCGATAGACTTCGCATCTCCCTTTGGGACAGTAATGAGGACAGTGAGTGTGTTTGGCCATCGCAGGTGTAGGAGGTGGAGGCAGATTCGGCGTGGGTGGCTTCTGTAGGCAGATGCGGGACTGTGCGGGGCAGCTGCAGTGTTTGTCGCTGGTTGCTGTGGTCAGCGGGAGTCGTGGCATGTTCTTGGGGACACTCACATCTCTCTGAACATTTCTTTTATGACAGTGCAGTTTTAAAAAAGGAAAAATCTTCAGTGGTAACGTTTTTTTCTGTCTCTCATTCCTACCCTTTAAGATTATCTTTGTGACTTCTAAGGATATTTTAAGCTCACAGTCACACTTGGAAGCAGTGCCCTTGTAAGGCTCTGCCTAGTGTGGCTGTATCAGGAAGGTCATTCCTGGTTCTTACTTGTGCTTCTCCTTTCCACATCTCCCACTGGCGTGCTGACTTTCCAAGGGGAATGTGAAACTGTCCGGAGTCCTCGCTCTTGCCCTTTATTTCAGGGACTGTGTGAACGAGCAGCAGCCACTTTAATGTGAGGCAGCCATATCAGCAATGAACTTTCACTTGCTGCCAGGAGGTCATAAACGCAAGGTTACGAAATGAATTCTAGCTTCAGCTCTTGGTTTAGTAATGTACCAAATTTGGTATTACTTTTTTTTTTTTTTTGGATTTAATCAGTTTCTGCCCTCATTTTCTATTTGGGAAATTAAAACTGGTCTGTTGGCATGGCTGGTGACAAAGCAGCAGGCACAGTCTTAGTCTCTGAGTTTCTGCTGCTGTCTTTGAGTGCGTGTAAGTGTTGGGTAACACCCTACTGAATGTGCCACAGGTGTGTGGAGTTGTGTTCATCTTTAACTTGTTTTTTTAAAAAACACTCTCTTGGTAAATTGGGATCTCCTATTGAAAACTATTTGTTTGGCAGTTGGGTTTATGCCTGGAGCCCCTAGAGCACATTTAACTGGTTGGTGGTCAGTTTTAATATACTGGAAACACACACACACACACACACACACACACACACACACACACACACACGGAAAGTATTTCTAATATATTCCGTATGGGATATATGAGCCCTTAATTACCTGAAAATCTGAAGTGTCTTTCCTCACAGGTAGTAGTCCTTTCCTCACAGGTAGTAGTCCTCTCAGGTGTTTCCTTTTTAGAATTGTAAATGGAATTTCACATATACAAAGAAATTAGGATTCCCAGTGCCATCTTCTCCCTCCAGTAGCATATTTTGTGTCTTAGCTTTCTGTTGTTAGAAAGACTGGGTACTTACCATAGACTGGGTGATTTATAGAGAAATGTGTTTTTCACAGTTCTGGAGGCTGGAAAGTCCAAGAGCATGGTGCTGGAATCTGGCGAGGGCCTTCTTGCTGTGTCATGACGTGGCGGGAAGAGCAAGCAAGCTTGTGTGAAAGAGAAGGGCACCAGGGACAGGACTTGCCGTGTAACGACCCACGCTCATGATAACGAACCTGTTCCTGAAGTCATCACGTTAATACATTCATGAGGGCTCTGTCCTTATGACTCAAGTACCTCTTGTAAGGCCCCACCTCCTAACACTGTGGCATTGGAGATTAAGTTTCTAACCCATGAGTTTTGGGGGACACATTCAAACCATAGCGTTATGACCGTGGAAGTCATTTTGTGTCCAAAGGTCTTTATTCCTACTTGATCCTAAGACCCTGTTTCTAGGGCTTTAAGACCTAGAGTAAGGTGTCAGTCTTTTCCTCCTGCCCCATCTTTTATCGACTCATTGATTCCTATGTTTACTGGACCCAGCTGCTCTGCTTCGGGCCAGGAACGCAGATAGGAACATAGCAGATGTGGCCCTGCACCCAGAACCTCTTTGGTGTGGTGAGGGAGAGAGACAGATAACCAGGCAGTTGCCACACTGAGTAAGTGCTTGGATGATCAGCGCAGAATTTTGCTTTGGGAACACAGGAGAGGGAACCATTCAGGACAAGAGGCCCCAGGAGGCCAGGGTTGGGGAAGAGTAAGATGGGGCAATAGCTTCCTGGATCAGTTTTTAGAGTTGTCTGCTGGCTTAGGGTTGGAGAGCTGGGGCAGCAGCTTAAAGAGAGGACCCTCCATTGGCATAGCGGACTCAGCAGGAACACCCGCAGCAGCACCCTGGGACAGAGGGCGAGGAGTTGGGGGAAATTTAAGAAGGAGATAACTAGGAAAATTTCTTAGTAAAGACACCAAACTGATAGAGCAACAGAGGAAAGCCAAATGGGGACTTTGGGCCATGTTGGAGAGCAGACAGGTTTAGGGGAGCTGCTTACTCTGCTTACCTCACCATAGAGATGATACATGAGGATTGGCCAATGTCAGATAACTGACTTTATTTTTTAAAATTTTTTATTTTAAATTTTTTACTTAAACGTTTTATTTTAATTTTGTGGGTACATAGTAGGTGTATATATTTATGGGGTGCATGAGCTGTTTTGATACAGATAACTTATTTTGAATTGTATTCTGCCAATCAATTCTATCATGTACCTAATTTTTGTAGTTTATTATTCAGATAAGGCGGTTTTCTGCTCCTAAACTGGGGGGAAATCAGAATTTTCACTTGAAAAATTCGTGTTCTAAAAGTTTCACAGAGGTAGGTTGCAGCCTCCTCAGTTCCTGGGGTTCTCTACTGGAGTCTCTCTCGGCTGCCCCAGCCCTCCTGGCCCCCGCCCCACCCCTGGCTGGCCAAGGAAGAGGAGGATTGGGCCGTGCACAGTGCCTGCCTGGAGCACACCACAGCTCTGTGAGGAGGGAGCGTGCAGGTTCAGGGCGGCTCCCCTCCTGGGGTTGCTCCGCTCCACAGGCCACTCCTGTGACTCCACAGTGAGTAGTCGGTGCAAGCGAACCCGACTTCAGTTCCTGAAAACTGAACTGCTTTTGGTCAGTTTGCTTAATTAGAGACTGAAGAGTTTGAAACCACACATAAGAGGTGTGAATAATGTGATAATAAATATTGTTGGAACCCTCTGTTGTGGTTTCCCTTTTTCCCCCCTTATATTCTCATTTCACAGTTGTAAACAGTAACTTGAATGTGTGTTGGTTAGTGTGACATGGACATGCATGTTTTACTCATCGGATGTAGTAAGAAAAGATGTGGCTACTTAAGAAAATGGAGGTGTGTGACATTAGAAGTCTAGGTGTGTCATTAAAAAATGTGAGCATTCCAGTGTTCTCCCGGGTCTCTGGAATCATGAAATTTGCCACGAACATCACTTACACTGTGTTTTATTAAGTTGGGCCTACCCAACGCTTGTCTGTGTGCTAAATCTAATTACTGTCATAGTTGGGCTTGTGGACGGGTTGGGGGAGGATGGGGGAAGGAATGGGCGAGGTGTGGGAGGAGGCACAGCAGAAGGGTCTCAGACTGACTAGTGAGCCCATGGTCATGGGAGTGCTGGGGGGCGGGGGTGGGAAGGTTTGAACTAAGGTTGTGTTTCCATAGGAGTCCCATTCTTTGAGATGTTAGTAGGTGCCACCTGGTCTCATGAGTTTGGATGTATCAGATTTAGCAGGTTTCTGTTACAGTATTCTCAGAGCTTTTGGGACTCTTTGAGGGAGGTTTAATATGCAGCATTTCCTGACAGTATTTAATTGTGAGACACCCTTCCCCTTTCTGAATAGTAAATTTCAATTCCATATCAAGACCATGGCAGAGCTTTCTTTTAAATAGCTTCTGCAGCCAACACACTTGGGAAGATGAGGCCTTAGGAAACATGGTTAAGAACCTAAGTCCAGAGATGCTACGTGTAGTCAGTAATAGCTTTCTGTGGGCCTCCTGCTCATTTCCTGTGGTTGAACTGCATTTCTTAAAATGTTTCTTTTTAAAACTAGATGAAGTGACAAAGGACCATGAAGCATTAAATAAAAGGCAGTTCCTGAAATAGCATATTAATGTTTTAAACAGTTTTGTTTTCCAGTAAATAGCTTTCTGAGTGATGCAGTGGGATTTGAGAGAAAAGAAGCTGTAAGGTATTTGTGAATGTCCTGTTCCTTAGGAAGCACAAAGTAACACTAGCACACACATCACAGGAGCTGAACTCTGCAGTAGGTTAAAATCTTCAACAGATTGAGAGATTGAGGGGATTAAAGGGTTCTGATTAACACTGTAGCCTGAAATCTTTTTGTCTCAATTTTTCATGTTCTCTGCTTCAGGTGGGTGTGGCTTAGGCTCTCCTGCATTTAGTCCTTTCAGTTAAGAAGTTAGTCATTGTTGGGAGTGTGGAATGCGGTTGTGGGCAGGCTAGGTGACCTCTGCCCTTAGCTTTGGGCAGCAAGACCTTGTCTTTCCTGATCAGGGCTTCCAGTGCTTCCGCTGGCCCTTCCTTACCTTGGTTACGGATCAGTGCTGCCTGCTTACTCTTGGCACACTCTTCTAGTCCAAGCCTGGGTTTCCAGTCTCTGTACCTGGCCTGCCCCCTCTCCATCTCAGATCCACGCAGGGAAGCGATGACCCACCCCACCCCTGAAATGCCCCATGGAAACATCACATTCCACCTGCCCCAGCAGTGAGTTCTTTTAGCTGATGAGCCAGGACTCAGTGAATCAGAAGTTACCTTTTGCAAGGGATTGGTGAGAGGTTGCTTCCTTCCATAGACAGTAACTCCAAGTGGGAGTTACTGGTGTGTACCAGGAGGGTGTGAAAATGCAGATGCCGCATCCCCACCCTACTGACCTGATTTAAATTCCCAAGGTGCAGGATTCCCTCTGCTGTGCATCTGAGAAACATGTTCATGCCTTGCGAGGGTGAATGTGTGGAGAACATTAGGCTCTTATTTGAAGCTGTTTTTGTTTTTGTTTTGGGATAGAGTCTGTCTCTGTCACGCAGGCTGGAGTGCAGTGGCGCAATCTTGGCTCCCTGCAACCTCTGCCTCCCGGATTCAAGTGATTCTCCTGCCTCAGCCTCGCGAGTAGCTGGGATTGCACCACTATGCTGGCTAATTTTTGTATTTTTAGTAGACAGGGATTCGCCATGTTGGCCAGGCTGGTCTCGAGCGCCTGACCTCAAGTGATCCACCTGCTTCGGCCTCCCAAAGTGCTGGGATTACAGGCGTGAGCCACTGTGCCTGCCTGAAGCTGTTTTCAGAGGAACTGTGTTGAAGGTCCTCATGGAATCATGAATGATTTATTGGAGACAGAAAATCTGGAGACAGAGTTACCAGATTTTCCCTAGTGACCGTCTGGGATGCCTCAGCCTGGCTCGGTCCTGCTTTCCCTTCCCTTTCTGTGCCACTGGCTCCTGCTGTGTCTGCCATGGGTCTGCAGACAGGAGGACATGGGCAGGTAATGCTTCCTGGATTCTTGTACAGGGTGTACAGTGGGGAGATGGCATGGGAGGAGGGACAAAGAAACCATTCTCTCATGTCCATCTAACCTGACAGCCAGGTGTTCAGTTCCAGGCCTTGGGCAGCCAGGTCCAGCCCCAGAGGTCCTTACACACCACTCTTCCACTTGCAGAGAAGACTCACCAGAATTTAGGGGCTCATCCCAAGTTACAGGATCCCATTCTTTCCCAACCAGTGCCCTCATTTTACCAGCAGACACCCGATGAGGCTGGGAGGTCAACTTGTAACTTGTCATTCAGCCAATCACAGGATGAGGTCCTGGGTTTGCTTTTCAGCAATCTCAGCCCAGTGACTGCAGGAGGAGAGATTTTCCCTCAGGCCACACCTAGCTGCTCTTAGATGATTTGATGCAGTGCTTGAGCTGAGCATTTGAATTCCTTAGTTCATCCTAGTCTTTCACCACTTTGTCCGGTGACATTAGGAGCAACCAACTAACATCATATTCTCAGTTTTTCAAAGATGTTGGAAGGGATCATACACAGAGTTAACTTAGACCCTTCTTATAAGTCTTTAGAGTATCCGGTGCAGACGTCTATCATATCCCTATCAACAGTTCAAACCATAGACCATCAGTGCTCACCTAACTGCACACAACATCATTAGCATCTTAAGATGTAATCAGATGAGAGAGTCAATTCCAGAAACTCCAAAACCAATGCAGAAGAAGCGTCCATAAGACTTTGTTCCTCTAGAACCACTCTTGGTGCCAAAATATGTATAGTGGGATGGGAGCTTGGGACTCCCTGAAGAGAGTTGGTGGCTCAGTTGCTGAGTGCAGCCAGCCCCACTTGGTCATTCTTGATGAACTGAGAGATAGATTCCTTTAGAGAGTCAGTGTCACAGTTCACAGCATCTGTCCCCGGGACACTGTGGCCTGTTGTTTTTCCATTGCTGTGCCAGTTTTCTCTACACATCCTGGTATCCACCCAGCTTGCACCAGGGATGGGAGGAAGATGCTGCCTTCTCTTCGTCTATCTAAATGAGAGACAAGCCAATGGGCAAGTCTTACAGTCAGGATGTGGGTGGTTCACGGAATTTGTGTTAGTGGCTGGAGCTGCCCTCCTCAGCTTTGCCAGCAGGGCCCAGGTCTCCTGAGCCACCTCTGTTTTAGGAGCTCTTGAATTCCTCAAAGACCACGGGTCATTTGAGGTAAGCAGTGTGAGATTGGGACAAGAGGTTCTGACCTCTCTTTCATGGTGTCCTGGTTTTCACTGGGGCATCACCACTGCATCTGTGACATGGAAGGTAGAATAAGGGAACAGAAACATTGGTGTCTTAACTCTTCTTGATCTGGCAGGCAGGGAAAAAGAAGTGTGCATTATGAATTTTGTGCATAGTCTGCCTGGAGTTTGTGGTGAGAGACTGTAAACCAATCCTAAAATACATGGTTAATCCCACCTTCCCAAGTGCTGTGAAGAAAACTGGGGCACAAGGAGGCTTGGGTGGGGCTTCTGGAGCCCTCAGTGGAGGGGTCAGGGAGCAGCTCACAGGGAGGGGGTAGCTTTGAGGCAGACGCTAGAGGAAGGCAGTGAGGAAGCATGACTGTGCCGCGGGCGGGGAGGTGGCCAGAGCAGGGGTGTGCCGAGGAGTGGGCTTGGCAGCCAAGGGGTTGCCTGTACCTGGGACTGCTCGGCACCTGGCCTCTGCCAGAATCGGAAATGGGTTTCTTGCTCCTAGAAATGCCGGTCCCAACACTGCCCTACTCTAATCTCAGCATGTTAAAACTCAGAGGAGGGGAGTAGAATGTGTACCTGCAGATGATGTGGTTTGTGCATTTCACTATTTTGTGACTTCTCTGTGTTGTTTTCTTAGGTTTTTGGCTGGTGATTTTAAACAAAATTGATTTAAGGTTACTTCCAAATGTCTGTCCTGTTTCTGTGCCACTTCTGTCTGTTTTCACCATTTGTTGGCTCCGATTAATCAACTCTGCCCTCTAAAGGAACGGGTTCTGGGTTTGTGATTCTCTTTAAGTGGCGCAAATATAATAAGCAGAGTCTGCAAAGTTTTATAAACAGGATCACATGCGTGGCTCCTTTTAGTGGCAGTTTCCCCAGAGGTTTGTAAGTTGGATTTTTATTGCATTGAAGAGGGGCACAGTGTTCTCTGAGAACAGCCAAATCGTTGATCTCGTGTGGGGACACACCCAGAGGAGCCCTTCCTGGGGACATGGAGGGTTTTTGTCTGGTGGCCGTTGAGTTACTCTAGTCATTGGTTTCTGGTTGCGCAGCCACAGCCTACCGAGGCCCAGCGATGCTGGGGACTTCTCTCTCTTTGCGCAGTAGCCTCACGCCCTCCTTTGATGTGGTAGGGCAGTCGGAGTTGACTTATTTTTTCCATGAGAATTCTCTTCCTCTGAGCAATAAACAAAATCTTTATCCTTGTGACTTGAGTTAGGATTGTGGCAATTCTCCCTTCCACTTTTGCTGGTCTCGCCAAGGGTTGGAAATCAGACTTGTTTATTCCAAACACGAGAATTCTCTGGTTCTTACGAGCATGCTTGCTGCTGCTTGACACAGTCCTCACTTCCCTACATCAGTGTCTGCTCATCTGCTTAAATCATCCCACCTATGGGCTCCCAGCAGGGAACCTGGAGACCTTCATCCCCTCCCGCATGAGTGCAGGGCAGCCATGCACCAAGGCTTCCTTTGCCATTTGGAAGTCATCGGCTGCCTCCCTGATCAGTCTGGCACAGCTGCAACTTCTGGGAGAGGGAGAAGCACATCTGTTTTCTCTGAGAAAAATCTTTAGTATGCAAGTATCTGTCCTTGAGCTTTTGTGGAATATTGAAATGGTCCATGGAGCCCATGGTATCAGACTGTAGTGCGACCATGGGTAAAGGCAAAGCTATTTGCCTTTGGGTGAACTAAACACATCAGCAAGGATGAAACAAATCAGCAAGGAAATCTTGCTGTGAAATCACAAGGGAGTACATTTCATTTCGCAATCAATTATGGGGAAAAAATTGTAGGCTCAGTGCCGAAGATAATATAAAAGATCTGCTTTGAAATGTTTCCGACGACAGGGACTATGATCCCTTTCTCTCTGCTGAACACACTGTCCTAGTATAACTGAAAAAAGCCCCCGAAGATATTTGGCAGCTTCATTTTATGTTTTTTTTTTTCTGTCCAGAAAGTTGAATGGAATTAAAATTCCAATTAGGCTAAATATTTTACTTCTCCAAAAAGAAATTCAGTTCTGTTTTCTGGCTAATGTTACCTATAATTTAAAATAAGTATTAATGGTATTTTAGTTCTTTTGTCTCAATATGCACATTCTGCAAATTTAAACCTCTGTCTGGAGTATCCAAACACATCTGATATATTCCAATAAGATAATTATGCCATATTCTTTCTTTTCTAAAACTTCTATATTCCTGAGTAAATTTCTACAATGTGGTCTGATACCAGAGATCACAAATGTTAATTAGATTGTGGAATAAAGGACTGCAGGTAAGTAATTAAAGAGAAGACTTATTTCCAGGGAGGCAAATCAGTTCTCGTTCCGCAGTTCTTGTAGCGCAGCATGGTTTCCAGGCATGTGAGTAAATAAAGACATCTGCTTCAAAATAAGGAAAGTGGGCTGCGGGAACCAGGCCCCTTTCTTGAATCCTGTCTGTTAGTAACAAGTTGTCGTGGTTGTTGCTGACATGGGGCCTGGTTTGCTGGGTGCTAGACGGAGCTGGGAGGCTGTTTCTTGGAGCCCGCCGTCCTGCCACCGGGTTTTATGCGCTGCCACAGGGGCATCCTCACCGAGGCATTGGTGGTGGTTCCTTCCGTGCTGGATGCAGTGAGGAGCAGCTGTCTCTGCACCCCTCCGTGGGTCGCAGACCCTTCTCCTGGGCCTTTAGCTAGGTGTTTGTGCCCCAGTGCGGGTGCCCTTGGATTTGCATGTCTGACCCTAGTGCAATGTGACTGTTTCAGTAGCTCTCGGCTAACACACTTGTTATAAATCAAGAACACATTGATTTACATAACCGACAGTTCCTTCTGGAATAGAATTGTGCAGAAAATAAAAATGAAGTAGCAAAGGTAGGAGGGAAGAGAACCAGAGGGTTCCAACACTAGAAAAAAATCCCTCAGGACAATCAAGCATCGGACAGCCACAGTGAACAGTCCCTTCCTTTGGAAGCTGTTTAGCTTGGGATTCAACCCTACACGTGGCAGTGGAAATATATGAATTTGTCGCCCATGCATTTGAAATACAGCATTTGGTGTTCGTGAACCTACTTATTCCATAAGTTATTCTTATAATACTGTTAGAGGCACTTCTTAAAAATTTTGCAGAATACCATTAAGTCTTTATTCTTTCTCAGACATACTCACTTTCTGACTTGGTCTTGTTTGGTCTCTTAGGGCTGGGTCTTGAAAGAATTAATGCTAAGTCATAAAAAAATCACTTTTTTGGTTTTATCGATATTTGTAACGTGTTACGTATTGACCATTAAGATTGCCACCTAGCAGAAGAACAATATTGTAATTATTAGAAATATTTCACTTTTGCAGAAAGAACACATTACTAGCTTCATAGCAAGATTATGGCATGGAACTTACCTGACTTAGCAGTTGGTAATCATTGGCTGTGATGTTTGCTCTTTAATGAAGATGGATGAGGAGGAAAGAAAAATCTCTCTCTTCCCTCCCAGGGTACTTTTCCTACTTCTTTTGTTGCTTCTTTTCTTTTCCCTCAGATTTAGGTTATTTGTAGTTGTATTTCCCTGATTGCTTTGTAAGCATCCTTAAGTTTAAGCAGAATGTTTTTATTCCTGTTAGTATCTGTTAGAATTTAAGCACAGAAACTTTCCATTAGCACATTTATTGTGCCACATTTGTGTTTATGGAAAAGAGGAACACCTCTGTACATATTATGTGCGGACGCACGCATGCAGCCCTTTCCAAAAGAGATGGTCTGTGACATAAATCCCAAGAAGAATGTTTTAGGGAATGCCCAGTGTTCTTTCCAGTTTATTAAAGGGGATCAGAACAGGAGTTCTTAAATCTGGCATGATGGAATGAGGCATGTAAATCTTTCAAATTACAGGCAATTGTTTTCATAACTTGATGTACTTTTTGGACAGTCAGATTAGAGTTCATTGGCTTCTAAAAGGAAATCAGTTAAAAATTACATGTTAAGAACAATCGAAGTATTTTTCTTACTGGAATCTTTTATAAATTAATAGTCTTAATTTTTTTTCTTGTGGTTCTTTATTTAGGCTTCTGATGCGATGTCAGGAAATCTGGATTTGAGTCCCAATTTCTCTCCTTCCTTGCCATGTGACCAGGCATCTTAATCTGTAAAATGAGAGAAGGCTGATTACCTAAGGGGACAGGATGATTGGGAGAATCCAGTGGAGTTCTCTTCATGAGGATACTTAGTACAGTATGGGTTGCTGCCGCATGGTACTAATATAAGATGGTGGTATGGATCCTCCCTTCTTGACCAGAGAGAAGCAGACCGAAATTCTGGGGCTGTTTTCTTCCTAAGGAAGCCTGTGGCCACCCCTCGTGAAGGAGAATGTGGCTCTCCTGCTTTCCCAGCTCAAGCCTCTTGAAAACGCTGCATCCTGCCCACCTGGGGGGTGGGCTGTGCTGAACGAATCCTGAGGATTGTTAGAGGTGGGCCAGTGGTATTTGAGAAAAAAAGCTGAAAAAAACTTAAATACCCGGAGACTCTCATACGTCACATACTCATTTCCAAAAGCACCTTTTTTTCCTCCCGTAGAAATGGCCCTCTTTGGGCCAGCCCCTCTCACTAGACTACAGCTCCCTGTTGCAGAGAGGGCTTCGCTCTTCACACACACAACTGCAGCCTCCCTCTTCCTAGCAGTTCTCATCCTTCCTTAACACCAACCTCTTCCTCCTCCTCTCGCCTTGATTTTGGTATTATGTTGTGATGCCCTTAAAAAATACTGTGCCCTGAAGGAGTTGCTAAAATTACCAGGTCCTTCACGTTTTGGAATTATTCAAGGGCAAAACCATTTGAACCTCTTGCGATCTGTTGATTTGTTTACACACACACACGCATGTGCACGCGCACACACAGACACACACACACTTTAAAGGAGGTGAGTTGATCTGTTTCTTCACCCACCCTTTTCTGCCTGTCGTTATTCTTTCTTGAGTAAATTTTATTAATAGATTATTGAAATTGTCTAATTCTGTACCAGTTTACTACTGTAAAATTTTGCCATGTATTGCATTAAAATTTTTTTCCTGTCTAAAGATTTTCTCCTTTTATTGCTCTATTGCAAATGGATGTGTTATCTATGTTTTTCCTTGGTTATAGTAATTGGAGGTTATCTATTCTAAAAATCATTGGATTCATTTCTCATCCCAATATTTTTGATTATGCATGTATCTTTATTCTGTTCTTTGCTTTCCTCCTTAGACTTTTGGATTGAACAGTTAGTGTTTTTTTGGCTTAGTGATGAATGTATGTAATGCTGTGGGTTTTCTCGAAATAAATCTTTGGCTGGGTTGTACAGCTTTTGGTGTTGCAGTGTTTCCAGTATTATTTGTAGCTAACTTGTAGTGATGGTTTTGACTTTTTTCTTTGATGTGAGGATGTGATCCAGTAATTTTCAGTTGCTTTGTTTTGTTCCTCTCTGTGTTATTCCAGGTTTTATTTTGCACCCCTCTGTTTAAGTTGATGTCGATGTTACAGTGGCTTTCTCCTAATTACTGTTTGTTGCCAGCACAAGAAAACTTCCTTGCTTTTGCTGCCTTTGGGGCCCTCTGGAAGAGGGAAGCCTGAGGTCTCCGTTCTCTCTCCTAATCAGCAGTGATCTCCCCCTACCCCATGTTCATCCCTAAAAATAGTGACTAAGCCACTTGTTGGGAACTTGGACATTAGTTTAGGGTCAGCAGAGAAGGCAGTGCTCACGGGGAGATGAGAAGGGGTGCAGGTCCTGTGTGCTCCTGCTGCATTCTTTAAAGGGGCCAGCTCTACCCCCAGCTTATGGGAATGTGGTGAGGACTGGTGACATGATGTACACCAGGCACCCAGTGCAATGCCTGGCGTCTGAAAGGGAAGGACAATGAGTGCTTCCCTCTCCACCCTAGCCAGGCAGCCCCCCGGCTTTCTGTGCTGGGCTGGTCCCCGTACATCTTTGCAGCTCTCCCTCGTTTTCTCCAGAGAACACTTCTCATTCTCCATCCAGCCTCTTCTTCGCTGCGGGAAGCCTCCTCAGGTAGTAGTGACATGATTTGCTACAGAAACTCCATTGTTAATGTAGGCTGCCTTCCCTATGGGAGTGGGTTGGAGACGTTCAGCTGTTGTGTGCCTAAGTTGGACATGTTTGTTTGCGAACACCAGGGAGGATGAGGCCTTCCTTCTATATTGTCCAATCCTGATTTTCTCCAACACCGGAAGCTGTCACTGCTGGCTGGTTCTTTTCTAATAATGATCACTTGGGAGAACGGAAGGCCAGAGCCTTTACCCCGCATTGATTGCGTGGAAGCTTTGACCCTGGACGTTAGTCCAACTCAGCATAGTATGTCCTGCCCCACCCCTTTAATTGTGTTGCTGAGATAATGTAAGAGTTCAAAATGCAGTTTGGGACTAGGGTAGTGTATGGGAAGAGTGACCCACAGGACGTAATGTTCTCCTGTGACTATAGGGTCCTCTTAGTAACGAAAGATAATAAGTGATAGGGCTGGACTTTATTTACCTAGAATGGCTTACATATGATCAATGTGCCCTTTGAGTTAAAAATTTGGCAATAAATAGTTCACTTGTCAGGAAGGAAAAACTTTCTCTCTGTTAGGTTCGGCATTTGGGGCCTGCAGATTAAACTGATAAAAGACATATTAATGGGAGAAAAAGGTTTATATCTATGCACACGGGAGCCAACAAAGGAAGCAGCTGGCTTGGTGAATATCCCACCAGAATGTTTCCTCAGTGTCACAGCAATGTGGGCACCCATCTCCACTCCCTCCCCTGCCTGCCCGCTGTTGCTGTTTGTCCTGGCAGAGCTGGCTCTTTTGGGTATTTGTTGTTGTAGTCAGTGGCTGGTCATTTGTTCTATTAGCAGAAGTTTCGGTGACTTCCTGTTGCTTATTAAATGAACTTTGAACCCCATCAGCTGGCTTCAAGGGTGTCCCTCTCATTCCCAGCTGCCCTCAGTGAACAGGAGTTTTCCTCACCTTCTGCTGGTCTTCTCCACCTGAGCCTGTGAGAAACACACCCCCTGCCCCAGGCTGGCAGGTCATAGCCCTTCAGGGAACAGCTCAGGTGCCGCCACCCTCCTGGCGGTCAGACGGACCTTCCTGAGCAACCAGGCCTTCCTTCCCTGTCTCTTTTGTGGCATCTGCCACTGGCTGTCTGATGCTAATTATTTGCCCACTTTTCTGTTATTAGAAGTTCCTGGAAGCCAGAGCCAGGGTGTTACTCACTCGGCGTTCCCCCCTCAGCCACCTTGGGTACCTAGTAGGTACGTTATGTGTTCGATGAATCGGTCAAGAAATCCTAGCATCTGTGAGCCTGAGGAACAACCAGATAAGCTTTTTGAGCCCAGGAATGGTTCCTGCACTTTGAAGATGGTCGGGCTGCTCTGAAGGTAAATTGGGCAGCAGGCTTGGATTTCTCCTGGGTTCGCAAGCCTGCAGTTCAGACAGAGGATGCTGTAGAGTTAACATGGTAACAGTGGTTAAAGTTGATGAGTCTTGCTGTGTACACGGCCTCACTTTATCGCCACTGAAGCCCTTCTGAGGAGCATGCACATTAGTCCTGTGGGCAGGTGGGAAGTGGAGACTTGTAGTAGTTGCCATCAGAGCTGGCCTGGGCGGAGGCAGGATGCAAACCAGGCCTTAAGGTTTTGAAGCCACATGTGTCATCTGCACAGAAAGGTACCTTTTGCAAAAACTCACACTCTTAAGGAAGTCTTGACCCCGCGTGATTTTAATAAAGCCCACTGCACTGTTTATACCTCTTGGTTTTAGCCTTTGGTTACAGCTGGTGAAATGTGGAGGCTGCGGAGGGCATTGCAGGTGCAGAGCAGAGCTGCAGTTTCGAATTCCTGTTTTAAAATCTTCATTGTTAGCTGTGAGGCATCTGCCCTTTCTTGTTTGTCTTTTTTTTTTTTTAAACCTTGGTGGGTTTGTGTGACCTCTGCCAAGCTCCTGTGAGAGTTGTTAATGTGGGGGCCCTGGTTCTGGTCAGTGATTCCGGGTTCTTAGAAAGTACTTCCAAATACTTTGGGGCAAGTTTGCCTGGAAGTGCTATGGTTATTGATACTATGTCTGTATTAATTTCTGCAAGCAAAACCTACCGGAAGCAAAAGCTAGTGTTTGCAGCTCCTATTACAGAAGGCGAATTTTCCCAATATGTTAAAAACTCCTGCTTTTAAAAAAAGGTCAGTAACCCAATAGAAAAGTGGACAAAGGATATACCCAGCTCACAGGAAAGAAAATATGCATGACTCTTCAATATATGAAGATGTTCAGCCTTACAATAGGAGAAAGAGAAATAAAACTCCCCCGAAGCATCATTTGTGTATGAATGATTAACTGGCTTTAGTTTGCTGGGGCTGCCAGAACAAGGTACCGCAGACTGGGAGGCTTCAACAGGAATTCATTTGCTAACAAACCTGGAAAGGTGTTGGCAGGGTGGGTTTCTTGGGAGGCCTCTCCCCTTGGCTTGTGGATGACCATCTTCTCCCTGTATGCTCACGTGGTCTTCCCCCGTGTGTGTGTATGTGTGTGTGTGTGTGTGTGTCCTCATCTCTTTTTATGACACCAGCCATACTGGATCAGGGCCCACCCTAATGAGCTCATTGCAACTCAGTCACCTCTTTAAAAGAGTCACATTCTGCGGTATTGGGAATTGGGACTCCAACATGTGAATCATGGGTGTGTGGGAGAGGGAAGCACAATTCAGCCTATAACAATGACAAGAAAATAAAAATAAAAAAAACTTGATGACACCGTGGCATGGTAAAGGGGGAAATTAGCACTCTCAGACACTGCTGAGGCCATATATGGGACAGCAGCCTCTTTGGAAGTTCACTTGTCAGTATCTGTTAAAAATTCAGATGGAGTCCCTTCACCCAGCAGGTCTACTTCTAGGACCTACCAAAATTGACAGGTGTGCAGCTCGTCCTTGACCCCTGGCCATCAGAGCAAAAAATGGAAACAATGTGAGCTCAATAAAGCATGGGCTAATTATGGTTAAAAAAACGAAGTCCTTTACTGATAGATGTGGACTGCTCTTTAAGAAGCTTTAGGTAAAAAGCAAGATAGACAACAGTGTGTGTAGAATGCTGCTGTTTGGGTAAAAGGGGGGTAAGATTTTGCAGGTATTTGCTTGTATGTGCATAACTATTTTTCTCTGAGGTTACATTAGATGCTGTGATGACTTGCTGGGGCAGGGAGGGTTGGTTTGCTGGGTAATGGGGGCCCAGGGTGGGAGGGAGACTTCTCACTCTATATACTTATTTTGACTCCTGAATTTATTAATTAAATGAATATTTTTATTTCCCTGATGAGAAAATTGTATCACGAGGTCATTCATAACGTAGGTTATTTGATGTCATTTAAAAAACATGACATTATTTCGATTAAAGTCATGGTTGTGTTGAGAATCCTGCTGGTTTATTTTTCTTGGGGAACGCATGCCTCAGAAGTCATGGTTTGGAAGGTTTTTTGAGGACGGTGGTTCCACATCTGCAGGACAGAGCTTGGTCCTTCCTGGAGAACAGGCTGCCACTCAGACGCTCCTGCCTGGAGGCCTCTGGTGCAGAATACGTGAATCACTGTACCAGGCTTCATTTTGCTCAGAAACTACTTAGAATTATTCATTGGGCCCTTTTGGTTTTACCAGGTTCTTCAGAGGCATTTCTGGGTGATGATGTTGATAAAGCTGATGGCACTTTGCACCATGAACTTTGCCAAGTGCTTTCCTACTCATGATCTCATTTAATTGTCACTGGGAACTGTGAGGTTGGAAGCACAGATCTGATTCCCATCTTGCTGTGGATGAAGAATTTAGAGGGTTTAAATGACTTGCCTGATGTCTCCTGGTAAATGCTGATCTTCCTGCTGCCGGAGTTTCAGTGTATAAGCCAAGATGAGGAAGAATGGCTGAACAGTGCTTCTGGCCCAGGAACCATGTCATACTTGTCAACGTCCATCGTGGGTGTAGTTCAGGGGTTTTCAGTTGGGTGATTTTGCCCTTGGGGGACACTGACGATGTTTGGAGACATTTTCAGTTATCAGAACCTGGGGTGTGTCACCGGCATCTAGTGGGCAGAGCCAGGGGTGCTGCTAAACATGTTGCAGTGCACGGGGAGGCCCGCAACAGAGCTGAGCAGCCCCAAAAGTCAGTGCTGGGGTGGAGGACCCCCTGTGTGGCTGAAAAGAAGAGCCTTGCCTGCAGCCCCCAAAGCCTGTCTCTTGCTTTCTCAAGCTTATCCGTGTGTTCGCCCTTGAACGTTTCTTCCTTCAGATTGTTGGTGGTAGAAATGATTCTTTGGGATCTCGACGGAGACACATTTCAGGGCCCTCTCCTGGCACCCGTGTTGACTGTCTGTTGTCCTGCCTTGCCAGTGCAGTGCTGCAGGGGCGTGGTGTGAGTGCGGCCCACATTATGTATGGGCACCAGAAGACTGAGACTCGGCCTTTACTCTGTCCCCTTTTTCTTTCTTTACTTTTTTTTTTTTTTTAATTCTGGAATACATGTGCAGAACGTGCAGGTTTGTTACATAGGTATACACGTGTCATGGTGGTTTGCTGCACCCATCAACCTGTCATCTACATTAGGTATTTCTCCTAATGCTATCCCTCCCCTAGCTCCTCACCCCCCGACAGGCCCCAGTGTGTGATGTTCCCCTCCCTGTGTCCATGTGTTCCTGTCCCTGCCCCCCTCCACTTCCTCCCATTTCCATGGGAAGGAGGGGAAAGCTGCCATCCTTTGTGGTTGGCGTTGGGTGTTGGGGTCCTCCTCTGTTAGTGGCTGGTGCATGTGGCGCACAGGAAGAGAGCCCCAGGGATGCCCGGCAGGGGTGCAGCTGCTGCCTGTGTCTAGTGAGCTCCATGCAGTCCCCTGGGCCAACCTTCAGCGGCTGGAATGGTTGCACACTTGAAACTGCCTTTGCAAAATGATGACTGAGACGGTGAAAGAGATCAAACTTAACTGACTCCATCTGCTTCTAACCTCCAAGCTGTCCTTGTTCATTCCTGGGCATAGGCTGACCTAACTTTGGGAGAAACTTAGTTTATAGTTTAAACAAAGATGGTAGCAGCCATTTGCCAAAGCAGACCGCCTTCTTTCCTGGATACCAGACTGTTTTTGTAGGACTAACATTAGCCACAAGATTGGAAATTATGGTTTAGGATTCATGCAGCTGGGGGCTACAAGATTCTGACCCACTCTAAACTGCTCCAAAGATCAGTTCCTGAGATATTTTGCAGGCCCTGCACTTGATGGATCAGCTGGTCCCACTCAGATCAATAAACTGGCTCATCTGATCTTGTGGCCCCCCCCTTCCCCGCCCAGGAACTGACTGAGCGCAAGAGGACAGCTCTGGCTCCCTATGATTTCGTCTCTGATCAATCAGCACTTCTGGCTCACTGGCTTCCCCTCACCCACCAAATTATCCTTAAAAACTCTGCTCCCCAAATGCTGGGAGACACTGATCTCAGTAATAATAAAACTCCAGTCTCCCGCACAGCCGGCTCTGCGTGAATTACTCTTTCTCAATTGCAGTTCCCCTGTCTTGATGAATCGCCTCTGTCTAGGCAGCCGGCAAGGTGAACCCATTGGGCGGTGACGCACCCAATGAGGTTGAAAAGCAGGTTCCACCCAGAGTGGAGCTTTTCCTGACGTGATATCCCACCCCCTGGTTGTTGGTGCTGGTGTGTGAGTCACAGGCCCAGCCCAGTGTTTGAGACGCAGTGACCTCAATAAGGACTTGAGCTGGTTTCCTGAGTGCCCTCTGGTAAGCCTTTTGTCTGGGTAGCCTTGCCACCCAGCGCGTCTGCTACCAGGAATGAGCTGGAGGGAAACGGGAAGGCTGTGTTTTTTTCTCCATCTTCCTCTCCAGGAAGGAGGTGGCCTTGGTCCTAAGGCGGGCTTTGCTCTGGGTGGAGAGCTTCTGGACATTCTGTTGTTGCTTGCACGTCCTGGGAAGGATCAGGGTGACACAGAAAACTGGGTTGAGGTGTCCTGCTAGGCCTCCTTAAAGGGAGAAGGTAGCCAGGTGAAGGTTATTTTGTTTGCTTGGCAGGTAGTGACATTGGGGGTCAGATTGAGAGCAGCAGCGAATGGAGGAGGGCAGAGGTTTGGAGTGCAGATGGACGAGGAGGTGGTCACTTGTGCCTTGCTGCTCCAGGAAGCTGCCTGGTGACCCTCAGTTCCCTAAGTCAGCAAAAGATTGTTTCCCAGGGTGTCATATTGCACAGCTGGCTGCAGTGGGGGAAGAGGCGGGGAGATGACCTCCTTGCTGGGAGCAGACTTAATGCCCAGAAAATAGAAGGGATGGAAGCCAGTGAAACCAGTTAAACAGCAGCTGTTAAAAAGGGAGTGGGAGTAGAAATGTCAGAGTTCCCAGGTCTCGTAGAGAAAAGCCATTTAGATTTCCCGTGCCATCTAGAAAGATACTGGTGTTTTCCTGGAAGAGCTTACTGTGGCATGCCCATTCCCCAGGAGCAAGGATTGTGGGAGCCTGCAGGTGAGCGTGTGTGTGAGATGAAGGTGTGCTGAAGGATACTCTGGATGATGGAAGCTTCCCTGAAATCAGAGCCTGGGGTCACCAAGCCTCCTCAAGGCAGGTGCCCGTGACTGGGTGGTTATTGAGCGAGCAACATGCCTGTCCCTCTGAGTTGGGTGTCCGACACATCCTTTGAGGCTTCCGCGCTTGTCAAGACTGAAGTTGTCTTTATTATCTTAGTAGTCAAGGGCATTTAAAAGCTTGAAAAGCGTTCAACATACATTAAACCTTGGGCTGTTTATTTGGACTGTCATAGAATCAACTCCAGATGGCAGGATTTAGTTTGAATTTTGAGAGGAATGCGTTTTATAAACACAGTGCATCTTGCCATTAGCGCCTCCCAGAGTCAACACAAGTTACCCTTCCTTTGTCACAGGGTCCACAGTTAACATTTGCTGAACTCGAGCACACCAGCACTGTCCCTGGGCACTTGAATTTGCTGTTAAGTGGAAAATGCAGAGAAATAAACCTGAAATGAAAATCAGAGCAACAGATAATAAAAGTAAAGTTTGCCTGGGGCGTGGGGAGGGGAAGACAAGTGAAGCCTTTTCCTGACTTGCGGAACCGCCAAAAGTAAAAATGCCTGGGAAGTTGGGATGTGTTCTTCAAGGGTGAGTTCATTTGGAGTCAGTGCAGTGAGACCTGCAGTGGGATGAGCTGAGGGGTCTTCCTTGGGTGTTCTAAGAGCCAGACGCAGTGCTGTCCCAAAGGGACCAGAGAACTTCAGAAAAGTTTTTCTTTTTCTCCATGTGTGCAAAACCCACCATCGAGCTTTTGAGTCAGCAGCGAAGCAGGCTGATGTCTGAACCCCGTGAACCCGCACTCTGGCGGTGGTGTCCCGTGCCAGCTGTGGGTTCTTGGCTGCTCGCCGTGGCCAGGCTCTTGGCCAAGGCCTCGTGCGGAAGCTCAGGAGACAGCTGCCCAGGCCCCTAGGTTGTGAAGTGGGAGTCGGGATCCAGACCCTGCCCAGGCTGCCCCGTGCCCTGCACTGCCTGCCTCCCCCAGGAGAGTGGGCAGGTTTGCAGGCTTGTTTTCCAGGGAGTAGCACTTTGGGATTTGTGTTTTTAAAGAGAACTCTGCAAGTCAGGAGGGCTGAGTAGCTTCAAGAGAGACCACAGGGAAGGTAGGCGCAGAGCTGGGGACAGTGAGAGCCGGGGCCTTGAGAAGACACAGACATGCGTGTTAGGACAGGCCTGCTTTTCTGGAAAGCTCCCTGAGCGGGGAGAGTATGGCAGCTTCGGGAGGTGCTGGAATTGGCTGCCCTTCTAGCAAACAGGCAAGCGAGTCGGAAGCCACACTAGGCGGCCCCTCGGCCCACAGGAACCTGGAGACACACAGCGGGGGACAGGGGCGCAGGGAGGCTCAGTGCCGCAGGAGGGAGGAAGAGGGGAGGGTCTTGCCTTGGCACTGCTCTCCCGATGTGTGTGACACTGCTGCCTCAGCTGGCTGCAGGTTCTCAGGTCCCGCTGTGCCTGAGGATCCCCCCAGTGAAGTGGCCTAAAAACGGAAACACCTGGTCCCCCTTCCGAGCTCCTGGGGCAGTGGGTGGAACGCACTCCCGGAGCCCTGGAGTCAGGTTCGGGCCCCCGAGCACACCCCATGGCTCCCTCCCAGATCGTGATGGGGGTTTCCCTGTGCCCTGGGGGCCCCTGCGCAGTTCTCACTTTGACACACTTCCCTTGCTGGTACATGTTTGTAAAACTTTCTAGCTCCAATATACTACTGAAAAATACCGTTTGATTATTAAAAAAAAAAATTTCCTGGATTCATTTTGAAAATGATTCTCTTCTTTTTTATAGGATACAAAATTATGGATAATAATGGAATATCTTGGTGGAGGCTCTGCACTAGATCTAGTAAGTATTATGCTGGATGCAGAATATACATATTGAGCCTTTTTCTCAGGAAACCTGGGTTTTAAGGAATCTGTTGCATGTATCCATTTCTTTTCTTTCTTTCAAGTTACATTAAAAGGAACCAAACTATTCCTTCTGTGTTTTGCTTCTTAAATATCACTAAAAAATATCGGTCTACTTTTTTTTTTTTTTTTTTTTTTTTGAGATAGAGTCTTGCCCTGTTACCCAGGCTGGATTGCAGTGGCACAATCTCAGCTCACTGCTACCGCCACCTCCTGGGTACAAGTGATTCTTGTGCCTCAGCCTCCCAAGTAACTGGGTCTACAGGTGCATGCCACCACACCTGGCCAATTTTGTGGTTTTTGTTGTTGGGTGGTTTTTTATTTTATTTTATTTTATTTTATTTTTTGGTAGAAATAGGGTTTTGCCATGTTAGCCAGGCTGGTCTTGAACTCCTGACCTCAAGTGATCCCCTTGTCTTGGCCTCCCAAAGTGAACCACTACACCCAGCCTATCTGTCTACTTTTGAGACCGGCTGTTTTGTTTCATGGGAAATCAATGAATCCATAGAAGGAAGCAAGGAAGGATCATGCCTGGAATTATCTCACCTAAGAACAGTTTGGTAGCTTATTTTCCGAAACAGGTTCTATTTATTTTTGTAGGGCTGTTATCTTACCATTGTTTCATATTTCACATGACAACTTAGTTTCCAAAATAAGCGTATAATATTTTCATTTTGGAAGTAAGGAGCAGGGTGTGATTATGGAGGTCGGATGTTGGATGTGGGAGCAGTGGCCGTGCCAAGGGGAGCACACACTTCCCTGCTTGCCAGCGCTCCCAGGGCATGGAGGTGGGGCTGGCCCGCACCAGTGATGTCTCCTCTGAACTCTCCCAAGTGCCTTCTGTGGCCTCCAGTCCACAGGTAAGGTAGTGGAAGCCAGGTGGAGGGTGGCTGTACCATCCTGCTCTGTGATTTGCTTGTGTAAAACATGGCTTCCTATTGGGTTTTGATGCAGTGCTCACAGATAACCGGCATATGTCATGAGCACAGCTGAAGTCATCCTTGAAGCACAGTAAATGCAAACGAATTCGCACAGCTGTTTAGCACTTGCTGTTTCATCCCTGCTGTGGTTATGCAGCGAAGTCACTGTGATCACTCTTGCCCCACCCCTCCTGTAAGTGCAGGGCATTTAGGTGAGTGGTGATTTTCAAGATTGGCCAGATCTGTCATTGCAGTGTTAGAGGTTGGGTCCTGGATGATAGACAGCCATCAGGATGACAGGGCTGTGGTTTCCACTGCAGTTGCAGGGAGAGCTGAAGGAAGCTGTGTTTTTTTAAGTGTGGTCTACACAGATGTGATTCATTAAGGAAAGAACACCCCTTTGAGAGGAAACTTCTTAGGCCTGGTATGGTGGCTCACACTTACAGTCTCTTCACTTTTGGGAGGCTGAGGTGGGAGGATCACTTGAGCCCAGAAGTTCAGGACTGGCCTGGGACATATAGCAAAATCCCATCTCTACAAAAAATTTAATTCTAAAATAAATAAGATGAAACTTCTTATAGTAATAGTAGCAATTGATAGTTTTTTTTGGGGATGATAAACTTCTGAAACTGTGTATCTCCAGAAGGCTAATGGTCCCAATTTACATAATCAAATACTATTATAAACCATAAAATAATTGATAAAATGGTATTAAAAGGGAGATCTCAAGAAAATCAATATGGTATAAAATTATATTAAAAGGGAAAAGCAGCAATGTAGCAGGATTACTTTTACAACTTATTTTGGTTCCTTTGCATAAATATTCACATTACATAAAGAGCTTTTCAATTTTTCACTCTGTGGAAATATTACAGAAATGTAGAAAATTACCTCGTTTTATGTAATTAGATTTACTATTATCTTAAGTGAATTTCATTTGTAGCATATACGAAGTTGTTTACAGGGACTCTTTCCAACATTAAGTCCTTCAGAAGAGCAATTCCAGTAATGCTTTAGCGTGTTCATTTTTAATGGTATCATTATTTTATTTGATGATAACCTTCGAATTTCTTTGAATTGCAGTCGGTGGAGTTTTAGACATTACAGTTGGAAGGAGGGGTAAAACTCTCCACTTAAAAATCCCAGATGGCATGAGACTTCCAGCAAACCATACTCGCTTCTGCTTGAGGAGTGCTGGTGACAAGGGACAGACATTCCTTTTTGAATGTCCTTAATCGTCTCATTTAATTGGTGCAGGAATGGAGACCCTCACAGGTGAGGGGTCCCAGCTAGGAGACCCTCAGGGTTGAGGGGTGCTAGCTAGCAGATAGTGCTGGGTCTTGACCCTTGCTCTGCCAGCTCAGAGCCTGTGGCCTCCCTTGACCCCACACTGTCCTCTACCCACCTCTGATGTTGTCGTCTTTCTCCATTTTTACCCTTTTCTGTTGACCTGCTCTCAGCCCCTCAGAGCGGCCACACTTTCTTGGGAAGGGGTGTTTTGGAGGTAGGCCGGGAGCTGTTGCAGTCTTTGCTTCTTTCCCACATCCACACCACCGGGCCCTCTCGAGGTGCAAGGGTCTGCTGGAGCTGAGGGGAACTGAAAGTCCATCTGGAATTTTACAGATGCATGGGGTACCCTGGAGAGGGGAAGTGACTTTGCCCCGAGTTAAAGATTGGGTGGCAGACAACATGGCATATACGTAAATCTCAGACCCCACATTTTGGAGCGAAAGATGAAGCAGAAAGGCTTTATGACTCGAAGGCTGGGATGAGCCCAGGTCTGCTTGGGTGGCTTGCTGAGACGTCACCCGTGGACGTCTGCTGTTGGGCATGGGCATCCCTCAGCTGGCAGGGGATGCGTCCTTTAGCAGCTACCTTTTCTGCTCTCCGGGTGCTTTTTAGCTTTTAAAAAATGCAAATTTGGGATCTCATGTGGAGAATACAGTATTATTAAGAGCCATGAATATAAAATAGGTACACATTTTATTTTGAATGCGCATATTTGAGTGTGCTCAGTCTGTTGATTAAAAAAATTTAAAATAAAATGGTAAATGGAAATTAGTGTTTATATGATCCTAAGGCCACCGGGCTCTTGGAATATAACTTGAAAACTACTTATGTCAGTCATCTCTCTAGTTCCAGCCGCCTTGCCTGTAGGGTGCCCTGACTTAGAAGAGCATAAGTAGTATCACACAGTCCAAGACACCCTAACTTACAATGCAGTCCATCTTTGTAGCCTAGTGAGGGAAATCGTTTTTCATTCGGCATAGACTTGTGTGCCTCCTGCGTCTCAGCAGCTGCTCTGGCCATTGGGGGTTATTGCGGTGGACACAGCAGCGTACAAAGTCCTGCTCTTGGGGAGTTCTGTTGGTGAGGTTGGTCAATTACACCGTTTGTTAGAAGGTTCCTTCCTACGAGGAAAACAGTGCAGGCGGGGGAGGTGAATGGGGGAGCTGGAGTGAGGATGAGCCTCAGAGGGCCTGAGACCAGGAGGTTTTAGCTGGTTAAAAGATCAGCTAGCGTTGCCAGAGAATCCGAGGGACAACCTTGGAATCTAATTACAAAGGGACTGTGCTGCATAAACCAGTCACTTAGGCAGAGGTGTTTGACAGACTTAAAAAATGAGTCCACAACATGGGTTTTAAGAAATGAGATGGCATATTCATTAATGTTTAGGCCAAGTTGCCGTCCTAGTAGCTCTGAAATAGTGTCTCACAAAAGATAGAAATTCATTTCTCCCCTGCACGTGGGGTCAGTGGCTGTGGCCCACACTGTCACGGTCTGTGCTGGTGGGTGGCTCCACCATCCGGAGCCCCAGGCTTCCCTTGGTCTTCAGCCATTGTCCTCTCTCGCTGCCAGTGCTTCAGGGCCAAGACCAAACGGGCACGGGGCACGTTTGCTCCTGTCTGTCCCACTGGCAAGGTCTTAGTTGTGTGACCACAGGCTGCTGCTTAGAGTCTGGGAAATGTGGTCTCTTGTCGTGGCTGTGTGCCCAGCTGATAGTCTCTATTACAGAGCAGGGGAGGACAGACTCAGGGAGGGGGAGGTAGAAGTCACCCAGAGGTGGGATGTGGTCTAGGGTTTTTCCTGGGTCCTATTTGAAGAGTCTGCAAGTGCCTGAATGATGGAGAGCATGGTCACGATGGTGAACGCCAGCCGATGACTTGGAGAGCTTGGCCTGGTCCAAGCTGCTCATGAGGCACTCTGGGGTAGACAACAGCTGAATACCCTTTATAGTGGATTTTGATGCAGGAAGGATTTCTCCCCAAATAAGGGAGAGTTGTATCTCTTTTTCTCCTCTTCCCCCATGGGCATATAAGTCAATGTTGGATGGTGTTCAGGGCAGATTTAAAAGGGCGGAACCATGCAGATAGTCATCACAGAGCCAGCCCTTAATTATCCAGGGGAGGATTTTCCATGAGTGTTCCTCGCCTCTTCTTCTTAGCGCCCTTTGGGGATGACAGCCGGCCGCTCTGCTGTTGCTTTTGGGAGACTTGGTAATGGAAGGGACGGTGGTTAAGTCCAGGTCTAGCCACAGGTTATTGATCGTTGGCTTGGGCATAGACTTGGTGAGGAAGGAGATGGGAGATGGGACCCAACTCTAGTGTGACTTTTGGTTTGCTTTTTTTGTTTTGTTTTGTTTTGTTTTGAGACGGAATCTTGCTCTGTCGCCCTGGCTGGAGTGCAATGGTGTGATCTTGGCTCATTGCAACCTCCGCCTCCTGGGTTCAAGCGATTCTCCTGCCTGATCCTCCCAAGTAGCTGGGATTACAAGCATGTGCCACCAAGCCCAGCTAATTTTTCTGTATTTTTAGTAGAGATGGGATTTCACCATGTTGGCTAGGCTGGTCTCGAACTCCCGACCTCAGGCGATCCACCCTCCTCGGCCTCCCAAAGTGCTGGGATTATAGGCGTGAGCCAGCTCACCTGGCCTCTCACATGACTTTGATCTTTGGTCGAGTGGATTCTCCTGCACTTCAGGGTTGGGAACAAAAGCAAACACTCCGGCATCTTATCCTCCTCCGCACGTTCCACCCGGTGATGAGAAGAGTCTGTGTTCCTCATTTTGAAAATCAAAATTTCTACATTCTATGAACACCGAAAAATAGATGTGGAGAAAACAGACTTACCACAAGGCAGGGTTTTCCAGATTGTGTTCTTTAGAGTAGTAGTTTCGATATGCATTTCTTGTAAAAAAGACTTTTGGTCAGTTAACTGGGAAAATCTATGTTCTAGGGAGCAGAGTCTGTGCCCTAATGTCTTAGTCTGAGGTAACTTTTGGACAATATCTTAATTGGAATTTGGTACAATTCCTGGCAGGCGATGGACACGGGCATTTTGACCTTCTCCGAGCATATGTGTGAGGTCAGATTAAAAGTGACAAGTGCATTCTCTGCACCTGGGTCCTGAGTGGAGAAGGCCGGGGTGGCTGGATTCCAGCCGTGTCTACTGCCAGGCAGGCCAGAGTCGCATCGAGGCCAGTGTGTGAGGAGAGGCCACCTCTGAGAGTGGCCCTGACCCTGGGATTGCTGTGTAGACCAGGGCGGGCCTGCAAGCCAAGGCAGCACAGCTCACCCATGAACCAGAAAGCAGCGCCAGGTATGAGTCAGGCTGTGGTTTCGGTGACAAGGGCTGTCTCGGTTGCCCCCATACTGCGCCCTGCAAACCCTTCCGGATATTGAACAGGACGTCCCGGTGAAGGAGCTGAGACATGCAAGGGGGACTGTCGGGGTCTGTCCCTGATAGTCTGTCCCTGCACGCCTGAGTCAGACGCTTCCCGCAGAGGAGCACCCTAGTTTTCATCCCCTTTGGCTTAAAGCACGTAACTTACCTTTTTAAAACTAAGTGAAAGGCCCCAGATTGTGCCTTCCTGTTGGCTAAAATGTGTGGGTGTGGGCTGTGAAGACATTCACTGTCATGCCTGAAAACCAAGAATGGGGGACCATGATTCGGGGGAACCTACCTGTATTGATTAGACATCTGCCCTCTGTCCGGCTCCGTTTCTGTGTCTGCTGTCTGTCTGGCTCCGTTTCTCTGGTTCCGGGGAGCGTCAGTGGCTTTGCTGCTGTCGTCCGTGGAATTTCTGTTTTTGACTGACTGCCCCACTCTGCAGGGCGCGGCCGGGGGCTTCCCATTTGGTTTGAAGTGAGCCTGTTACCCTGGTTTTCCTTTCCTTTTAAATGGAGATGTGGATACCTGACATTTCTTCCTTTCATCTTATACAGTTGTGGATATAAAGGAGTCAACAGGAACAATTATTTTGAGTTTCTGAGAATAAAAGCTTTCAGAGGTAATTATTACCTCAGGGATAATATAATAATTATTTTTATTATATAATATCGATTATATAACAAATCCCAAACTATTAGGATTTAAGCTGTTTCAGCTGCATTCCCCCAAGTTGGGGAGCTTTAACTGCGGATTTAAAAAATGTCTAGTACAAAGATATCCTCAGAGGTGCCGGGCTCCTAGGCCTTCTTTCCTAGGTGTTTTGGGATACCAGGGGTGAGCCTTCTGATAAGGGAACCACATATGTTGGGACAGATCCTGGCTGCTCTGTGAGTCTCTGGGCTGTTTGTTTCCTGGAGCGAAATCCCCAGCCTGTGCCCCGCCCCTGCCATGGCCGGAGGGGCGCCCTGTGGTCAGCTGCAGGCGCAGGCGGGGCCGCGGGCTTCCTCATTGGCTCCGCTTTGCTTCATTCAGCAAAGCCGTTTTCTTGGGCTCTTTGTTTTTTTAAGTGTCTGTCAGTGGACTGTAATTGTTAGGGCAAAATCATGTGTTTTAAGTGAAGAAGATTTCAGGTTTTAATTACCCTTGTCCATTAACATGGATAGTGTTTCTGTTTTAGCTCAGACGGTTCATAAGCTAATTCATTTACGTAACGTTAAGAATTTTTTTCTCTTCTTAGTTAGAACCTGGCCCGTTAGATGAAACCCAGATCGCTACTATATTAAGAGAAATACTGAAAGGACTTGATTATCTCCATTCGGAGAAGAAAATCCATAGAGACATTAAAGGTAAGAGGACTTCCGTTTTCATTCCTTTGAAATACCGAAGGCGGTGGTGGGGTTTTCCTGAAGCCTTCTCAGGGGAAGGTGCCCGCACCCATTTGTCCTGCCTGGGCTGGGCTGGCTTTGAGGGGGTCTGTTCTCGTTGGGCTCGACACCTAGCCAGGGAGAAGACGCCCTTGTGGCAGTGCACGGAGGTGTAAGTCCACACCGCTCAGGGCCCCCTTGGCTTTCTTTTGCAGCGGCCAACGTCCTGCTGTCTGAGCACGGGGAGGTGAAGCTGGCGGACTTTGGCGTGGCCGGCCAGTTGACGGACACCCAGATCAAAAGGAACACTTTCGTGGGCACCCCATTCTGGATGGCACCCGAGGTCATCAAACAGTCGGCCTACGACTCGAAGGTGAGGGGAAGGTGAGGGCGGCGCTGTGCCTCACGAGGCCTGGAGGGCTCCCGCCTTTTGTTCTTTAGCCTGGTAGCTTTTGTAAGTTGGACCGAAGCTGGTACCTTGAGGTAGGTCATAAAGGTAATTCTTCAACCTTAGTTACAGTTTTCTCCTATCTCCTGCTGTATCATTTAATATTCTTTGCTGATCCAGCCCACCATGATCGAGGTTTTGAGCTCAGGCCATGTGTGTTTGGTGGCGGTGGGGACACAGGACGGAGCGGGTTCAGAACGGGGCGGGAGGAAGAGAAGGGCCGTGGTGGCGAGGGGTGGAGGTGTGTGCAGCTGCAGAGGGTCTCCACCTGCTGTCTGGGCACAGCTGGGGGTTGAAGTGCAAGTGCATGGAATCTGCAGCCTTGAAGGGACCTGTAGAGAAAGCGGCTCCCATAAGAGAAAGTGAGGGAGTCCACGGAAGTGTGAGAATGGAGGAAGAACAGTGCTTTGAGTGACTGCTGCAGGGTCTTCCTGTTATTTTTAGTTCTCAGGATTCTCGTTCCCAGCCTGTCCTTGTCAACATGAGATGAAACCCTAACCCTTTCTTCCCACTGTTTTTCCTTGTCCTGTGTTATGCTCTCCTAGTTTTTCTCATACTCTTTTTCTCTGTTGCCCTCCACTTTTGTGAACTCTGTTAGATGGGACAAAACATCCCGGGACTTTGCCTCCTGGGGCTCTGGTTTAACTTCAGTTCCCACAGTCTGCTCTTCTCTGGACCCTGTACGCAGTTAAAAGGCCACATGATCCACGGAGAACTGGCTTTCCTGGACCCCAACTTTCTGAGCAAACATATGCTTAGATACACATACAGGCCGAACCTTGCTGCTGCTTTTAAATAGAAGTCTTCCCAGTACCCAGTAGACTTCCCACCTTGCTAAACATGGTATAGGAAACACCAGGTGACTTTCCCTGCAGCCCCAGGGTCACCGTTGCAAGCTATAGACTGTTAGAAAGTGTCCAGGTTGTAGCTCAAGTTGCAGGCGTGCCTGGTTCCACCATGGGAGGTGTGAGCCCATCTCACTGCTCTGTGGTAGTGGTGGCCATGACTTTTCTGAGCACTATGATGGCCTTGACAGCCACTGGCTGGTGAGTGACTAGTGGGTTCCCCCCACCCCACCCCCATGCAGCAGACCTGGCTGGTCTAGGGTGTGTGCCCTGCCTGGGAGTGTCTCTACCTCACATGGGAGGGATGCTGCTTTGGCTGCTTCTCATCTCCAGCTACCTTGGCTGTTGGCCCTTTTCCTGGGGTCATGTAATTTTAGGACTCAACCAGGAACTTATATGTTTACTCCATTCTCTTTATTTTAAGCTGAGGCCCATTTATCAAAGTTGATCTGTGTAGATTTTGGTAGGGCTGAGACTAGAACCCATGTTTCTTAACTCATTGGATAACGCCACCTTGATTATTCTCTTCTCGTTCTTTCTAGTAAATTAGCTGATCTACCATGTGACTCTGATCTTAGATTTCCCTCCCTCCCTCTTTTCCTCTCTCCCTCCCTCCCTCCTTTCCTGTCTCCCTCCCTCCCTCCTTTCCTGTCTCCCTCCCTCCCTCCTTTCCTCCGTTTCCTCTGTCCTTTCCTCTCCTTTCCTCCCTCCCTCTTTTCCTGTCTCCTTTCCTCCCTCCCTCCTTTCCTCCCTCCCTCCCTCTCCCTCCTTCCTCTCCCTTCTTCCCCTTCCTTTCTTCTCTCTCTCTCTTTTTCATTATTGTATTTATTTCATATTCTTTTATTTAACCCATTCTATATAGGCACATTTTTCTGGATTCCAGTGATACTGGAGTAGACGAGAACAAAAGTCTCTTCTCCTACATATCTTAAATTCATATGGGGGAGACTGACAGTAAACAGGAAGAATTAACAGCACTTTAGGAGCAAGCGTGCTGTGTTGTAGTTACCGTTTTCAGTGAGAAATATCCCCTAGAGAGTGGCGGGGCAGAAGGCGTGGGCACCTCAGTGTGGCGTGGGCACCTCAGCGTGCATTTCAGGGTGGGGCCCTGGCGAGATGGCGTTCTAGTTGAGATGCAAGCTGAGAGTTGTTTAAAAGAGTTTTGAAAGAATCAGTGCACAGCTCTAATTGGTGTTTTTAAAGAAAACTCCAGAATAAATATAACAGAAGAATGTTTAAAGATTTAAAACTTATCTGAGGTTAAGAATGATGTGAACCCATAAGTCAAAGAGAGGTTGCCTGGTATCAAGCAAAATGAATGGATAGAGATTATTACATATGTCAGAATCTTTTCCAGAGGAAAAAAGGTGTATTACAAACATGTTAAAAAAATTAAGTGCCTTCAAAGGAAGAAAATCAAGCTGGTGCCATTCATTCACAAATTCGTACTGAGCAACTGCACTGTGAGTACAACTGTGAACAAGACAGCACGCTCCCTCCTCTCCTGAGGTAGAAGAGACAACCAATAAGCAGTTTCAGATCGTGCACAGTGCCATGAAGAAAGGAGACAGGGCCGTGTGAAGATCTTCCGTTTTTGGTTCCACCATCACTGCTCACATGAGAACCTTTATTCAAGAGCTGTCCTGTCTGCCTGAGCCGTCCCCACCGCCTTCCTCGAAGGGCAGGGCCTCCCTGGGCGTTTGCTGGAGGCAGTGTCAGGACATCACAGCTTGGCCGCCTTCTTCCCCGAGGTCTTTCAACATCAGGAGGCTCTGGCCAGGCGTGGTGGCTCACAAGCACCTGTAATCCCAGCACTTTGGGAAGCTGAGGATGGGAGTTTGAGACCAGCCTGGCTAACATGGTGAAACCCCGTTTCTACTAAAAATACTAAAATTAGCCAGGCGTGGTGGCGCATGCCTGTAGTCTCAGCTACTCAGGAGGCTGAGGCAGGACAGTCGCTTGAACCCAGGAGGCGGAGGTTGTAGTGAGCCGAGATCGCGCCACTGCAGTCCAGCCTGAATGACAGAGCAAGAGCCTGTCTCAAGAAAAAGGAAAAAACCCATCAGGAGGCTCTGATCTGACCAGTAGGTGTCATAGTGTTGGCGGTGGATTAGAGTATGGTCTACCTCTTCTGGGGAGTGCACACTTGGTCGGGAAGGAGATAGTACGAGAAAATGTGTCACATTTTTGGTCTGTTTTTGCCTTTACTGTGACTTGTGTCAGAAGTTATTTCACTTGCTTGGATCCTCTCCAACAACTCTGAACTGGAAATCATGAGCAGACTCTTAAACGTTGATGTGGAATTGACTTTCCAGGTTTGTTGACCCGGGAAGCGTGTGGTGAGGGCCGATGAGGGTCACATCTGTGTCCGAGTCTCAAAAGTCATCAGAAGTGGGTTTCACACTGGGGCCTCAGGGCTGCGATTTCCTTGGTTTCCCACTGGGTGTGGCTCTGGACTGGCAGCTCTTGTTGCAAGCAGGGCCTGATAAGGGTGCTCTTCCAGGCCACCCCGTGTGTGTCCCTCTAGTGGCTGGCTTGCCTGCCGGGCAACCAGTGCTCTTTGGGGTACACTGGTGGCTGCTGTGGTCTCACAGCTCACTCAGCTGCTTCCCAGCTTTCCCTCCATTCTCTCTTACATGACTCATAGACATTTCCCCTCCTAGACTGCACTGCATGTAAGGAAAGACCTCCCAGCCACTGGGGACAGGGTTCTGTATGATAGTTATGAAGGCACGTGCCCAGGTCACACCTAGGTTCACAAGCTGATTGTCAAAGGAAGGATGGGTTGGGAGAAGTGATGAACTTCACTTGCCTCACTAGCTTCTTCATCTCACTGAACTAAAGGGAACACAAACCTCTGTTTCTTGTATATGTTTAGATCCTGTTTGGAGCCTTTTTGAGCATTGTCACCTCTGGCACTGCCTGTGCTCTGTTGTCTTGTCTGGGCTGCTCAGGTGTTGCTGAATGTGTTTGCATACAAAGGGCATCTTACGTCAATCTCAGTTCTTAACCTAAGCATGATATTACTAAGTCCTGATTGTCCATATGTTGTAAGAACCTTTGTTACTAATGTTTTAAGGTGATTTGGGGAAGTTTGGTTTGTTTGAAGGAGTCCTCATCCTTTGGAGATGGTGCCAAGTGAGATAACTCTGCTCACTGCAAAGAAGCCTCCGGTTTCAACACTAGAGAAAGGTCTTGGACTGAAGAACTCTCATCTCCCTTTTTCCTTGTAAGATTATTATGATGGTATGTCAGTGAATGGATTGCGCTTGGTTTGCAGTGTAACCATGGTGAGAAGTGGAAACTGGTGATGCATTGATGGAAAAAAATAGCATTGTTGAAGATGAGTGAAGGCGTGGTGGGGTGAGCCGATGGGCTGCAAGAACCCAGGCAGCCAGCCTGTCTACCACACTGCGCACCAGCCCTTCCTGTCACCGGGTGCTGAGCCCATGGCCTCTCTGCTCCTGCTTACGGATCAGGAACTGCCCACAGGCCTGGCTGGGAGGAGGAGCCCTGAGGGCCAGGGAAGAATGTGAACCAGGAGACAGCAGGCTTTATTTTCGCATGTAGTAATGTTGGGCCACTTTGGTCAACCACGGGTTACTCTTAATGGTCATAAATACCACGTACGCCTCTAGATCCAGTTACAGACGTGTTCCGAAAGATTGCATCTGCTTAAGTAATAAGCTCATATCAAATCAGATTCTGTTTTGATTCGTTACAGCTGTGACTTAGGGTTATCTGTGGTTTTCTTCTTGATTGTAGAGTTGGTTGGTTTCTTCTAGAATTATTTTCTCTATATAATTTAAACAGTATCGCTTAGATTGTACCTTGAGACATGTAGCCAGCGTACTTTATTGGACACGATATTGTGAAGATGTAGGATGCTGTTGCATAGAGCCCTGCCTCTCCCGATGTAGAGGAGAGTCCCAGAGAACTCAGGGTGCTCACTCAGGAGCACGCCCCAGGAGAAGATTTGTTTGCAGTTAATATGTGCATTTGCAGCTTTTGACTGGAGCTTATATTAGAAACCACTGTTTGTTTTCTCTGTCATCAGTGTCTTAATGTCTCATTTCATATCTTTCCCAAATGGCCCCACACGGGTCTCTCCTTCCACCTCATTTTAATTGCTTTGGAAGGTGACTGCCTGTTCCCCACATAATGTTTACTTTAAAACTCAGGCATGGGCCGGGCACAGTGGCTCACGCCTGTAATCCCAGCACTTTGGGAGGCCCTGGTGGGAGGATAGCTTAAGGCCAGGAGTTCAACACCAAGCTGGGCCACAAAGCAAGACTCCGCCCCCCCTCCCCCCCGCAACTCCTGCCTCTATAAGAAATTTACTCCTGCCTCTATAAGAAATTTAAAAATTAGCTGGGTATGGTGGTGTGCCCTGTAGTCCCAACTATCCAGGAGGCTGAGGTGGGAGGATGGCTTGAGCCAAGGAGGTCAAGGCTCCAGCCTGGGTGACAGAGTGAGTCCCCTCCCACCCCCCAAAAAACCCTCAGACACAAGTTCTTCATGTGCTGTGGTTTTGCCTGGAAGCAGGGATAGACAGACTCAGTTAGACATGAGCGTCTCCGTCAGCACGCTGTGGGACACGCTGCGCTTCATTAAGTTAACGTGCGCGAGCAGCTTAACTTAAAGCTTAACGTGCGCGAGCAGCTTTACGTTCTTCTGAGGGTGAATGTAAGTAATGCTGCTGTTGAATATTTTGGGCAGCATATACCATTTTCCAAATTTAAAATGTAGTATAGATGCCTAAAAGTCGAAGTAATTGGTTTTAACAAGTTTGGATATTTTTCTGGCTTTCGATTTGTATGCCAAATTGCTTGCCATTGATTCAAGTGCCAGTCCAGGTTTGCAAATTAGTCATAGTTAGATGTCTGGCGGGAGAGGCAGCAGGCAGGAAGACCATGTGGGAGCCCCCTACAGAAGGCCTGGGGAGAAGAGATCGCTTTAGAGTAATCCAAAGTTAGGAGGGGTGGAGGGGACGCAGGGTGCTGAGAGCCCAGGAACCATATACCCTGGGTTGCGACTGGATTTAGGAGGTTCCAAAGAGGGGATCCTAAGGAGATGGGTGACCCTCATGCCCCTGGCATGGCTGCCTGGGAGGATTCCCCCCCCCGCTTTTTTTTTCTTTTGATACAGAGTCTCGCTCTGTCACCCAGACTAACGATCTTGCTCACTGCAACTTCTTCCTCCCAGGTTCAAATGATTCTCCTGCCTCAGCCTCCCGAGTAGCTGGGACTACAGGTGCAGGCCACGGCGCCCAACCAATTTTTGTATTGTTAGTAGAGATGGGGTTTCGCCATGTTGGCCAAGCTGATCTCGAACTCTGCCTGCCTTGGGCTCCCGAAGTGGTGGGATTACAGGCATGAGCCACTGTGCCCGGCCCCCATGTTTGTTCTTGATGGTGCTGTACTGGCTGCCTTCCTTGGAAGCCAGGAGAGTGATATGTGGGTTGTGTTCAGATGGGGCTGGCAGGGGTTTTCTTAGTGAACTTCCCGTGGTGTACATTGGCCTGCAGAAGGAGGCGTTCGCTCCTCGGTGCTGGCTGCTGCCTGCTTATTGTCTGCCCCTGAACCTGAAAGCAAGTCCTTGGGCCTCTGAGTGAAATCAAGGCAAGCGCATCACCGACGTACTCAGCAGAGACCGGCCTCTGCCGGGGCCTGCCTGCCAGTTACTGAGTACATTTAGCTCATGGAGAGATGCTTGGAGGTCTGGAGGTGCATCCGTCAGCGATCATGTTCAGTAGCACAATAGAGTGATCGTAGTTAATAATTTACTGTGTTTCAAATAGCCAGAAGAGAAGATTCGGAATATCCCAACACAATGGAATGATCCGTGTTTGAGGTGAGAGGTATCCCAGCTACCCAGATTTGATTGTTACACACTGTATACTTATACCAGAATATCACATATACCGCCAAAATTACGTGCCCTTAGAAATGAGAAGGCTGGGTCTATATGGCCAGGAGACAGCATGCTTTGAAAATAGCAGTAGCTGTAACAAAATCTGAGAGGCCTGGGGGAAGCCGACAGATGTGGAATCACATAAACTTGAGAGCCACCTGTTGGTGTGGAAGAACCACTGCCGCACGAGAGTCACGATAGCCACCTCTGTTCTTGCCTTTCCCCTCCTCCATCCTCCCTCCTTGTGTCTGCTCACTCCTGTCCTCCTGCTGCTGCCACAGTTCTGGGTGCTCGCCCACTCTGTACTCCTGTGCACCTACTTCCCCCCTTCTAGGGGCGAGAGACTGGGATCAGTTGCATTTCTGCTGATTTTTAAGATAACGCAATGCAAAATAAAGCAAAGAGTCCAAGTTGTAGAGGGAAGGAAAATAGTATTACTTCTAACATCAGCTCTTCTGGGCTGACCCCTTCAGTATAAGATTTAGTAGAAAGAATTGAGAATAAGACTTGCTGGCAGCTTTTCATCTTCACTGAGAATAAGGAAATAGAATATGCTGTAGACATCATTCCCATGGACTGCTGGGCTCGGGGGCTTCCAGTAGGGATTTCTGGTACTCACTAAGGCTGCAGGAACATGGTAAGTGTGTCCTCTCCATAGTTCAAGCGTCCTGTAGCCACTACAACGATGCTTCAGCCTATGCGTTTCCTTGCTGTAGAGTGAGTGTGAGAGATGTGTTTGATTCTCACTGAAGTTCTTGGAATAATGATGGATTAAAATGTACAGTGAGAACAGCAGGAAAGCTGTGCCAGACTCAGGTGTGTTCTCTACGTCCCCCAGTCGTCTTTTGCCAGCCCGTATAGGACTAGATCCTGCCTCATTGTTGGCTTCTGTCCTGTTTGGGGATTGGTATCACCCGCTGTCAAAGTCTCATGAGCTGCCAGGTTCCTCTTAAGACGGCCTGGCTCTTCTCATTGACATGACATGTTCCAGGAATTCATTCCTTTGCCTAACCGCTTGGTTGTGCCACAGGCCTGTGCTGGGCAGAAGGAGGTGGGGCAGCTGGACCCGAGATGTCCTGGTGGGGGCCACGTGGCTTCTGGAGATGTCTCCTCTAGGACATTTGGCAGAAAATGCAGGCACTGGAGAGACACGGTAAATGACACCAGGAAGAAACCACCAGACAAATCCCGAATTTGGGGCCTGTTTCTTCTTTAAGTTGATGCCACTGGGGAGACGACTATTCTAGGTTGGAAGAGCCTTAGCGACCTAACAAAGTACCCCGTGGACTTTGGATCCTGATTCAGATAAACCGTTTTTGAACAGCTGAGAACATTTAATTATACATGACATTAAGGAATTCGTGCTAATTTCAGGCACTGATAGGTAGTGAAAAAAAAAAGTCTATATATTAGCACACTGAAGTACTCGGGGGGAAATGTCATGACAACTGATTGATTTTAAAATATACTCTGGGAACACATGGACAAAGCCTGTATGGCAAAATGTTAAGAATCACTAAATTCATGCAATAGGTAGATGAGGATGCATTATATTAATATTTCTCAGTTCTTTGTATGTTTGAACATTTTCATAATAAACTTTTAAGTTCTCGGCCCCTTGTGAGGCACCTTGTATGGCCACCTCCTCCTCCTCTTCCACCCTCATTCTACAGACGAGGGAAACAAGGCTCGGAGGTTAGCTCTTTCGTCTAATGTCACAGGACTTTGTAGAACTGGCATTTCAACCCAGGTCTCTTGAGACCAAGGTACCTACTTCCGACCTCACAGCTGTGCCCTGAGTTCTAAGCACTGCTGGAGGGGGTGATTCGCGAGCGTACACCCACTCCGGACTCCTCTCTGCTCACCTCTCTTACCCGTCCTGCTGGCTCCCGGGACTCGACGGGGAATGCTGAGCGCATCCAGCAGGAGGTGTAGCAGGAGTGAATTGATAAGCCATCTCCATGTAGGGGCAGAACACGTTTGGCATATTACAGTTTCTAATGTTGTTGTCTCTTTTGAAATTATAGCGAGGGCTTATGTTTTTAAATATCAGTTAAAAACACCTTTTTCAAAACCTCGGAAGTGTTGAGACGTGTTACCATTTCCCCCCTAAATACTGTGTATTGGAATTGATTCCTGCTTGGTGTTTGTAAAGATGCTTTTCTTGTTGCAGGCAGACATCTGGTCCCTGGGCATAACAGCTATTGAACTTGCAAGAGGAGAACCACCTCATTCCGAGCTGCACCCCATGAAAGTTTTATTCCTCATTCCAAAGAACAACCCACCGACGTTGGAAGGAAACTACAGTAAACCCCTCAAGGAGTTTGTGGAGGCTTGTTTGAATAAGGAGCCGAGCTTTGTAAGTTCCCAGGGATCACCACGTACCTCCTCATGTGTGGCTTGACTCGGCCGAGATACATCCTGTTGGGATTGCTTGAATCACTCTTTTCAGTTGTCTCCCTGGTATTACTCATTTTTCTTTTCCGAAATAAGTATGATTGACTTCTTTGGTTTGCAAATACATTTTAATTTTAAGTATTAAAATCTCCTTCGTTTAGATTTCCACCATCTCATACTTCATTGAATCTGAAGAATATTCTCCCTGATATTAAATGTGGAATCATAAATGTTTAATATTTATAGAGGATCAGGCCGTAAACTGTTACACTGTTTTTGGTAATGGCAGAGGTTAGCTGGAAACAAATGGCTAAATATGTCTTTAAAGTAAATGTTTTCACTTTCCAGGTGGCATGTGTTAGGAAACAAAAGATTAGGAAATATAACCAAGCCACCCTCTGCTTCCCCCACCCCTCCCCTTCCCACCTGCTTTCTCTTTTCAGGTTTAATAGACGCTGGCAGAGCTGTACAGCAGTAACAACTGTGTGGCTTTGCCTCGTTTTCTGTTTGAATTAGGACATTTCTTTGAAAGTTGTGTCTGTGTGTGTGTGTCTGTGTGTGTGTCTGTGTGTGTGTGTGTCTGTGTGTGTGTGTGTGTGTGTGTCGTGTGTGTGTGTCTTGTGTGTGTGTCTGTGTGTGTGTGTGTGTGTCTGTGTCTGTGTGTGTGTGTGTTGGTGTTGGAGGTAGCACCATATGTCCTTGTTTTGTTTCTGAATTTTCCAGCAGAGTTAGCTGAAGGCCAAGCTGAGCCCCCCTTTTCTTAACTCGTGTAAAAATGAGTGGTTACTTTTACAAGAGCACCGTGGTTTCCTAATATGCCAGTTTTGGTCAAGGAATTAAATGAGGAATGCAACATTTTCTGAGCACCTCTGGGGAGATGCAGGCTGAGGCCAGCACACCAGCGTCTGATGACTATGTCAGCATCTTGTGGTAGTGGGGCTTGTCCTGCACGCCACGATGTTCTGCATTTTATTACATGATGATGTTGGTTGCAGCCACCATGCACCAGCACTGGTGGAGATAGGTGCAGGCATGTCTTCCCTTACAAAGCATGTGTCTAGTATGGGCTTATGCTCCAGCACACAGAGCTCTACCCCACAGCTACCGAGGAGCTGGCTGAGAGGCGAGAATACGAGCACCTCCAGGGTAGCTGGGGTTTCACCCTTGGGTGGACAGGGAGGGAGAAGACTCAAGGGTGATCGAGGTTTCTCACGAGTTTCAATCTGAAAACGTGCTTGGTTTTTGTAGTCAAGCTTTCGTAATTTGGAGTGAGTGGGAACTTGGTTTGACTCGGTTGTTTGGGTGTTCCTGCCGTCTGTTCCAATTTGGGCCGTGCTGGTTTCCTTGGGAAGCACATTCCCTGTCACTGTCACCATCCTCAAGGCAGGCAGCTGACCAGGTGCTGAGCCCAGGGCATGGGTGAAGTCCTCAGCCCAATCACAAGGGAAGGGAGGGACCTGGGAAACAGCCCTTCTCAACTGGGAAAGTTGGTGATGTAGAGCCACCCAGCTGCTCTTTCAGCAGACAGGAGAAAGGGCATCTCCTGGCTTCTTTCTGGTTTCTTTGAGATAATTCCAAATTGACATTTCTGTTATATGGTTGGATGTGGCCAAACGTTAATACAGAAAGTCAACAAAGTGGCCCAACACGGTGGCTCACACCTGTAATCCCAGCACTTTGGGAGGCCGAGGCGGGTGGATCACCTGAGGTCAGGAGTTCAAGACCAGCCTGGCCAACATGGTGAAATCCCGTCTCTACTAAAAATACAAAAAAAATGGGCGTGGTGGCGCAGGCCTGTAATCTTAGCTACCCAGGAAACTGAGGCAGGAGAATTGCTTGAACTGGGGAGGTGAGGTTGTAGTGAGCTGAGATCGTGCCACTGCACTCCAGCCTGGGCAACGAGCAAAACTCCATCTCAAAAAAAGTTAAAGTGACACAGAATATACATTTTGTCAGCTATTTGTCATAAAGTATTTCATAAGCTAGGAGATAAGCTCTCTTAAATGATCCCTGTGAAGCTCTGTGCAGAGGTTTCTGTGGAAATGCATTTATTAGGGACCTCCTTGGAAAGTCAGTGCCCTGCCCAGCACAGTACCTGGAGCCCAGGCGTAGGTCCTGAGCGACTCGTCTTTGGGTGAGTCACGGTGAGAAGAGCCACGGAGTAGAATCCCAGCCATCAGGTGTCAGTGTGGCGGGTTGACATTTTGAGGCAGAAGTCTGTCCTTTGGGGTGGGATCGAGAACTTACCTCATGTTTTGTTGTTGTGTGTGTTTTTCCAGAGACCCACTGCTAAGGAGTTACTGAAGCACAAGTTTATACTACGCAATGCAAAGAAAACTTCCTACTTGACCGAGCTCATTGACAGGTACAAGAGATGGAAGGCCGAGCAGAGCCACGATGACTCGAGCTCCGAGGATTCAGACGCGTAAGTTGGCCCCTGAGCGCCCCGAGCGTGTGTGTGGGAGGGACCCACTGGTCTTTGTCACTTGTTTGGTGTGGGTTTCGTTTTCTGTTGAGTTTTTTTTTTTAGACAATCCGGGCTGGTGGCGATTGCTGTGTTAGACACATCCTGGGCCTGTTGGGGAGCTGAGCCTCTGGATGTTGCTGGTGGAATTTCTACGAGTGAACTCTGGTAGAGCTGTGCATAGGGAACTGGACCTGGCTGTTGGATTCTATTTTGTTTCGTTCGGTTCTGTTCTGTGTTGTTTTCCATTACACTTTTCTGTTCTTAAAATCATGATCAGGTGAAACTGCTTTACATGGATGTCTGAAAGGCCAGAAATGCATGTGTTTGTGATTCTCGGTGGTGTCTGGTAGACGCTTCCGTACCAGCGGTGACTTACTGAGAACCGCTGTCCCGTTCGGCATCTAGGAATTCCCTTGGCTTAAGAGGCCAAGTGGGGCTGGAGCCGTTTGTGTGGCGAGGGCTGGGGAAGGCGGTCGGGCAGGCTTGTGTCTGGAAGTCCAAGCCTGGGCTCGTCTGTTCTCGTGCATGCGTTGGCAGGAGTCAAACTTGGCCCAGAGTGCAGGTCCATGCGCCAGGCCAGTTGAATGAGGATTTCCGGGATTGAGACCCAAAGTGGTTTTTCAGTGTCTCTAGGTGATTGCAGTTTAAAGCCAAGTTTGAGACCACTGCCCTCGGAAGTTCTTGAGGTACTGCCATTGGGAGATTGCCGGGGTAGCAACAGGGATGACAAGATAAAGAGACTGGAGAGATGTTTGGAGAGCCAGGACGTGGTAGTGGATTTGGGTAAAGGAGGGAAGCCCATGTCCCAGGCTTGGGCGGCGTGGCAGCAGGTGTTGTGATGTGTGGTGCAGGAAGCTGAGTGTGGGCTGGACCGTGTATGAGTCTGAGTTGTCCAGGAGGAGGCGTCCGGTGTGAAGTGGCACTGAGGTGTGGCGTTCAGGTGAGAAAGCTGGGCAGGTGAAGTGGGCTTAGGGGCCACTGCTCTGTGGAGGTCCCTGGAGCCAAGGGAACAAAGGGTGTCAGTCGGGGCGTGTGGGAGAGTGAGGTCGGCCCCTAGGGAAGCCGGTGTGAGGGTGAGGCTCCACCTGCGAGTGAGAGGGGAGAGGTGTGGCCGAGGGGCGGGAGGAGGTGCAGGCTCAGTGAGGCCACAGGTGTCAGGATGATGAGCAGGGCCAAGGGCTCACTGCCTCTGAGGCCCACGCAGGACAGGGAGTCATCAGCACACCATCTCATGATGGGGGAGAGAGTGCTCTGAGGGACACCGGTGGGCTTTGGAGCGAGTGGAGGGTACCAAATAGAGGCAGTGAGTGTGGATCCTAGAACCGGGGCTGAGAGATGGCCGAGGTGAGGTCAAAGTGGTGGAATGACAGGCATGAGCCACCACACCCAACACAGGGACATCTGCTTTCCTGGTGAGAGGAGGAGCCCAGCAGAGAGAAGCTGATGCCCGGAGATGGGCTCCCAGGGAGGTGGGGGAGGTGTCCTCCAGGAGGAGGAGGAGAGTGGGCACGCACACACTGGCACACCAGGGAGGTGCGGGGACCACCTCGTGATGGTGTCTTCTCTGTGAGGGAGGAGGCAGGGGCGTCTTTGGAAAATCCCCGAGGGACTGGACAAGGGTGTTATGGTGGGGACTTGGGGCTGGTGGGCTGGGTTCGGAGGTCCCCAGGCGGCCTCCCCCTGACCGTCCCAGCGTCCCCAGAGCAGATGTGCGAGCACTGACGGGACTTCCCTGCGTGTCTGTGTTAAGGGAAACAGATGGCCAAGCCTCAGGGGGCAGCGACTCTGGGGACTGGATCTTCACAATCCGAGAAAAAGATCCCAAGAATCTCGAGAATGGAGCTCTTCAGCCATCGGACTTGGACAGAAATAAGGTACGTCTGCTCCCTCCAGAGTGGCCACACTGACCTCAGTCTGCAGTGTTTTGGAGGCACTTGTGTGTGAAGCTTGCTGTGGGTGCGGGTGGCAGCGATCATGGAATTTTGTTGCTAGGGGATGGACGGATCAAGAGCTTTAGTTCTGTCTGATGATCCAGGTGTTCACACTGGGGAGTCTGGCCTCTGGTCTGTTCTGTGCCACTCCGTACTGCTCTCTGCAGCCCTGCGGTCAAGTTAGGATGTCCTGACATGTGGCAATGTCGTGGGGTTTGGGGGTGACCCGTGAAATGACTTCATAGCTCTCTTTGAGGGACTGTTGTGCGTGTTGGGGTTACTTATATACATATCATAATTTTGTGATTGAGTTTTAAGGACCTTATAAATAAATGCATTGCTTTTGATATTTATGTAAAACAATTTTGATTAATTGGTTTTATGCCTGTTAAATTTATGAAGGGCCATATATTTAGGGTCTTGTGTAAAGCATAGTGGTGTAGTTTCTCTCAGGCAGGGTGGGCCAGTAGCTGTGCCCTGTTGATCCTACAAGTCCTGCTTTGATACGTGAACAGGTGTTGAATGTCCAAATAGAGGCTGCAAAAGTAGAAACTCGGCCTGTGTCGTAGACAGCACTTGGAATGGCCAGTCTTGACCTGATTTCTGTTTCCAGGGTTTCGTTAGTAAAGTACTTTTCTCTCTCTCTCTCTTTTTTTTTTTGAAACAGGGTCTCTGTCACCCAGGCTGGAGTGCAGTGGTGCCATCAGAGCTCACTGCAGCCTCAAACTCCTGGGCTCAAGCGATCCTCCCACCTCAGCCTCCTGAGTAACTGGGATTGCAGGCATGTGACACCATGCCCAGTTTAAAACTTTTATTTTATTTTGTCTTTTTTTTTTAGAAACAGGGTCTCACTATGTTGCCCAGGCTGGTCTCAAACTCTTGGGCTCAAGTGATCCTCCTTCCTTGGCTTCCCAAAGTGTTAGAATGACAGGCGTGAGCCATCACGTCCAGCCAGTAAAGCACTTCTGCGTAGATAACGAGACGAGGCAGTTCACCTACCTGTGCCCATGCAAAGTCCCCTTCCACATGGAACCCAGATGCCGGTTTCCCTGGCGCGTGGGTTTTGCATGTCACTGCAGATGAGACGTTGAAGTCTCGCGAGAGGCAGCCGATAGTCGTCTTCAGCTGTCATGGTGCGCAGAGGGTGTTTCCTCAGCGTGAAGTGCAGAGATGAGAGGTTCATTGCATTATTGCCGACGTGAACGTCAACTGTTTCTGATGACCTTTTTTCCCTCTCCCCCAAGATGAAAGACATCCCAAAGAGGCCTTTCTCTCAGTGTTTATCTACAATTATTTCTCCTCTCTTTGCAGAGGTAGGTACCTGGCTGACCTTTTCGGAGTGGGGGGGAAGGGGGAGGGAGAAGCTGGACACACTTCGGTGGTGATGTTGCCAGTAAGAGTTGGGGACATTAAGACAAACTGGCAAAGGCTCAGAAAGCCTGCATGGTGCCTCCTCAAAGGCTGTCAGCGCCAGGCACCACCTTGCACCTCCCACTGTCCTGGACGATGGCCACTCCGCCACAGCCTGGAGTGTGCAGACTGGATGACAGTGACCCAGCTTGAGACCCTTTGTCACCCGTTGCACTGCTTTTTAGCAAATCTCATTGGATGCAACCTGCTTCCTTTGCCTCAGACCAGTTTCTGGCCATGTGAAAAGTAGATTCTTTCTTCTAAGGAGACGTCGGATGCCCTGGAGTCCTCCGGTCTCCCCTGAGCCACATGTTTCACCAAAGTCCCTCTGCTCAGCAGTGCTGCGCTCCCGGCGGGGCCTCCCCGTGCCGTGCCCACCCTCTGCTCAGCCTCTCCCTCCCAGAGGAAAGTGCTCCCAGCCGTGTTTTGAGAGATTTTCAAAAGTAGGCTTTATAAGAATGAAGGATGTTCTGCATCTGGTTAGCAGCGGATTTGAAAATACGTTGGAAGTCCCCCCTTTTCTTGTGCCCCTTCCTGGCTGAGGTTGCATTTGAGGTATTCACTGTGGGCCACACACACATCTGTTTGCATGGGGATCGCCCCTCTTTGGGCAGCTTTCCACTGCGGCTGTGTTTGGGGGTCCTGGTCCTTGAAGGGGAGGCCCTCGGGGGAGGAAGCATCGTAGGAGCTCATTCCCCTCTCCTGTGCCTGCGTCACGCAGTGGGGAATCCCTGGCCGTGGGCTGTGCCCAGCCTGCCAGTGCCTCTTCCCAGCCCTCCAGTGAGCCTTCACCTGTTGCCCTGCCCTGGAGGGTTTGTCTGAGGGCCTCTGACCTGGCAAGTTTCAGGGCCCAGTGTGAGCAGGGCTGTGGCCGGAGCCCGAGGCCTCACCTGCAGCTTCGTGTGGGAAACAGCCGAGCCCGCTGGTGTCGGGGAAGCCACAGGGCACGGGGAGGCCCTGCTGGATGTCTGGCTTCAGCCCTGGCTCATGGTTCTGGGCACCTGTGTTCTTCCTACCTAGGATGTCCAGGTTGAGTGCCATCCTGCTCTTCATTTTGTCCCATGGGAGTTGGCCCTGTGGCATTTCCAGGCTGTGCTCCTGCGGCCCTGCCATTGGCCTCTGGAATCGGGTCAGTCAGGCAGTTAGGGAAAGTGCGTGGACTTTTTCATTTACCCGAGGCTGTTTATTTTTTTACTGGGCCCATGAAGAAACTTTGACATAAGTATTCAGGACATATCCTAAATGCAATCGTATCCTGGATTTTCCAGCTAACCAAATGCTAAACTCGCATCTTTCCCAATGTATTTTTATGAATGATATTTGCTACCCTAGAGTTCAGAGTGTTTAATGTGCATTATTTCATACAGTACTTGCAGAAGCTCAATAGAAAGATTATATCGCCATGCTTACAGATGAGGCCATTGAGGAGACGGGCGTTGGCGTCCCTGCTTTCCTTCAGGGGGCACAAGTCAGGTTGCTCCGTGAAGTCAGTGGTGGGTCCAGTACGTTCCACGCAGCGAGGGGACTGGCCCTCTCCCAGGGCAGCCCTTCTGCTGCCTTTGCTCCTTCTTTGAGACTTAGAGGCGGGACATGGGCAGGAGGGAGAGTGCTGGATTGTACATGACCCTCTCGGGACTTGTAAATACTGTGAAGTGATTGGGAGTCCTAGACAAACACAAATGGCCATCTCGGGGCCAGCAGGGTGGGCCCTCTGGGACAGCAAGAGCTTCGGAACAAATGCTCTCCGCACCCATTGGCCCTCCAAGGTCAGACTTTCTAGTTCCTGCCTGTCCCTTCAGCAGTGGAGAGAGAAGCTGTGGCTCTCAGGGCAGGGCTGGGTTTGGAAATGACAGCATGTGTTCAACAACCTGCAAACAAGCTGAATGTCGCCTGAGATGTTTCTTACTTCCCTGAAGAGGAGGCAGTGTCCATCATCTCTGGAGCCACCACGAAGAGCCTCTTCTGTCGAGTTCTGAGCCATGCTGTATCTTGATTGAACAGCTCTTACTTTCACAGTTCACGTTTCTGGGCCTTCCAGAGAGAGACTTAGAGTTGACCTTTAACTTAGGGAAGTGCCTGAAGGCACTGTTGTGATTTCTCTTGGGAGTAGAGGAAGGACACTGGAGATTCCCAGAATTTAAGGCTGCCACTTACATGAAATGGAATATTTTGACACTACTCTGGATCACAAAGGCAGTTTGCTGGAGTTGAAGAACCAACCCATTAACATGAGGAAGTAAGCTTTGACGGCCCACATGGCAGTTTCAGTATTGAGATCAGATTAACTTACGATAGGCTTTGAAATTGCTTTTCTGGTACAAGGTTATGGTTGAAATGGGAAAAGAGCACAGAGAGGACAGTCCATCATGGTGAGACTCGGGAGAGGCACACGTCTCTGTTCTGGCCTAGAACAGTCATAATTATGGTCTGACAATTGCCCTGTCTATACATAACTGATCTCAGAGCATTTGAATCACCTTTTTCCAAAAGGAATCTGGGCCGGGCGCAGTGGCTCACGCCTGTAATCCCAACACTTTGAGGCCAAGGCAGGCGAATCACTTGAGGTCAGGAGTTCGAGACCAGCCTGGCCAACATGGTGAAACCCTGTCTTATTAAAAATACAAAAATTAGCTGGACGTGGTGGCAGGGGCCTGTAATCCCAGCTACTCGGGAGGCTGAGGCAGGAGAATTGCTTGAACCCAGGAGGCGGAGGTTGCTGTGAGTTGAGATCACGCCACTGTACTCCAGTGTGGGCAACAAAGCCAGACCCCATCTCAAAAAAAAAAAAAAAAAAAAACAAAAAACATGGCGGGTGCGGTGGCTCAGCACTGTAATCCGCAGCACTTTGGGAGGCTGAGACGGGCGGATCATGAGGTTCAGGAGATCGAGACCATCCTGGCTAACATGGTGAAACCCCGTCTCTACTAAAATACAAAAAACTAGCTGGGCGAGGTGGGGGCCTTGTAGTCAGCTCTTGGGAGGCTGAGGCAGGAGAATGGCGGGAACCCAGGAGGCGGAGCTTGCGGTGAGCTGAAGTTACGGCCATGCACTCAGCCTGGGCGCAGAGCGAGACTCCGTCTCAAAAAAAAAAAAAAAAGAAAAAACAAAACAAAAAACAAAAAAAAACCCAGGGATCTGAAGTGGCCTGGATCCCGAGTCAGAGCTTTTACCGGACACCCCGGGGCTGGGGTGGTGTCGTGGTCCATGCGCTGTGTTGCTCCTTGAAAAGCATGCTTCCCGGTTCTGCAGCTGGTGTACCTCACACTGTTCTTCCTGTTCGTGTGTTTTCAGTTGAAGGAGAAGAGCCAGGCATGCGGCGGGAACTTGGGGTCCATTGAAGAGCTGCGAGGGGCCATCTACCTAGCGGAGGAGGCGTGCCCCGGCATTTCCGACACCATGGTGGCCCAGCTCGTGCAGCGGCTCCAGAGGTAACTACCCGGGGCCCCTCTGGGCTGGGGAAGGAGAGGCCTGCACTTGGCCTGGGACTCGGTTGGTGAGTTTGGTACTTCGTTCTTGGCCTGTCTGTTGCTGTTGTCTTGCAGGCCTCAGGGTACACACGGAGTTGAATTAGAGGAGACTTGGTTGAATCTAGAAATCAATGTGAATGAAGGATCTGAATCTGGAAACTGCTGGAAAAGCCCGCAGGACTTTGTGCATTTGTAGCTCTTGCCACGCAAATACAGGGTGGTGGTGAAATATCTGTTTCCTCTTAATTATGCGGTTTAATTGTTGGCCAGAGAATGGTCGTTCTTAGCCAGATGTCTGTAACTGCCTCTCTGGTTTTCGGCTTTAAAGTCAGTGTGAGAAATGCCAGCAGCTTTGGTGTGGTCAGCTTGGCGGGAACAGGCGCAGGTGCGTTCGCTGTCTTAGCTGTGTGTGTCTTGTCTGGAAGCCTCCTTGGTAGGGGCTCATCTGTGCCAGCCCGTAGGAAGCTTTTGTTCCTGCCCAATGGCCCCACCTGTTGCACACGCTGTGGGTGAGGACTCAGTGGGGCGACCGCTTTGCCCTCCCTGCCCCCTCCCAGCTTGTTGTAGGAGTTACCATGGAAACCAAGCCCCTCCTGCCTGCCATGGGCACAGGTGCAGGTGTTTGGAGGCAGTGGACGTGTGCTGGGCAGCTGCTCTGTGTGACCCAAGGGTGATTTGTCACTGGGCTGTCCTCCCCACCCCCAGGAGGACCAGGCGTGCTGCTGCCTTGACATTCATCTTCAGGTGTCCAGGCTGATGCCCCTACCAAAGCTGGCTGAGCCTCTGTGATGATGACGGGGATTTCCAGGTCTTCCCCGAGATGCATCCCACCTGACAGTACATAAAGAAGTTGTGCGCGTGTGAGGTCCCTTATGCTATCTGGGAGTGATTGAAGGGGCTGCCTACTGTCCTGTGAAGAGCCCCTCTAAGTGGGGATGGCAGGAGAAAACCACAGCTCTGATACTTGCGGTTTATGCTTCTGAACTTGGGTTTCTTAGTATGCCATTTCAACTTTTTAAGTTGCTAGAAAATGAAAATGATTTATGGGCTGCCTTTAATTTTGAGGCAATTGAAGGATGATCCCTCCCTCCTTTGATACCCAAAACAATATTAGGAATACAGGAAAATAGAATTAAAAAGTCATCCATCTTTCACCTGAACACAAATTTTTTGATTTCTCAAACTTAGTATCACATACCTCATTCTAGTGACATTTATTTCTCATTAGAAAGAGCCTTATAATAAAAGCAAGTAGAACAAAACCAGAAACTCGCAGGATTGTTACTGTCTTGTTGGGCGTTTTGTTTTCTGCTTTTGTAGTATTACTTTTAGAACCAATACTTTCCACATTGTGCAGAATTGCCTGAAATTGTTATGAACTGTTTGTTTATATGCATGACTTGATTTCCCCAGGAGCTCCAGGGCACAGAGTATCCGGCTTGTATGTGTTGAACTGATCCATGTTTCCCATTTCCAGACCCCTGTCTCTCTGTTCCTCTTCTTTTTTTTCTTTTTTTTTTTTTTT
>NW_016803982.1:4884094-4955966 GCF_001698545.2 Rhinopithecus bieti
TTTTGAGACGGAGTCTTGCTCAGCCGCCCAGGCTGGAGGGCAGGGGCCGGCTCTCAGCTCACTGCGAGCTCCGCCTCCCGGGTTCACGCCATTCTCCTGTCTCAGCCTCCCGAGTAGCTGGGACTACAGGCGCCCGCCTCGTCGCCCGGCTAGTTTTTTGTATTTTTTAGTAGAGACGGGGTTTCACCGTATTAGCCAGGATGGTCTCGATCTCCTGACCTCGTGATCCGCCCGTCTCGGCCTCCCAAAGTGCTGGGATTACAGGCTTGAGCCACCGCGCCCGGCTCTGTTCCTCTTCTTTCAGTTGTTAAGGCAAGTTGATCTGTACCAGTGCTGGCCAGTAGAAGTACAGTGGGGGCCACATGCAGAATTTTACGTTTTCTGCTGGATGTGGTGGCTCACGCCTGTAATCCCAATGCTTTGGGAGGCCCAGCTGGGCAGGAGGGTCGCTTGAGGCCTAAGTGTTTGAGACTAGCCTGGGCAAAATAGCAAGACCCTGTCTCTACCCAAAAAAAAAAAAAAAAAAATTTAGCCAGGTATGGTGGCTTGTACCTGTGGTCCTAGCTACTTGGGAGGCTGAGGCTGTAGAATTTCTCAAGCCGAGGAGTTCGAGGCTACGGCTGTGATCACCTCCGCACTCCAGGCTGGGCAACAGAGTGAGACCCTGACTCTAAAAACCCAACAAAAAAAGAATTTTACATTTTCTCATAGCCATATTTTAAAAGCAAAAGAAGTGAAATTACTTTTAACAATACATTTTTAACCTGTCAGATCCAAAGTATTATTTCAACATGAATACCAACAATCATCAATAAGATATTTTACATTTCTGGGGGACCGTCTTTGGAATTGATGTGTCCTTTACACTCAGCGCATGTCCATTCACAGGCAGCACATTGCACGTGCTCACGGCATCGTGGCTGGGGATGACCCTCTTTACCCTTGTGCGGGTCTGTGGCTACCTGATGTCTGTGTTGTGTTTAAAACTTTACTTTGCAGTGACGCACAGGGGAGGCCGAGTCGGTGCTCTCTTGCCTTTGTCTGTGATGAGTGCCCCTCTTTCCTCCTCTATCCTCAGACGACCTGCCCCTTGGGGTACTTATCGTCTCCCTGCAGGCTTGGCTGTGGCGCCCACTTCTCCCTTCCCTGCTCCTGAAGCTCCCACTGAGGGTTCACCTCTGCTGGCTGCCAAAACCACGGGGCCATGGCTTAGACTTCCTGCCAGTTTTGCTCCGAACACGGTATTTCAGTGGATGACTGTAGGAAAACTGAGAGCTGCCTCTCGTCTGAAGCATTTTCAGAGCTTACTGTGTTGTCACGTATGGATCCATTTTTTGGAATTTCTATGGTACTTATTTCTGTCTCAGCTGGAATTAATGTTTGGATTCTTTTGTGTGACATCAACTCATCCTGTGATTAGTCATTTGTACTTCTTTATAACTGAGTCTTAGGCTCCGTGGCTAACACGTGCTTTTGGGAGGACCTTATGTAACCATTCGTTCTCTGGGAGGGTGCCAAGTATTTCAAATGCCTTAAAAGAGGAGCCCTAGATGGGAACGTTTGAGATTAGCCTCATCAAATACGTCCTCAGCCATCTCTCCCGGACCTGTGACTTGGAGTCTGCTGTAAAATGGTTGAGGGAATCGTGGTCACGAGGGGACCCCATCCTCACCCTTTTTTGTATTCTAGAGACAATCTTGTAGAATTTTTGGAAGACACAGAAATTACCCATGATCCCACCACCGTAGCCCAGATCTCATCATCATCTTTGGGTGCATTGCCTTCTGTTGTCATCCCAGGTTATAAACTTACTGAATTCTCTACCTTATAGTGCAGATAAGATTTTTTAGAATTTCTATAGTACTTATTTAGGATACAGAAGTTGTGCATGTAAACTATACTTATATAGCACACATACACAGGTTGAATAGCCCAAATCCCCAATCTGAAACTTTTTGAGCACCAGCGTGAGGCTCAAAGGAACTGCTCTCTGGGCCATGTCAGATGTTGGATTTGGGGATGCACACTGGTAAGTATAATGCAGATATTCCCAGATGCAAAGCGAGAAGCATTTCAGATAAGGGATGCCCAACCTGTAGTTTTGTGTGTACTTTTAAACTTGTACATATTTTTAATATTGCTTTTATATATATACGTAGATACAGATAATTACCAATTTTAGTCTGTGTTATTTCAGTTTGTATAATTTACTTACCTGATTCTGTACTGGTGGGCATCAGAGTTGTTTCCAAATTAGTGTAATTACAAAAATCCCAAGAGACATTTTTGTGCGGACGGGTTGTTCCTGCTTTGGACTGTATTTTGGAAGCAGTTCTAGGAAATAGATTCTTGGACTACATCACTATTTTTATAGCCAAAATGGGTTTCCTGCCCTCACATGGGGAATGTATATGCATCCTTGGAATCTTACTGTGTCATCGTGTATGGATCAACTTTCACTTTTTAACAATTGATCATAAGTAAAAAGATATCATTTCCTGTTTTATTCACATCTCTCCAGAGAGGCTGAACCCATTCTAGGTTTTTGTGACATGCTCTGGAGTTTTTGTGTGAGAATCATGATCTTCTCAATCTTGATATGCATTTGTTTAAAATTAGACTTACCCATTGATATTTGCTCCAGTTATTTTTGTATGACTTGGAATTTCCTATGAAAACTAAGATTTTGGTTACTATGAGAATTTCTGCACAGGGATGAGAAATGACATGTATTCACTTCTCTCTCTCTCTTTTTCCCTAGATATTCTCTAAGTGGTGGAGGAACTTCATCCCACTGAAATTCCTTTGGCATTTGGGGTTTTGTTTTTCCTTTTTTCCTTCTTCATCCTCCTTCTTTTAAAAAGTCAACGAGAGCCTTCGCTGACTCCACTGAAGAGGTGCGCCACTGGGGGCCACCCCAACGCCGGGCGCCCGTCCAGGGACACGCACAGTCCTCGCTGTGCCACAGCCAGCTGAAGTCTCTCAGATGGGTGGGGAGGGTCAGCTCCTTCCAGCGATCATTTTATTTTATTTTATTACTTTGGTTTTTAATTTTAACCATAGTGCACATATTCAAGGAAAGTGTCTTTAAACACAAAAACCCTGAAATGCATATTTGGGATTATGATAAGGCAACTAAAGACATGAAACCTCAGGAATCCTGCTTTAAGTTGATAGCTCCCTCTGGGAGCTGGAGAATCGCTCTGGTGGATGGGTGTACAGATTTGTATATAGTGTCATTTTTACGGAAACCCTTTCGGCGTGCATAAGGAATCACTGTGTACAAACTGGCCAAGTGCTTCTGTAGATAGCGTCAGTGGAGTAAATATTCGACAGGCCATCACTTGAGTCTATTGCCTTGCCTTTATTACATGTACATTTTGAATTCTGTGACCAGTGATTTGGGTTTTATTTTGTATTTGCAGGGTTTGTCATTAATAATAATTAATGCCCCTCTCTTACAGAACACTCACTCCTATTTGTACCTCAACAAATGCAAATTTTCCTCGTTTGCCCTGCGCCCCTTTTGGTACACTTAAGAGGTTCTTGATTTCCTTTTTCATCGATGGTACTATTTCTTAGTGTTTTAAATTGGAACATATCTTGCCTCATGAAGCTTTAAATTATTATTTTCAGTTTCTCCCCATGAAGCGCTCTCGTCTGACATTTGTTTGGAATCGTGCCACTGCTGGTCTGCGCCAGATGTACCGTCCTTTCCAATATGACTTTCTGTTGCACCTTGTAGTGGATTCTGCATATTATCTTTCCCACCTAAAAGTGTCTGAATGCTTACACGAATAAATTTTATAACACGCTTATTTTGCATACTCCTTGAAATGTGACTCTTCAGAGGACAGGGCACCTGCAATGTACGTGTGGCTGTGCGTGTGTACTCGTGGCTGTGCGTGTGTGACGAGACACCTTGGAAGACTCCAGGGAGAAGTCCCCAGGTGAGCGCCCTGGACAGCTGGCACACTTGCTCACTGAGCTGATGCGGTTGGAGGTTGCTGATCTGTGCGATTGCTGTGGCAGTTGCTGGGGACCTTAAGGGTTATTTTGCTTCTCTGAGAGGGGCCTGTGCTTGCTAGCCAGGCAGCTAGTGTGTCTGTTTTTCTTGGTTTGCTGTGGGGCCTTGCTTGGCGAGGGGGAAAATCTCTGCATTTCTGGAATGGGGGAGTTCCTGCAGCAGTTGTTGACTGGTACGTGAAGCATTCTTTTATGTTTGTTGAAGCTGATGATTGACATCTCCCGTGGGTGTGCCAGTTCTTGTGGAGTGAGGATTTTTGGAAGCAAGGAAGTTAGTGGGTAAGCTTGGGGATGTAGCTCAGCTATCCGCTGGTCTAGTGGCCTCTAAGTACAGGGAGGGGACAGAGCCCTGAGCTACAGATGCTTGAGTGGGTTATTGTGTCAGTTTGCTAGTGCAGTCTGGTTTTTAAGCTCTAAGATTGAGGTGTTTTATTAGAAGTGGATTTGGGTTGAACTCTTAATTTCTATAAGGGATATATTTTGGTTAGGGGAAATAGAACTGTGTTGCTAATTCTTACTGTACTTATTACTCTGCACAAGATTGTTATCTGCAATAATAAAATTGGGGAAGATTTGATTTTGTATTTCCAGGGAATATTCTGTGTGGGGAACTGTTTCCTTACGTGAGGCAGGCGGCATAAGCCCAAGGTGAGTTTTGTCTTTGTGAGAGAATCACAGATGGGTCTGTGTTCTCGAGGGTGTGCCGTTACCTGATTTTTAAGTGAGCCGGGGCAGACTCTCTGATTCACAGAGTTCTTCACATTTACAAATGGACAGTGACATCACAGTTTTTAACACTGAAGCCAGTCTCATGCTAGTAACAGTGGTTGTGCTGCTCGAGGGACTGGGTTCTAATGAAGAATATTGGTATGAACGGGGAGTCTCTGCAGTCGCCAGACTAATCCTACTGAGCTCCTTCCCCAGTGGAGCAACAAGTGAATCTTTGGCAGCACCGAGTTGATTGGCAGCATTTCCTGTCGGGGGAGATGGGGTTTGATGGAGTTAGAAAGCTCGCCTCTGTACACTGTCTCCTGGGCTGTTACTTTCTGTTGACACACAACATCAGCTCCAAAGTTTTTAAGGGCATCTTAGCCAAGGAAGCTGGCCTTTATGTAGCCACTTGCAGGCCTGCATTAACAGAGAGCCCAGGCACCGGGGCTACAACTGGAACCTGCCTCAGCATCAACTGCCGCTGGTCTGTAGCCAGACCCATGGGCCCAGCCTTTGAGATGGGTTTACTGTCACAAATAGCCTCGCCAGTGCCAGCCCTGAGCTGCTCCTGGCTCAGCTATCCGGAGCCTGCAGCCTGGGGAGGTGCTCAGCCTCTGCCTCTGGGAGACGAGGGCTGTGGGCTAGGTGGCTGCTACCAGCGAGGTGGACACCAGTGTCGTTTGGGATGCCCTGGCCGCCTTCTGCTGGGTTCTGATTTTCTTGGAAGTGTATCTGCCTTCCTTATCCAAAAATTTTATTCCTGAGTTGCTCCTGTGAAGTGGCTGGTTTGGTTCTGTATGTAGCATTTTGTACCTTTCCTTTGGCAAAACACGGTCAATTTATAAGCATTTTTTTATATTTCCTTCCTTTAAAAACAGCTTCTGTATTTCTGCTCTAAAATATGTCAGCAAAGGCAGAGTGACCTAATAGGGCATGTTCTTAAGCACAGGGACTGTATGATGCAGGGGCCAATAAAGCTCAAGAAAACGAGTATCTGCGTCATTGTGTGTCTTGTATGTAGCATGTCTCAAAACTCCATCTGTCCCTGGCAGCTTGGGAGTGGACTGTTAACCACACTAGTATTTTCCTGAGGGCACACCGGAAGCAGAGGTGCTGGTCACAGGTCAGAACCACCAGTGTCCATCCAGCAAAGTAGTTTGGAATCATTCAGAAATAAATAGCTGAGGAGACTGCCTTGTCCCCAAGTCTCCAGGAATGAGTGACCAGTGACTTCTGGAGGGAGCCCGATAATATGGGAGCTTTAGAAACCCTTGCTGGAGTGTCCCCTTCCCCCCTCCCCACACACACCACACAGAAAATGAAGACTACAAAGTTGGTGGTTTTGCCTTAAAACGTCAATATGCTGGATTGTGGCGTGAGGTATTTTTATTCCCTTTGTTAGTACTGGAAACCGTCTGGTACATCTTGTAAGGCAAATGATTAACACACGTCAGGCTCTTTGTCTGTTTGCAAGTTGCCGTTTCCAGGTACACCAGTCCGAGCTCCACAGAGAGGGCGTGTTCCTGGTTCTCAGGTGGGCAGGTGCCATGGTGCGGGGCACTGGAAAGAACTGGGTTGAATCGGCCGTCGCCTCAGCTTGAGACTCTTGTTAGAAAGGGCTTAGGAAAACCAAGGGAATGGCAGCCACCCCATCACCGTCGAGAACAGACAGATGTTTCCCGAGTAGAAGGGCTTAGGAAAACCAAGGGAATGGCAGCCACCCCATCACCGTCGAGAACAGACAGATGTTTCCCGAGTAGGGGCCCGAGCCGTTGGAAACCATGTTCCCTGTGCAGTCTGACTCACAGACACTACCCCATGCCTGGGGGGAATGAGTATAAAAAGGTAAATGTTTTTGAAGACAGGCACGATATATACTACTAGAGAATGCGCAGTTTCAAACCACAGTTGCAGGAGGATATAGGAATAACGACAGGTGCCGGGGACTACGTACCATGATTTCATAGTGCTCTGCAGCCAGCACGCTCACTAAACGCTCATCACGGAACATACCACAAATGGCCCTGATCAATGACATACAGGTTTTCATGCTTGTGACACACAGCAAAACACGGCTTATCATCTTCCCATTGTGTACACCACTCACAGGACGGTGACAGTCCAGGTATTGCACTGGATCTCGGCTTCTCTTAACAGAAAACAACCCTGCTACGGTTTGGAAAGAGTTACCACTTAAAACGATTTGGTCAACTTGCACCAAGAAGTCGGTCGGGAACGGGTGTTTTCAGGTGAGCGTGAAACCCCGCAGTGGAACGCGGTGTGCTGCAAATTGCTTATTAATCAGAGAAGTGAGTCCTACTAATTTCCTATCATTACAAAAGTAGAAAGACTGAAAAAAACGAAATCTGAAAATGATCTCATTTGCCTAAGGCTGCACCGAGGGTATTGCAAACACCAGGAAATCCACTTTGTAAAATGCAGCAGCCAATAGGTGAAAATAACAAAAGTTTCTTTTTTAGGAAAAAAAAAAAAACACTTGCCCTGTCTTGTGTTGAACGGATGTGTGTGTGTTTTTTCAGGGGCAGGGTGGAGGGAGGATGTCATTTGGCACTCTCGTAATGACAATGTTTTAATACTGGCACTAGCTAAAGAACAGCGCCCCCAGCGGATGCCAGGACTGGAGGTGGGAGCGCTGTTCATTCAGATGCTGAGAGAACGGGGTTAAAAAACGTGGCTGTGGAGACAGGAGAGCTGCTGGGAAGCCATGTTTTTGATTTTCAGACAGGTGTTAATTTTACCAGGCTTCATTAATAACAGAAGAAAGGAAACGTCTTCCAGGAAAGCAGCCACTGCGGAAACGAGTGTGTCCGGCCATCAATACACGAGAGACTCTTTGTGACTCAATACGTGGGCCCGCGAGGCAGAGCTGGTGGCACTGCGAATCACTTCCATCCACCTGCAACACGGGAACGTCCGTTAGCTTTTTTTTTGTTTGGACGGACTCATGACACTTCGGTGGGCATCGCTTACAGAAACACAGGGTGAAGTCAGGGCGCCTTGTTGGCAATCTGCCATTTCAGCAGGAGAGCAAGGGAGCGCCCACACCCAGGCGTTCTGTACAGTGGAGACCCACTGGCCTGGGCACTCACTTAATACGGAGCTGTAAATACCTTGCTGAGGTGACACTGCCCACTCCACTGGAGCAGTTAGGAGTGAGGTGGCCTCGGCTGTTGGGGAGAACGCTACCTCCTGTTTTCATGGACGCTGCAGAGAATGGCGGGGCGTGTCCCATCCTGCTTAGTGGAAGCTTCCCCCTTTGAGACAGGGTCTGGCTGTCACTCATACTGGAGTTGGGACTACAAGCCTGCACCACCACGCCTGAATCTCCATTTTATATGTTTGTGTATTTGCTCTATACCAGTGATTCTCAAATGGGTGTGATGCTGTCCCATTTGGTAAGGTCTGGAGACATTTTTAGATGTCCCAACTGAGGGGTTGCTGAGGGCATCTAGTGGGTGGAGGCTAGGGATGCCGCTGAACATCCTACACGATGCAGGACGGACTCCCCAGATTACCTGGCCTGGTCCCAGGCCTTTCAGGATCTGGACTGCAAGGCTGGGTCCTTTGCCACGATAATAACAAAATCCCAACTTGGTTAAACCCAGCTCTCGCGCTCAATCCCTCAAGCTAAGTTTTTCAGTCCAGGATCAGATTTGAGAAGGGTTCTCCTCTAGGTTCCTTTTTCTGGTGGTGCTGCTTAGGAAGTGCTTACCTTTGGATATCACAGGAGTTTTAAAGCATTGTGCTATTTCCATAGAATTTACCGGGAAGTGCGCATAATTGGCCCCGCTGCTTTAAAAATCCCTGGGAGTTCAGCATCAGTGAGGGATCAAACTGCTGTTCTGTCCCACAATGTGGCCAGCAGTCCCTGAATTGGGGACTGCCCTGTCTGGTCTGCAGCCTGAGGACCTCCCTCCCTCCAGCGGGTGGCTCAGAACAGCCTTAGGTCTGACTCTATTTCGCTTCCATTTATTTCTTGGTTAAATGAAGTCTGTGGTCCCTGGGTCCCATTACACCATGTAGGCAGTCTCACTAATAACCCTGAAGCGTTTTTCCTTCCTCATACCTCATACGGTCCTTTGACCTGAAACAGCATTTCTGCCATAACCCTGGCAGGAGCAGCGTGACTAGTACTGCTGCAGCCACAGACTGCGGAGTCCGAGGTGCAGTTTGGATTTTGTCATGAAAGGCTTCCACTGGGCCTGGGTGGGTAAAGCTGGGCCTCTGAGGCTGGTGTAGCGGCACCCACTGGGGCTTAGCTTCATAGTCCCGTACACACACATCAGAGATCTCCAAGCAAGATGTCTAGGGCCTCAGCCAACGCTGTGCAGGGTAAAGGCCCAGGGAAGTCAGGACCCCACTTTCTGCCATGACAACAGAATCGCCTGCTGGTGTCAGACAGTGGGACCCCAGGTCTAAACACTGCAGTTGGCAGGGAAGTGTGGGGCCATCTCACTCGCTGACTTGGGAGCAGAGCCCTGTGCCTGGGAAGGGGGCAGCTACCTTTCAAACGTGTACTCGCTTTCCGCCCTGAAGTAGTAGACGTGGGACTTGAAGTGCAGCTTGAACACGTAGTCTTTGTGGATGTTCTCGGACTCGGAGGGGATGGTGAGCGAGTAGCCGAGCAGAGGCAGGCTGGCGAGGGGATGATTGTCCTGGAAAGGGGAAACAAAATGGCTTTTCGGGGGCAGCTTCTGCTGCTGGGCCTGGCTGCTGCTCCACGTCGGGCAGGGACTCCGGGAGCCCAGACAGCGCCACCCTCAGGCGTGGGCCTGGAAGGGATCATGGGAGCCAGTGTTGGCCTGGACATGACGGCCCAGGTGGCAAGTCCCCAGCAGGACTGAGCTGTGGATAAAGCCAACCCCTGTCCCTTGTCCCGCCAGAAGATAGGTGGCCCTTCCTAGGGCGGAAGTGGTCCTTCAGTGGATATCAGCCTTTCCCAGAGCTGAGGGCCTCAGGTGGACGGGGGCCCCCCGCCAGCATCCCTGTCATCCCTGTGACACCTGGCTGGAGCTCAAGAGGCCTGAGTCCTTCCAGAGGAGGGCGGCCCCCTCACCTCATGCTGCCACCCACCCTGTGTGTGGCACTTACCTGGTGTGACTTGTAGAAGAACAGGCAGAAGTTTGTGAACACCACCCACAGCTTCTGCCACCCATTGCTGTTTTTGAATTTCCTCAGCAGGTTCCCAGACAACTGATTCTGAAAGGCAAGGAGGCCTGTGAGAAGCACGGTGGGCACCTGCCCCAGTTGGGTGCGGAGAGCAGCTCCCCCTGCACCAGGGCCCTGGGCTAGGGCATGTCCACGACTGAAGGATGAGGCCTCGCTGCTCCCCAGTGTGTGGGGAGACTTGGCAGGTCCCGGGACCCTGATCTCATCACTTCCCCTTGTCATTGGCTGTGGGGCATCTTGGGGGCCGTGTCCCCCCAAAAGACACGCTGAGGTCCTGACCACCAGTACCTTAGAATGCAGGCTTATTTGGAAATAAGCTTGTTGCAGGGTAACTAGTGAAGATGAGATCACACTGGGGTAGGGTGGGCCCTAAATCCAACGGGAGTGGTGTCCTGAGGAGAAGAGACACGTGGCGGGGAGGGAGTGGGCCCTGTGACACCGAGGCAGAAATGGGGGTGCAGGACCCCACGTGCCGCCAGCAGGTGGAAGCTGAAAAGAGGCAACGATCCGTCTCAAGCTCGGAGCAGCAGCACTCATTTTGAGGTGCCGGGCACCCTGCGCAGGAAGTGGGGCCTGGGGTGCTGGTGCGCGGCTCACATATGCCCTCTAGTGGCCCAGGAGGCAGCTGCAACCCTGCCCACCTCCAGGCTCCCAGCTGGCCCAGCCCCTGGAGCATTGTTAGGATGCACTGCAGCCTAGCTGGGGGCAGGGACAGGCACCTGTGCCCATGCTACCCCCAAACAACCCTCAGCAGGCCTGACACACTGATGGCTCATTTGGTCGCCTTGCAAGTGACATCACCAGCAGATACTCAAAGCAGTTGCACCACCTTGTAAAGGCACTTAATGCCACTGAATTGCTCATGTAAAAATAGTTGGCTAATATTGTGGTATAGCTATTTTACCACACACACACACACACAAACGGACTTCTGAGTCTGCCTCATTCCACGTCTCTGGGTGCCCCTGTCACTAAGCTTCTGTGCTGGGATCAAACAGTCTGGTGTCCCTACCCTCCAGTTGCTCAGGGTCCAGTGGGAGAGATGGACACCGACAGTGGGTCCATGAGGGGCTGCAGGATGTGGAGGCCCCCTCTGTTGGCGGAATGAGAGGGACCCTGCAGATGGGGGAAAAGGGGGTTCCAGGCCAGGCAGGCAGCCCCAGCCCTCCATCCTCCTCCCTCAATGGCAGAAGGGAACAAGAAAATGCAAGGCTCCGGGTTCCCAGAAGGTCCTGGTGGCGCCTGGGCTGGGCTGATGCCCGTGTGGCATCTTGGGCCACGCACCATGGGGCAAGGAGAGTGGCACACTCCCCTTTCGTATTTTCATACTGAATCACAATTTTCACAGCCAGCCCACACTGGGGTTCACACATGTCACCCATCACAGTCTGGGCCCATTTGTTTCCACAGCAACTTCCTTAGAGCTCTCTAGCTTCTGCCTGGCCATTCTGGTAGCCTCTGGAAACATCATCAATAGGCACATCCAGCGGCCCTTCCTTGCTCCCCGGCACCCAGCGGCCGAGCCTCCTGCCGCCCCGCATTGGGTCCATCCTGGCCTCCAGCATGTTACAGGCCCTGCACGCCGCGACTCTCCTGTCCTGCACTCGGGAGGCCGAGGCCATGCTGGTGGCTCTCAGACCTGTCTCCATTCACTGCCTTCATGAGAGGGTCAACATCCTCGTCCAGAACCAGACCAGCCTGCCCTGTCTCCTCGTGGCCCTCCACTGGGGCCTTTGCTTCTCTCCCTTCTTGGCCCTCATCCCCTCGGACCCTGCTGTGGGTTGAATGCACCCCCCAACAAGACAAGCTCAAATTCAAACCGATGGTGGCCTCATATGGACACAGGGTCTCTGCAGATGCAATCGAGGTCAGGTCACTAGGATGAGCCCTAAGCCTAACGTGAGCCATGTCCTTAGAAGAGGACATTTGAGCACAGATGCAGGGAGGACAGTTGGTGACATGGCAGACCGGAGCCCTGCGACATGGGTAGAGCCAGGGACCCCCGAGGAGAGAACTGCCGCAGCCACCAGACGCTGTCAGAGGCGGGGCCATTGTCCCTCAAGGCCCCCTGAAGGAACCCACCTGCCAGCAGCTTGATTTTGGACTTCGGGTTTCTGGCACTGTTAGAGATGTTTCTGTGGCCTCACCCAGTCTAAGGGTGCTGTGGGATGCCACGGGGAACAAGTATAACCCCCGTGCCCGCCACTCCCTGGCCTCAGTGCCCCTTCCCTCCTCCCAGTCCTGTCTGCACTCCGTCTGCTGAAGAACTGCCCTGCTGTCCCCCGTCTCGCCACTCCAGCCTTACAAGACAACTTGCATTGCTTTGCTTCTGGCCCTTCACTGGCTCTAGTGCCCACGGGCTGGGCAGCCCTCTGGCCATCCCAACATCTGACCCTCCCGTGGGAGCCCCCAGACCTGCTGGCTTGCCCACAACTTTTAGCAGAGGCCATTGAGTCCACACTGTCCCCAGATACGCCCCTTCCTCACGTGTGCCTGCATGAGTCAGATGGGAGCGGAACTGGAAGAGAGGCTGGTTACAGGACTGTGGAGAGGAGGCTGTCAAGTCAGGAGGAGATGGAGCTGCTTCGTCCTCTGTCATGCAGGGTGGAGGCCCTGGGGACGGCTCATCTGCAAGTCAGCGAGCATTTAGCGTCTGGCACGCGAGGGCCGCCTGCCACTGACACCAGATTGACGCCACACGCCTTGGGAGGGGGCTTTCTGGCAAGGATGGACATCTGCAAAGTGATAGAGCAGCCAGGTCCCTGACTGTACTGGGTGGTCACTGCCACCTTGAAACCCCACTGGCCGGTGGCTCACTCTCCTGCTCTGCTAGGGTCAGCAAACTTTTCCTCAAAAGGCGGACGGCAGATACTGCAGGCCAAGGGGCAAAACTGAAGACATTATTTACCAGCCATTAAAAAAATGGTAAACCCATTCCTTGTTCACAGGCTGTAAGCCATCAGGCTGGGGCTAGATCTGGCCGGGGGCCAGTCTGCCCCTGACCCAGTGCCTTGACCTGATCATGCACACGGAAGGCTGCGACCATGTAGATTTGTAACCCAAAAGAACTGGGCTGCAGGTGGCTCTGGCCACCTGGATCCCACTTGGGTATTTCCTGCCTTGTTGAACGGCCTGGGTTCCTCCAGGTATTTAAAAAGCTTTGAGGCCTATGACAAATAGGCCTTCAGAGTTGCACACATTGCTGAGGTCAGAATGAAGCAAGGTCAGGACAGTTCCTCCCCAGTGGTGGTGCCACACATTGACTGGCTTCGTTTCAGACACACACCCACAGGTGAGAGCTGGTGGGCCTCTTTTCCCATGAGACTATCACGGGTTCTTCCCTGCTCCTCTGCCTGGGGCTCTCCTTTTCTGCTGTCATAATCCCCATGCCCTGGGAGAAGCTCAGACCCGCAAGCTTTGCGCAGGCCTGGTGGAGGTGTGAAGCTGGGGAAGAACGTTTAGCGCTCTTCACACTCGGGCTGTCAGGAGGCAGAAGGGCGGCCCGGGGAGGGAATATTCACACCTGCACACTCAGGGGAACCCTGTGGGACAAAGCCTTGTGTGTGGGGCCAGCTGGGCTGTGCCCATGGGGGAGCCAGGGCCTGCACCTCGGATGTGTCCCCTTGAGGATGTCTTCAGAAGCAGGCCTGGGCTTAGAAACACTGGCTTGTAGCAGGAAACTCAATAAAGGCAGGTCTGAGCAATGGGGAAGGTCGTTTCCAGGGAATAAATTCCAAGACTCCCTCGAGACCCTCCACGAAGCACTGCTGGCTCATCCCTGCTGCTGTTGGTTCCAAGAGCAGCAAACTCCTGTCCCGGCCATAGTCTCTTACGTGACACTGTTTGGACCAGGCCCGTGTGGGAACTGGACTTTCTGCATTTTAGAAGGTGAGTCCTGCCTCTACTGCAGCAGCCCCGCTGAGGGCGCGGGGGCAGAGGCTCCGCAGTGAAACGTGGGCATTCACATAGAACACAATCACAATGATGGATGGCCTCGCCCCAGCTCAGGGCAGGGTCCACTGCCAGTGAGAGATGAAGAAAGCTTTCTTGTTTTAGACCTTCATGGGTCTGAAGTGTTCTGAAACACAGCTATGGGCCTGGACTGAAGAATGTTTAGGGAATGGGTGTTAGGAAAGGATTCATGATCTGGGAGAGACGCCATCTTCAAAGCCAGCTTTCAGGTGGTAGGATCAGAAAATAATACCCTGAAGTGAAAGGCTCAGAAGCCAGGCCTCCCTGAGCACCTCCTGCCTCGCCCCTTTCCTCCCCCAGGCAGGCCACAGAAACTAGAATTCCTCTTCCTTAAGGCGGGTCATTGAAACCAGAACCTCCCCTGGCCAAAGCCAGCCACAAAACCAAAAACGGTGACTCTAACCGTTCCCCACCGTTCTGTGTCAGAGCTGGCTATAAACTCACTCCCCGGCCCACCTTGTGTGAGAAGAGGGTCTAAGACGCCCACTGCGGAAAGGGTCCCACCCCACACCCGGCAGCAAGGAATGCTGCTCAGAGAGGCCAAGTGAACCCAGAGGGGGCCCGCTGGGCTCCTTTCACCCTCCGGCATTAGCTCTCAGCCTGTCCCATCATCAGAGAGGCCAAGTGAACCCGGAGGGGCCCTGCTGGGCTCCTTTCACCCTCCGGCATTAGCTCTCAGCCTGTCCCATCAGCTCCACTCGGCCACCCGCTCTTCACCCAACCGAAGCGTACAAACGACTGTTCGCCAGACCCCTGAGTCTTCATTCTGAAGGCTCCCATGTCATGTCAAATGACGATGAAATAAACTGGTCATGCTTTTCCCTTGTTAGCCTGTCTTTTGTCACAGGAGTGTCTGCCATGACCCTCATGATGGGGAGGAGAGGGATCACCCCCTTTCTACCCCTCCACAGGGATGGCTCTCAGAGCCTGTGTCCCCTTCTCCCTGGGTTCTTTCAGGAACCAGGACACTGGCTTTGGCTGGCACCTGCTTGCCATCATGCAGACTCTCCTCCCGCCCATGCACCCGATTCCTGTGGGTGGTTCAGGATGTGACAGCCATGGAACTGTCCAGTAGCTGTGCCCTGGGCACCTGTGTTCTAGGCTAACTGCATGAGAGGCAAAAAAAACAGGTGAAGAATGAGAGAAAATGATCTTATGGACGGCAACAGGGACTGATGAGCACCAAGAGACATGATTGCATTTGCGGGAGGTTGGCGCCCACTCCATGCCACCTACAGGATACCTCCAGCAGGCTCCAAAGGGGGTCCAGCGTTGATCCTTCCCTGCTTAGCCACCATGGGTGGGTGGGGCCACCCATGGTGCCAGCCTCCCTCAAGGCCCTGGCCCAGAAGTTTGCCTGGGTTCTGCTTGGACCAGCACAAGCTGGGAACCAGAGCTGCCCTGCCCCCGCGTACCTCCACTGCGATGCTAAAGTCCACCATGGAGACGCTGGTGTTGCGGTGCCAGCACACGTGCACCATTGTGTTGCCACGGTGCGGGGCCTGGCGCTCCAGCGACGTGCGCGAGGCGCTCAGGTCATCCTCTGACTCCTGGTCAGCCGCGGTGGCTTCATCAGGGGACTCTACAGGATGGGGCAAAAGGCAGCACTTCTGATCTTTCCTCCCAGCACCCCTTCCTGATACCCTCTGAGGTGCTGGAAGGTTGGGGGCTCACAGCAGTCACACCCTGTGGTACCTAACCAGAATCTAATGAGGCCCCCACTGAAGGGGGACGGACCCTGGAGCCCGGCCCCTCCCGTGTGTGTGGAGTGCAGCCCTCCCTCTGGGTGTGGACAGCCTGGTGTTCTCTCCGTGTGACAAGGGTAAATGCTGCCCCAGAAAAGGAAACTTCCCAGCTCCCTCACGCTGTTTGCAGGTGTTTTAGGAAAAAGAACTGTCTTGCTCTTTGGCTTTAAACACAAATGTAGACCACAGATGTGAGGCCTACCCGATGGGGTGGCTTTAGATGCAAAAATGCCGTCCCTCCATGAACCAGACCCCAGCATGGGCAGGCTGCCCTGGCCACACTCACTGTTGTCAGGGGGGCTGCTGGCCAGGAACTCGGGGGCGGGGCTGCTGCTCTTCTCTGCCAGGTCAATGGCCATCTGGATGTCCTCAACCCACTTCTCCATCTCAGACCGAGAACTGGAGACAGAGACACGTCAGGTGTTCAGGCCACAGCACGTCAAAGGGTTGAAACAGGCAAGGGGCGGGCTCCCGAGTTACCTGGCGGCCACGATGATGGACTGCCGCTGGCCCCGGAGGGTCAGGCAGTGGGGCACCCCCCACTCGTCTTCGCTTTCCTCAATCTGTGGGCAAGAGAAGATAACGTCACTGTGAGGGACGTGATGCACTTCCAAACATCCATGAGCTGGCAGCCGGGCAACTCAGAAAAGGAGGGGTGCCACTGAGCCGGGCTCAGGAGACCCAGAGCCCTGCAGAGGGAGGAGGCACTCTGAGTTGGAAAAACCAAAATCGGAAAGGCGACAGGAAGATCGCAGCGCGCTGAATGTTTCTGGCAGAGCCCACAAACTTCCCTCTCTCCAACCCCGGAGGACAGCGTGGGCACCAGCCAGGGCCACATCCCAGGCCCAGGCGCCCTGTACACCTGCCTGCCAAGGGGGACAGGAGGCAACCCCAAGCCAACTCGGGGGAGGATGAGGCGGCCGGCCCAGTGCCAGGGAGGGGGCGCTGTCATTCTTGCGTGTGGCGAGGACTGTCGGGGCCCCTGGGGCCAGGCGCAGGCGGTGGGAGGCGAGTTCATGCCAGACGGCCTCATCAGCTTGCCCCTTCACTCGATTCTATAAGGAAGGGACCCGCACATCCCGTGTGCAGGAGAAGGAGCCGTATCCCCAGAGCCCCACTAGAGAAGCCCTAGAAGGCTCGATCTTTTAGGTTAAAGGGTTGCATGGTCTTCGATGGTCTTTGAGCCCAGGTCTCGTAACCAAGGTGACACTGGCCACCCTCTCCCTTCCTATCCAGTCTCTCCCTTCCCCTCCTCATCACCGGGTCAGCAGTGCCCGCGGCCCCCGAGGACAGGCCCTGGCCTCAGGCCTGCGCCGTACTCACCGTCATGCCATAGAGCGGGAGCTGCCCGTGGACTTTCAACTGATTGGAGGCCGTCAGCCCCCGGCTCGTGTACAGCAGGACGTCGTTGAACTAGAGGAACCAGAAGTGTGTGGAAGTGAGACCCCCTGTGGACAGCAGGCCTGCCCCCAGCCTTCACTGTCCTCATCAACTGTCCTCAACTGTGCCTTTACTGTCCTCAACAACTCGGGCCTGGGCACCTCTGGCTGCTCCTCCTCCACCCCAGGTCCCCCCCTCGGGGGCCTTGCTTGGCCAGGTGACACGATCCTTGTGAGGACGAACCTCTCTCTCCACTCACCAGGAAGAACATGCGCTGCTGGAGCCCCTTCCCCGAGAGCTTGCTGAGGCTGCCCAGGCGGATGAACTCCTGCAGGGGAGACAGACCGGAGGGCTGGCCGCGAGCACGCAGACCCCAAGGGCTGATGGCCAGTGTGCAGACCCTGAGGGTTGACTTTGTAGCCCCTGAGGGCTGTGAGTGTGCAGACCCCGAGGACGGACTGCGAGCGTGCAAACCTGCTGGCTTCCTCCCACCTGGGTCCCCTGCATGGTGGAAGTTACGGCACTCAGCTGCGATTCACTGCACACTTGCTCTGCCCCAGGTGCTGTGCTAAACCCTCTCTAGGGATCCCCTGTCTCCCTCCCAGGAAGGTACAGGGCGGTACCACCGTCAGCTGCCCCAACAAAGGATACTGACGGTCGGGTTCAAGAGTGCCGGGGCCTCTCTGAGGACCATATGCGTAACCCCAGGATCCCCAGGGCTCCCCACGGTGAGGGAGATTAGAAGGACCCCAAGCAGTTCTCAAAGAAGGAGGCTATAAAAAGTGGCAGGAAGGGACCCTTGAGGACGGAGAGGCCACATGGGAGCACTGTGGCTGAAGGAAGCTTCTCCATGATTTAAAACCCTGCTTCTCAATGAGCAGGAACTGCATCGAGGATAAAGGAGTGAGAGGCAGATGTGTCCAAGGCACCTCTGCATCCCGAGTGACATCCTCCCCGGGCTGTACACTCTTGAGGGCATGGATTGCAGGGGTGCAAGCACTTGAAAAACAAACAAATGATCATTTTTCAATTGTGGTGGAATCCGCGAAACACGGAGCCTGCGTGGCCTTCGCGCATTTACAAGGTAGCCCCATCATCACCACCATGGACTTCCAGAACGTGCTCCCTCAGGGGTCTGCCGTCCCACCTTCCCATTCTGCCCTGGGTTGACTCGAAACAATGAGTGGATGTGAGGCAGGCTGATGAGCGAAAGAATCGGGGGATCATCTGAACTTAGGAAGGAACACCCAATTCCATCTTCACCTTTACTAATACAATGGCCTCCTCTCTGGAGCACACGGGATGTGCCTGGCATGTCCTAAGTATGGAGTCCTAAGAAGGGACAAGGAGCCAGGCTGGTGGGACCAAGAGAAAGCAAAAAGACAAAGCAGAGAAGCTATACAGGTCTGCCTTTCTTCATGGTCCAGGACACAGCCCTCCTGCACAGATAATTCACCATCTTCCTGCACCCAGCTATCACCAGACCCTTGCTGATAGAAAAACGCAAGTGAGTTCGCTGCAGCCGTGGCGTTATCATACTGCACAAAGCCCTTGCTGGCACACAGCACAGACACCATCTGATGAAAGTCCCCAGCAAGCCTTTGTCTCCTTGCAGTCACTTCCTCTCTTGTTGTTGCTTTCTGGCAATATATTTTCCTACTTCTCTAATAAGCCTGCCTTTATCTATAACCGTCTTAGTAAATGCTTCTTACCACCTGCACTGCCAGCCTCAGATAGTCACTGATCACCTGCGACACTGAGTGATTACAGGAGCTCCAGACGTGAGCCTGCACCTTCAATATCATTATTCCCATGTTTCAGATAAGGAGACTGAGGGGCAAATGATTAAGAAACTTGCTCACGATCACCTGGTCAGCCAGTGTGTGACAGAGCAAAATGCTTTCCATTGTGCTGTGGAATGTAATTAATGCCACTAAACTACGTGTACGTTTCATCTCTTCAATTAAATGTAGGTAGGGAAAAGGAAGATAATTCATATGTATTGTGTCATTTTCACATAGCACATCTCATTTGATCTTAATGACCTGTGAAGGAGAGGCTATGGTCTCCATGTTCCATGGTCCCCTGCCGCCCCGGGTTCTGGTAGAGCGAGACTTTGAACCCAGGGCCGCCTCCTCCAATCCAAGGCTCTCTCCATTGCAGTGGAAAGTATTTCCTCAAAATAAGGAATTCTTTATCAGTGGTCTCTTCACCGTGTAGCATGATATGCTAAGTATTTTACACCTTTCAAAGCTGAGAGAAAATTACATCGATTCAGCAGGGCTTTCTGAGGGTTCTGTGTGGATGGGTAAATAAGGTCATTACGTGCCAAGGCCCGGCAGGATCTTCTCACCAGCAGAGCTGAGGCAATCCCAGCTCTAATTTCTGCCAGTGCTTAACCGCATCGCTCTTTTTTTTTTTTTTTTTTTTTTTTTGTGAGGCGGAGTCTCGCTCTGTCACCCAGGCTGGAGTGCAGCGGCCGGATCTCGGCTCACTGCAAACTCCGCCTCCCGGGTTCACGCCATTCTCCTGCCTCAGCCTCCCGAGTAGCTGGGACTACAGGTGCCCACCACCTCGTCCGGCTAGTTTTTTGTACTTTTTAGTAGAGACGGGGTTTCACTGTGTTAGCCAGGATGGTTTTGATCTCCTGACCTCGTGATCCACCCGTTTCGGCCTCCCAAAGTGCTGGGATTACAGGCTTGAGCCACCGCGCCCGGCCCACTCTTCTGACAATCTCTCACAACGTGGCTTCTGGTCAGTTTTGTAATGAGGCTTCCTGACAGAAATGCTCCAGTACACGGAGAGCTTCCCTCCCCTGCCCTGAGTTACAGATATAAAGGTTCCAGGGCAGCTGCCTGTCGGAAAAGACTAAAAGTCCCTGAGATGCTGGATCCTGGCCTGCAGGGTCAGGCAGGCCCGCAGCAGATCAGAGCAGCTACAGTGAGTTGTCTCTTGACCTGGGTGACGTAGGGTTTGAAATGGGAGTGCCACAGGGTAAAGATCCCAGAGAGAGATTTGATGAGATGTAGCAACTGAATAATATGTTTGATTCCTGGGTGGTGATGGCTTCCTAGGAAGGGAAGTGGAGAAGGCAGGCTTTGTTCCTGTCCTCCACATTGGCACTGGCCTGGAAGGAGTGTGTGTAGGAAGCCATGTTCGGTGGCAAAGACCTGTGTCTCAGGCAGGGGCTGGGGAGGGGAAGGCGACAGTGTCAGTGAACTTGCATCTCTCCTGGAACTGCTTTCCAGCTAAGATTTGGTATTTTAATTTTGAACTGAAATTAAATTATATATAGAAGATTGAGTTTTAAAAAAACACTTCATACCTGCATGGGAATTCCTAGCATAATTTAATGCACTAACTTTCTGGCTTTATTACTATTTACCTAATTCTTTTTTTTTTAAATTTTCCATTTTCATTTATGCACATTTAAAAAAAATGAAATAAGCAATCTGAAATCTTCTGTGGGATATGGTAGGGAAAAGGTAAAGAAGCGAATCACCCTGTAAAGAGAAAAACAGAACACGAGGTCAGAGGATTGCTCTATCTCCTCCGAACGTGATGATGCCGAACTAACGACACCGCCGTGTTTTTCCAGTTGTCTCCCAGGCGGATGGAAAGAGGACATTTTGCCTTGCAAGTGTCTCTATTCAAAAGGTTCAAACGTAAGTCCCTCCGATGCCTCCTTTCTGCTCCCCCCTGCAGTGCATTGTGAGGCCACTGCTGCTTACCCTTCCTGGGACCACAAGATTGTCAATGCCAATCAAATCTTTCTTGAGTTCGTGCAGCTTCTGGAAATTCTCCATCTTGATCATCGTACCGTGGAGCTGTGCCACCATCTCCGTGATCTCTGCCAAAGCAGCTGTGAAGGAAAGACACACAGTCTGCAGCGGGAAAGGCAGGCAGGGGTCTTCCCCTAGCAGCTGTCAGCTCAACGCTGCAGGGAAATCACTCCAGTCCTTGCATAGTATTCAAAGGTATCTTTTGAGCGAAAACAGTGTTATTTCTCTATAACAAAAATTGATAGTGCATTTTCTGAATTTATTTGCTTCACTTTAGCATCTTGAAACTGTAAGTGACCCGTGCATGGCTACGTGGTGTACTGCTGTCCTTCAATGAGACGGACTTGTTGGCTTAGAGGGGAAAGACACGGGGGAAGAAGACTGCCTTGAATTTTGTCCCTGGGTAGAGACTTTTCTTTTCCCTCCTGTTACTCGGAAAGAACAAGGCACAGTGAGCACAAAGAGGCCATAGAAAAATCTGGAGCAAAGTCAGCATCTCTTTGAGAGGAGGTGTAATTGATATTGTGAAGTGTCAGTATCACTCCAGGTAACTAACATTCCCCCACACCCCAGTTCTGCCTTGTGTAGAAATTACACTGTTTGTCAAGATGGTTGCGAAGAATTGCTGCAGAATTTGAATTTTTTTATTATTATTTGTTTGAGACAGAGTTTTGCTCTTGTTGCCTAGGCTGGAGTGCAATGGCACAATCTCAGCTCACTGCAAACTCTGCCTCCCAGGTTCAAGTGATTGTCCTGCCTCAGCCTCCCAAGTAGCTGGGATTACAGGTGCATACCACCACGCCCGGCTAATTTTGTATTTTTAGTAGAGAAAAGGTTTCATCATGTTGGTTAGGCTGGTCTCGAACTCCTGACCTCAGGCGATCGACATGCCTTGGCCTCCCAAAGTGCTGCAATTACAGGCACGAGCCACCGCATCAGGCCTTTATTTTTTAATAGAGGCATAGCTCCCCTATACTGGTGGGCATCCTGTATTTAAAAGGAGCTAGTGCCTGATTAATACAAGCTTGGGTGGCACGCAAGTCCCCAGCGGCTGACAAGCTTGGGTACTTTGGTCAAGAAAAGCGAGAAATACTTGTTGACTGAACTTCAGGCTTCAGAACACTAAATACCTCTTTGACCACTTCCCCCAGCATTTCCGTGTTGGAAGGCAAGCATTTAGTTTTCTTGTTTTTTCCCCCAAGGATGCAAGTTAAATTCTCCCAGGCTCATCAGAGAATGCGGTCTCAGCCATAGTGACAAATCCCAGGCCTCGCTTGATCTTAAGATATTACCACCCAGTTTGGTCCAATAAACATTTACTTGGCACCCAGTGCTCAGTGGCAAGGCTGGGGGGAAGTGACGGGGTTCTTAGAGGAAAATGATGGAATGATGGCACCCTGGCCCCCAGTGCTCATGGGCAGGGGTGTGCTGGGAACAGCCCTTGGCACTCAGTATCCCTCCAGCTCTGGAAATCTAGGCTCCTACAGTGCTGCCACCTCATGCTTTAAGCTAGCTAGCACTTTCTTCCTCAATCCTCAAGGATAGCCTATCTCCATTGGGTACTGTTTAGAGAAATAGCAGAATGAAACTGGTGAGTCCACCAAGGACAGTGCCTGCAAAACCACACTGCTCTCACCCCCATGGGCGCTAGATCTGAGCAGTCCTCAGAGCCAGGAGAGGCCCTGGGTCCTTTCCTCCAGGCTCGGCCAACACACAGGCAATGCCAGTGTGACAGGACAAGGCGGACAGGAGGTCAGCTTAACATCAGGTGCCAGGCACAAGCTGAGGCTTAAAGGACGAGAGAGAGCTGGCCAGGAAAGGCCAAGGAGGTGGTGGCCAGGAGTCTAAGCAGAAGGAACGGAATGCGCCAAGGTGTGGAGGCAAGAGGCAGCATGGTTTTTGTTTTTAGAGACTGGGTCTAGATTTGTCGCCTGGGCTGTGGTGCGATCATAGCTCACTGCAGCCTCCAACTCCTGGGCTCAAGCGATCCTCCCACCTCAGCCTCCTGAGTAGCTGGTACTATAGGTGCATGCTCGTAATTTTAAAATTTTTTTGTAGAGACGGGCTCTCACTATGTTGCCCAGGCTGCTCTTGAACTCCCAGCCTCCAATGATCCTCCTGTCTTGGCCTCCCAAAGTGCTGGGATTACAGGTGTGAGCCACCACCCTTGGCCAGCATGGTTTGTTTTAAAGAGAGATGGTCAACAACAAACCATGTCAGGAGGCACTTGTGTTCCCCTTCTGTGAACTGTCACTGTCTTAATTACTTTGTCGTCTACATATTGCGTTGCCTTTTTTAACAACTAATTTGTAGGAGTCTGCCATATATTCTAGATATTAACAATGATTTTTCTAGAATAAGCCTAATATCACTGTTTTCCTCCTTAAAACGCTTCCTGTTCAGCTTCTGCTGTTAGGTTACGGGTTTGCAGGATCCAGGGGGTGCAGTGGGATGTGGCTCCTGCTTTCTGTTGCAGCCTCACTTTGTGGCTCTCCCTGTGCCCTGCACGCTTTTGACAATGTTCCGGTCTCTGTCCCCTCTGAACCTGAGCTGGTGGTGTTTCTAACTCTATTCTCCACACCCTGCCTTCACCCAGGAAAACTCCTATTTACATTTTAGCTCTGAACTTAGACACCATTTCCCTTTGAGATTCCCCCAACACCCGCCAATGCCCCGGCTCCAACTGCACCGTCCACTTGTCTCTCATGGCCCTAGTGCAGGGTCGCCACTGCCCAGGTACCTGCCTGCAGACCCTCCAGCAGGTCCTGTGAGGTCAGGGGCCACACTGTTCCTTCTCCCTCACACGCCCAGTAGAGGTTTATCCCTCACCCCCTTCCCACCCTTTCCCCACAAGTCCCCAAAGTCCATTGTATCATTCCTATGGCTTTGCATTCTCATAGCTTAGCTCCCATTTATGAGTGAGAACATATGATGTTTGGTTAATACACGTCCCTTATAAAAGTGTATTAACCAAATACAGCTGGGGTGTGAGAGCTGGCCAGGCCAGGTCACGAAGACTTTCAATTTTAGCCTGAGGCAGTCAGCTGTCACCCAGGTTTTAAGCAAAAATATAAGAAGATGGATTTTTAAAAAGATGACACGTTTGGCCAAAGAACTGGAGGTGTTTCTGACATTTCAGGCAAGAGATAAGGACCTTGACCTCCTAGTGGGTGTGCAGATTCGGGCCACCTGTGCGACAGCCACCTACGCAGGGCCAACTCCGCATGCTTAAAGGCTAGGTCAGGAAGTGCAGACACTCACAGACCACACGTGACACCAGACAGAACGACTTCCGTTCAGAAGAGCATGAGTGGCCCTGGGGGAAAAGCAGGGTCTGGAATGGGGGTCTGACTTCTGAGTGACCCTGCAAGTCCCTTCCCCTGAGTCTCAGCGTCCCTATTTGTAAAATGGGATAATGCAATTGATCTAAAGGGGTCATTAAAGGAGTAACGGTGTGAGCATTGGCACAGTATCAGGTACACGGTACCTGGCCTGGGGCTGAGCAAGCATAAGCGGGTAGGACTGTCCATGAGATAGAAGGGCAGGACGGTTGTGACCATGGGTTCTAGGTTTAGGTTCCAAATCATTTCCCTCCCAGCTGGGTGACTGGGCAGGTTCCTTAACCTCTCTAGTCTCGGTAGTCCCCACATGTAAGACGAACTCACCTGTGCCTGAGGCTTGGGAAGAGTTAATACAGGAGAGGTGCCTCTTATGGCGTCAGGCACATTACAAACGCCCGGCAGCAATGAGCAACAGGATTTGTTACAAGCTATGTTCTGTGGCCATGGTAGAGGGATGAGTTTCAACCATGTGTAGAAGCAAGCTTCCTGGGTGAGGGCTAACTGTAAGCGGAGCTTCTCTAGGGATATTTGCACAAAACCACCCGGGGACGAAAGGAGAAAACGCACACAAAAGGGAAAGGAAGAAAGGGGTCATGATGATCATTAGCATCTTCTTTACCGTCAAGGTGTGGCTGGGCATGGTGGCTCACGCCTGTAATCCCAGCACTCTGGGAGGTCAAGGTGGGTGGATCATGAGGTCAGGAGTTCGAGACCAGCCTGACCAATATGATGAAACCCCGTCTCTACTAAAAATACAAAAATTAGCCAGGCGTGGCAGCCCGCGCCTGTAATCTCAGTTGCTCCAGAGGCTGAGGCAGGAGAATCGCTTGAACCCGGGAGGTGGAGGTTGCAGTGAGCCGAGACTGCGCCATTGCACTCCAGCCTGGGCAACAGAGCGAGACTCCATCGCAAAAAAAAGAAAAGAAAGAAAAGAAAATCAAGATGTAACCAAACACCAGATCAGGAATAAAAAGCAGCGCCTGCCCTGATGAAAAGCTGGGACCCAGCATCGGCTGGTCTCTCTCCCCGGGAGGCCTCTCCCTGGCTGGGCTCAGTCTGGGAGCACTCGGTCTGAACCGTGACATGGGCACCAGGTGGCACAGGCTCCCGGCACTCACCTCGGCAATCCCTGAAGTCGGCGTGGCTCGGCGGGTGGTGTTTGCAGAGCCGCTCCAGGACCTGCTTGTAGTGCATGAGCCGGTGCAGTGGCCGCAGGAGGAAGGTGTTGAGCGGTAGGTAACACACTTTCTGCAGCTCGAAGTCTCTGCAGAAGTTCTCCAGCCGCCGGGAGCTCTTGATCCCGTTCTCCAGGGCCTCCAAGGCCTCGCTGTGCTTCCACAGGTGAGCCGCCAGGTGCTTGGGGGGCAACAGAGGAAGAGGGGCCTGTTCAGCTGACCGGGATACACCTGTGTTCCACCCAGTTTCACCTGGGAAAATGAAGCGCACCTGCGCTCTCTTTAGTTCCTGGATTTGTTTAATTTCCTTAAATTTCACATTGTTCATAGTTCACTTTTTGGTATTTCACTTAAGTTCTCAGGATGAAATAAAAAGGCCTATTAAGGTACTGAGCAGTTTAAAAATACACATGGATCATAAAATATATGAGCTGTATGTAGATAGAACATCAAAGGTATAAATGTTCTTTTAAAATGGAGCCTGGAAAAACTGGGGAGAAATATATGAACAGGAGCTCCTTAAGGGGGGCTGTGGTTTTCTTCTAAATGTCATCAGATAACAACCCGGGGTCCATCAATAAGCATTAGTTTTAAAACCACATTCCTGCTTCCCTCGCCCCATTTGCTCAGACAGTAACTAAGCAGCTATGTGAGCCCCTCCTCTGCTAGGTCAGGGAGACGGATGAGAGTCAGAAAGCGCCCTCACTCTCCCGGAGTCATGGTGGGGATGGAGACAGAGTAAGCGTTTGGATGACAGAGCATTAAAGGAGGAATGAATGCACCCAGGTGGGAGGGAGGAATTCCAAGGCAAGGACACTGCCAGGCAGATAGGGGGAGAGCAGGGAACAGGGGACACGGCGAGACACAAAAGCCGAGGTTGCTTTCTTCAAGTCTCATTTGATAATCACCTCCTAGAGTGGGCTTGCTCTCTGTGTGCTGGTAACTCCCAAATCTAAATTTTTACTTTTTGCAGCAGGGTCTTGCTCTGTTGCCCAAGCAGCAGGGTCTTGCTCTGTTGCCCAAGCTGGAGTGCAGTGGCACAGTCTCAGTTCACTGCAGCCTCAAACTCCTGGGCTCAAGGGATCCTCTTGCCTCAGCCTTGGGCAGCTGGGACTACACAGGCTTGAGCCACCATGCCCAGCTAATTAAAAAAAAAAAAAAAAAAAAAATATAATATCTTATATCTATATATGTATAATATGAATCTATATTCTATATATTTTAAATATCTATATCTATATATGTATATCTATCTATATATGTATATATCTATATCTATATATCTATATATATGTATATCTATATATATATATGTATATATATCTATATATATATATGTGTATATATATGTATATATATTTAGAGAGACAGGGTCTCACTATGTTGCCCAGGCTGCTGGTCTCAAACTCCTGGCCTCAAGTGATCCTCCCACCTTGGCCTCCCAAAGTGCTGGGAGTACAGGCATGAGGCACCACGCCCGGCCCAAAATCTAGATTTTTCTATCATGTATGTGGGTGTATATTTGTATACATGTCTGTCTATACATATAAAAGACATAAAATGATGAAAGTTTTTTGTAATTGACTTGTTTTTATAGAAAAGCCTATGGTAGTATCTGGCACAGGCGAGTAGCCCAAGTCAGAGAGGAAAACACAGAACCAGACCTAGATTTCTCATCCAGGCTATGGCCCAACCTCAGTGGCTTCTCCACACCCATGCCCCGGAAAGAGCTGGAAACATAGGCCGTCCAGACACCCACTTCCTCCTGCCTCACCTGGGGCCCCCATGTTTCTTCTCTAACTTCAGAATGGGTACCACCACCAACCAGGTACTCAGGACATTAAAACCTGGGGCATACTCCACATTCTTTCCTTGTCTGAACCCATCCCCAAGTCCTATCAATTTGTCCTCCAGAAAATGTGGGACCTGCTCTTGTCTTCTTTCCCATGGTCACTGTTCTCATTCCGGTCTGGCATCGTCCACTGCTGCGTGGTCTCCAGCCCCTTCCACTTCACTGTGAGTTGAGCCCCCTGAATGAACTTTCCACAATGCCACTCAACAGACTCCTCTTAGGCCGGAATCCCTCTGACCTCTCTGGTACTGATGCTTGCCACTCACCCTGAGCCACCCACTGACCACCTTGCACTCAAATGCACCACGCTCTTGCACCCAGAGCCTCTGTCCACAATGCCCGCTGCTGAGGACCCCCCATCCCTCAGGGTTACTCCAGGGCCTGCCCTGCTCTGTGCTCCTGCATCCTCCTGCACTCACTGCTGTGCCTGTCCACATCATCCTCCTGCACTCACTGCTGTGTCTGTCCACATCATCCTCCTGCACTCACTGCTGTGTCTGTCCACATCAGCCCTTATCACACAGCCTCCCTGCTGGGTTGATTTCATGACTTTCTATTTTGACATAGACATTCATAGGAAGTTGCAAAGAAACATACAGGGAGGGACTGTGCACCCCTCACCCAGCCTCCCTCAATGGTGACATCCTGCAAAACTACAGTACAATATCAACACCAGGAAATTGACATTGGTACAGCCCACAGAGCTTATTCAGATTGCACCAGTTATACACGCTCGTGTGTGTGCATGCATGTGCGTGCATGTGTGTGTCGCTCTGTGCAATGCTATCACACCTGTGGTCCCCTATTTGATTTTGAGAGAGGGCATCATCACGTTGTAACATCCTGGCAAGTTGTCACATCCTTGGGGCCTGCCATATGCAGTGGGTGTCCAAAGGTCTTCCCTGTACATACTAAAGAGCAAACGAAGCAATGCACACACCCAGGCGAAGGCAGGGGTCTTGGGAGAACACATGAGTTAGCGGTGGCCGGAAGGCAGGGTAGAAGGTGAAGGGTTGGGAGCAGGGTCTGGAAAGATGGCCTAGGACTAGAGTAGAGGCTTTCTTCATTAGGTTTAGAGTTTGGACTGCATTCTCCAAACCACAGAGAACCAGGAGGGCTTTGCGCAGTCAGTTTTGTGTTGTATAAACAGCGACTCCAGCCATCATATAAGTAGTGTGTTGGGAGGCTGGGTCGGTGGGAGGTGACTCATTGGGAAGCTGGCCCGGTCGCCTAGCAGGAAGAAAACAGAGAGCCAGGAGGAGCAAAGTGGTAGAAGTGTGAGAAGGAGGTACAGGTGGTAGAAGCTTGGAGAGACAGGCGATACAGGAAGGAATGAAGGTCCCCACTTGCAAAGCAGGTAAAGGTCAGGATGAAAGGCCCTTTCTTTGCATTGATTTCCAAGTGCTTTTGTGTGTCTGGATGGATGTGTGCAGGTGGACGTTCACAGCGTGGGCTGGAGATCCTGATTTGGGTGTCTCTGATTCTCTGGAGGTGGTTAAAGACCCCGGACTACCCTCCCTTGGTCGTGTGACCTCACTCCTGTGTGCAGAGGCTGGGAAGAGCCGATCAGGCTGAGACTGATGACAGCAGGTGAGTGCACAGGTCGGGGGTGGGAGTGGAGTGGGAAAGACACTACAGGCTCGAGAACACTCTAAGCATTTGGACAACAGTGCTGGCCTGGGCTTCTCACATTTCTGGAAACTTCGGCTGTGCCCCCCCCATGCTTTATAGAAATTCTTTAAAACAATAAAAACAGCAATTTTAAAAAACCACAACTAACTTCTCAAAAAGGCTGCCAGTGGCTCTTACAGCCTCTCCATCTATTTTTATTTTGCTTGCACAGAGCTCCATGCTATAAACGCTCATGGCATCAGCACACTCCTGAGATGCCAGCACAGCAGAGGAAGCTGGCTGAATGCAGAAATGCCAGCTCCCCAGACCGAGGAGAAATAATGCCAGGAGCGGAAATCAGGTGAATTTTTAGGTGGTCTTCTGCGCTGGGTTAGCGGAGGGGAAGGTGGGATGTCAGCCTCTGCGGGAAAGCAGCGGTGGGAGTTGGCACACAACCTGGAGAAGCCATGAAGGACACTTGCTGAACGGCGCCACGCTGGGGACTGTCCCCGCAGGTAGGGAAGAGCCTGGCAACTCTGCTGCTGTCCCCAAAGGCCCACACCAGAGTCCAAGCCTCCTTGAAGAGGGCGCCCCCCTGGGGAGCTGTGATCTCAGATTGAGGAACACGGGGAGAAAAGCTGAGAAACCAGAACAGCGCGAGAAAAAGTACAGAGCATGTGAAAAGAGGGAAAAGATGGAAGAGAACAACAGAAACAGCATCATGTTACACAAGAGAGGAAAAAGGACGTTTCTGAGAAGCGAATGAAGCTGGTCTGCAGGGACTACATCCTGTCTGATCCCAGCTATGTGACATCTGAAAGGCAAAACTATGGAGATGGTAAAAGATCAGTGGTTGCCAGGGATTTGGGGGCATCTAAGGGGGATGAATAAGTGGAGCCCAGAGGAGTTTTAGGGCAGGGAAACTGTTCTGTGGATCCCTGTCATTATAATTTGTCAACACCTACAGAATGTACACCACCGAGAGAGCCCTAATGGTCAACCTTGTCAATATTGGTTCATCAGTTTCCACAAGTGCACCAAGCCAGTGCAAAAGGCTAATAGCTGGGGAACTTGTGTGTTTGGGGGTGGAGCGAAGAATATGAGAACTCTGTACTTTCTGCTCAAGTTTTCTATAAAGCTAAAATTGCTTTGAAAGATAAAATACATTAACTTCAGAAACTCCCATGGAAAGTGGAAAAGATGTCTGTTATCCTTCTGTCTGAGTGTTATGCCTCAGCCGTAGCTCATGCCATTCAAAATACTGTGGCTGTGGAACATCTTAGGGAATTCTTGCTTTTCTTTTTTGCATAGGATTCTGCAACCCTGATCACTCCCACGGCCTCTCTCTGGTACTGCCCCAAATTGCAAAGGGTTGCTGTTTGAACACAGTGAAAAAACAAACAATACCTCAGGATTCAGTCAGTGTTATTGTGGTCTTTGTTAAGAGAAAGAGATTGACAGGAAATCTCTTGAGTGGCATTTGATCCTATCTTTTCTGTGCCACCCCCCGACCCTCCTCCCCTTGTCTCTCTCTCATGAGATTCATCTTTGTTTATTTATTGTTTATTTTTGAGATAGGGTCTTGCTCTGTTGCCCAGGCTCGAGTGCGGTGGTGCGATCATGGCTCACTGCAGCCTCAACCTGCTGGGTTCAAGTGATCCTCTCCCCTCAGCCCCCTGAGTAGCTGGAACTACAGGCACTTACCATCACTCCTGGCCAATGTTTTTTATTTTTCGTAGAGACAAAGTCTTGGCATGTTGTCTAGGCTGGTCTCAAACTTGTGGGCTCAAGCAATCCTCCCACCTTAGCCTCCCAAATTGCTAGGATCACAGGCATGAGCCACCACACCCGGCTGAGATATATTATTTTAGTGGGAAAAACTAAACACCAACCCACTTAGCTAGGTTCATGGGAGTTAAGACAAACCCTAACGGTAATTTCATTCTATGAGTGTCCTGTGTATAGTAGGTGCTCAGTTAGCACTGGGTGGATGGACGGGTGGATGGATGGACTAAAATGGGGGCAGTATGAGCACCTTCTTTAGGGGACTGCTAGCTTCTCGGGGCAGTTGCTAGTTTTTAAGGTTGTCATACAGGCTCTGGGCAGTTGAGATTCAGGAAGATTGCTTTAAAATGTGAGTACAGGTGTATTCAAAAGACATGCTGTGTGAATTAAAACATTGTATGTTAAAAGAATTGTTAATGGAGTCAAATGAAAACAAAAAAAGGAAAATTTCTGATATAAGAGATGGGGCAGATTTTTTGAATGTGGTAATTAGTTTAATGTTTATTGACTTCTTTGGATATACTTTCACTTTTATGTCATTCATTGTAGATATCGCTGGATGATTAAAAACATATTTGCGACCAGGCATGATGGCTCATGCCTATAATCCCAGCACTTTGGGAGGCTGAGGTGGGTGGATCACCCGAGGTCAGGAGTTTGAGACCAGCCTGGCTAACATGAAGAAACCCTGTCTCTACTAAAAACACAAAAATTAGCTGGGTGTGGTGGCACGCACTTGTAGTCCCAGCTACTCGGGAAGCTGAGGCAGGAGAATCGCTTGAACCTGGGAGGCGGAGGCTGCAGTGAGCTGAGATCGTGCCACTGCACTCCAGCCTGGGCGACAAGAGTGAAACTCCATCTCAAAAACAACAACAACAACAACAAAACCAACCAACCAAAAAAAACAAAAAACAAAAAACAAAAAAACCGTATTTGCCTCGTACACTGATTTAAAGTCAGAGAATTTACTGAAACACCTACATAGCTCTGAATCTAACATTTGTGTCATGGTTATTAAGAAACCAAAACAACTGGCTGAAAATGAAATGTTCAGACAATGTTTGTCTACGCCTTCTTTTTTTTTTTTTGAGGTTTTGAATCATCCATTCCCAGAAAACACTTGTTGTTTTGGGTACAATGCAAAACTTTCCAAACAAAACACCTACTAAAAATGCTTTCACTAAAGTGATTGGATTTTCATTCATGCTTTGAAATAAAAGTATCTAGAAAGGCTGGAGAAGGGTTTGCCAAACAGCCATCTTCCTGTTGTGCCTTAGATTAGACCAGGGGTGTCCGATCTTTTGGCTTCCTGGGACCACATTGGAAGAAGAATAACTGTCTTAGGTCACACATAAAATGCACTAACACTAATGATAGCTGATGAGCTAAACAAAACAAAACAAAACAAAACAAAACAAAAAAACCCAAAAATCACCAAAAAAAAAATATCATAATGTTTTAAGAGTTTATGAATTTGTTTTGGGCCACATTCAAAGGCGTCCTGGGCTGTACGCGGCTGGTCGGCGGTGGGTTGGACAAGCTTGGTGTAGACAGTCAAATCAGGAGATGCACACTGATGGAAATGGCTTATGGCCTACAACCACAGCAGCCCCGCGCGATTTTCCTCGGTGAACTTGCTCCACCCAAATCTCAACCAGCTCACCTTCATGCCCTGAATGTTCTTCAGCATGACATCGCCGATTCTTTGGTAATCTCTGATTTGGGCATTTGAGCGGCCTTCCCTGAGAGCAAAAGCAAAGGGTTGGAAATGCAAAGCGTTAGTAGTGACATGACCAGAAGAGGCCCAGCCCTGGGTTACAAGTATCAGCCTACTGCTTTCTTTCCAATCACCCCTCCCCGGACATCTCCTGGACCTCTCCTGAACTTCTTATGGAGTCACGGAATGTTACCGTTGGAGGGAGACTTGGAAATTACCCCACTCTTCCTGCAGAGAATTCCACTTACGCTTTGAAAGAGACAAGAGAGAACCAATTTCCGATCCTTTTAATTTGGTGTAATTATTTTACTCTACCCATCTGCACACTGGAGTTTGATTTTATATTAATTTTTTTCCATCCACACTTGGGTGATTTTAGCATCATTAGGTCAGCACAGAGATCATTTGCAGTAAGTGGCTTGTAAACAGATTCTATCCTAGAGATGGGTACTGCTAGACACCTGCAGGAAGCAAGACTCAGACCCAAAGCAAGGTTTCTGCTTCTAAGAGCGCTTGTCTGAAGCAGACCAATAGCTGTCCATAGCCCTTGGGAAGAGAAATGCATAATTGAGAAAGGACAGGAGATGGTACCTGAAGGTGGGAGTGACGCAAATGCCATAGAATGGGGTAGGGTGGGTGGCCCAGGAAGAGACAGGCATGGAGGGGAGGGCCATGGTCCCCCAGACACGTTGGGTGCTAGACAGCAAAGCTGTGGGCACTTTCAGTGAGGTTTGGGGTACACATACACCTTTCCAATGGCTCACTGATCAACGCGGAGAGAAATATAAAAACATGGATGGTAGCGAGTATTTATTAAGTACTGTCCATGCACCGGACACCGTGCATAGTTAATTACAGGCATGAGCCCTTTTAGTCCTCATAGAAACCCTCTGCGGCAGGTACCACTATCACCCTCATTTTACAGTGAAGGAGGCAGAAGCATAAAGCAACGATGAACGTGTCTGGTGTCTGTTATCACGGGGTGTGAACTCACACAGGAGCCAGCTCTAGCTTCCCAGGCCACACACCTAACCGTTATGCCAGTGCATAGCTCCTGACTTCCCCATCAGTGAGAAAGGAATTTCCCAGAGACAATTAAAACATGGCTTTCAACAATCAACCTGGCAATTATCTTTAAACCAACTGTCTAGGAAAACCAGAAGCCAACTTACATGAAAGGAACGAATTAAAAACGACAACAAAAACCCGGCACTAGGCTTCTAATAGGAAGTGAGAGATCCTCAAAGTGGAAAAAAATAGCTGGCAACCGAAGTCAGGAGAGACCCAGGATCTACATATACCTTATGCTGGTTAATATCGAGTGTCAACTTGATTGGATTGAAGGATGTAAAGTATTGATCCTGGGTGTATCTGTGAGGGTGCTGCCGAAGGAGATTAACATTTGAGTCAGTGGAGTGGGAAAGGCAGACCCACCCTCAATCTGGGTGGGCACCACCTGATCAGGTGCCAGCGTGGCCAGAATAAAAGTAGGCAGAAGAATGTGGAAAGACTAGACGGGCCTAGCCGCCCAGCCTACATCTTTCTGCCATGCTGGATGCTTCCTGCCCTCGAACATCAGACTCCAAGTACTTCAGCTTTGGGACTTGGACTGGCTTCCTTGCTCCTCAGCCTGCAGATGGCCTACTGTGGGACCTCACCTTCTGAACGTGTGAGTCAATACTCCTTCATAAACTCCCCTTTATATATACATCTATCCTATTAGTTGTGTCCCTCTGGAGAACCCTGACTAATACACACCCCACAGATGTGGTAGCTAAGAACCTTCTGGCAATGCGAGAAAAGGCTTCCGCTAGGACACTCAGAGCCTTCCTGTTGACTCAATCTCTGATTCATCAAGGATCTTCTGATGAACAGAAGAGGGCAAGGAGGATGCCCTCTTAATTAACACTTAATTAAGCAAACCCAGAAGGTAGAAAAGTCATCATGTGTAGAAACAGGTTGCTCCTGGCTTCACAATCCAGGCAATCAACAGCATTCTTTATTCTATTGGTTCCAACTAAGCATATAGAGCAAATTACATCACAGGGGAGACTGAGGGCACCCAAACCTTTTAGATAATAAAGCTTCTCTAAAATGAAAGAAAAGAGAGCACCCCCAGGCTCCCCAGCTCCTTCCTGGGTCTTCGTTCCTGCCCTGTGTACTAGTAGTCTTCAACCGGGTCAGTTTTCTTCCACCAGCACAGCATACTCAGTCCTTTGCGTTCTCTTAGCTGCCTTCATTGCTACTGCTCCTCTGCTAATTAAACAAATCTCTCCCCACCGCTCTCCTAAAAAGGTTCTGGGAAGATGGCCATTAGCCTCTGAACCACCAGAGCCCATCTCCCCTCCTCCTATATTCGGGCTTTCTGGGCTGGTCAGCCCCACTGCATGACCCTCCAAGCTCATCCGCTAGGGGAAGCTTTCCTCTCCAGACTCCCTCATTTCTCTTCAGGCCAACCGTTCAATTCTCATGGCCACCTCTTCAGGCTGCTCCCAAGCTATCTGTGTGTTTTGGGAGTCCTTTGGTGGTCCTCTCTTTTCACCCTCTACTTCTTCCTATACAAGCCCTCCTATTTGCCCCATGGCAAATAGGAGTTCATGACGAAATATCAGTTCATGATGCCAAACCACGGCTGATGCAGGTAATGCGTTTCTTAGACCATTCAGAACGCTCCATGCGAATGACCCCACATCTTGTATCTCAAACATAAGATGTTCCAGATTTTAGGATCTTATTTCCAACACCAAATCCTCTTCCTCCATTTTCTTTAATTTTTTTTTTTTTTTTTTTTTTTAAGATATGGGGTCTTGCTTTGTCACCCAGGGTGGAGTGTGGTGGTATCATCACAGCTCGCTGCAGCCTCAAACTCTTGGTCTCAAGCCATCTCCCTGCCTTAGCCTCCTGAGCAGCCACTAGAGGTGTGCACCATCACGCCAGCTTATTTTTTTTTTGTAAAGATGGGGTCTATTTTGTCAAAGCTGGCCTTGAATTCCTGGACTCAAGTGATCCACCTGCCTCAGCCTCTCAGCTGGGGTTATAGGTATGAGCCACAGTGCCTGGCCTTGTTATCTGGAACTTAAATAATTGGCCCCAGAATTTTTTGAATGGATCTGCCATTTGAGAGCATACAGAAACAAAGGACTTAAGTTCAGAGGATATCATTTAGATATTCTAGTGAGAGTCTGGATTTCGGGGGAAGAAATGAGGAGGATTCTGGCTTCCATTAGTAATAAGCAACACTCTCTCTCTCATAGACACACCCCCATTCAAGAGAAAATGAAGGGCTGGGAAGAGGATGCTGGGTGAGGGCAGTGGGGCATGAGATGGAAGCCAGATGTCATCTATTTCACTTTCTCTGTTCTTTTGCCAACTATTTATTATCTACTGATGTTAAAACTCCAAACTTGAAAGAACCTTCCTTCCCACATCCATATCTCTCTAAGTCCCCAGCATCTTTCATGGTAGAGATGGCTCTGGGTTGACACCATCAGACCCCTGTGTGGCTGGGAAGATGCAGATGCCTAATTGTAAAGGGGTCAGCTCTACGTGATGTGGTGAGTACAGGCTGGGGGCCTCTGAAGTCACTGCAAACAGTACAACACATCTGTCTTTCTCGTCTCGTTCTGTCCCCACCTCAGGTCACATAGCAAGTCCCAGCCCTGCTTGGTTCCAAATACACAGGACACACAGCCCCAGGGACTGGGGGCAACATCCAAATTCCTGCTGCCCATCTAGAAATATCCTCATGGTTTTACTTCCTCTCCATGTCACTACCTCCAAATCTATAAAGCCGAAGTGTTCCTTCTATTATGAACAGCTGAAAGGTCACTGGATTATCAACAACATGAAAAGGAATTCTAACTCTTCCACCACGTCCTCCGGATGTTAACCTCACAAGAAAGGGGTCCTTGTCTGCAAGGCAGGGCCACATATTTGTTGCCTGCGTAATTACCACACAGCAACAAAGACGAAAATTCTTTTGACAAGTTCACTTAGGAAAACCATGTAAGTCTGCTAAGAAGCTGCCTGGATGCTCAATTCTGACCTGTGCAATGTGATTAACTTACTCCCAGGAGCCACTACACGTCACCTCAGCAAAGGACTCAACACATACTCACACACTTCATGAAATTTTCAGGTCTTCCTGACCTTATATCAAAACTTCACTCACCACAATGTGAGCATTCAGCAGCAGACTGACTGACGGCAAGGAAGAAGAAAAGGACATGAAAATGACCAACTGTGGGTGGGCCGCTGACCAACAGCAAGGTTGTCTCCAAGGGTGGACTGTGCGTGTTTTGCCCATCATCTCCCTAAGAGGAGGCAGAAGGGCAGCCTGTAGGAGTTTTGTCTCTGACTGCCAAGAAACACTCGTGCAGGCTGTCGTCGCAGGCAGGGGCAAAGCCAGCCACGATCAATCAATACTTAGCCCTCTTATTCACCTCCCCAACTGCAGGGTCAACATAAAGCCCATTTAGAACATCAGAGAAACAGTTCACAGTGTGCTGGTGACCTTGGTGGCAATAACATCTCCCAGCTCTCCTCTAAAGCATCATGAGCCCCAGGGCGTGGGCTCCCTCTGAGAGGGCGTGTTTTCTGGAAAGTAGTACCATTTGGCCAGGCTGCGGTGAAGTACCTGGGGAGATTCCTTAACCATGAAAGAGGGTGGTGACTGGCACGCTGCATATCCCAAGGGCCCAACGTAAACCCAAGCGTGTTTACTCATCACCCAGCTCTCCCCTTCTCTCCTTGCCACAATATGAAGAACCATCTCCTCAGAGGACACACGCCAGCAGTGCAGCTTGGAGTTCAACGGCTCATTTTTGTCCCCTGGCTCTATCTCTAGATGCTCACTCAACCCCGAAAACGATCTTTTTTTGAAGCCTCTTAGTCTTTACTTGCAACACCAACACCACATCATTGTCCTCACTACTCCCTGCAGTCTCTGATTCTAAATGGAAAAAAAGTATAAAATTATGTATGTTTGTGAGTCTATGTAAGCGAAAAGCATAGTGTGAAATGAGTAAGTGGGAACAGACGGACCCTACATTAATATATGGGGTGGGGAGGGTGGCTGGGTTCCAAAAGCAAACAAATTAGCCAAAGTAACTGTGTGTATGTGTGTGTGTGTGTGTGTGTGTGTGTATGTGTGTGTGTGTGTGTGTATATACATATAGTTTGTTTTTTTCTTTGAGACAGAGTCTCCCTCTGTCACCCAGGCTGGAGTGCACTGGCGCGATCTTAGCTCACTGCAACCTCTGCCTCCCGGGTTCAAGTGATTCTCCTGCCTCTGCCTCTTGAGTGGCTGGGATTACAGGTGCGTGCCACCACACCCAACTAATTTTTGTATTTTTAGTACAGATGGGGTTTCATCATGTTGGCCAGGCTGATCTTGAACTCCTGACCTCAGGTGATACACCCACCTCAGCCTCCCAAAGTGCTGGGATTATAGGCGTGAGCCACTGCGCCCGACCTAATATATCGTGAATGACATATGTATCAGCCACATGTGATATATGTGGATTTTTCATTAAAGTTCCATTAATCTTAGCATTAATTCACATGCCTACTTGTCAAGACAACATTTGTGCGAGAGGCATCTTCAATGGGCCGGGGACGCCGCACGGGAAACACAGAAGACAGAAGCCCTCCCATTCTCAGCCACCCTCAAGTCTGTCAATTACACTTTTAGGTTGCTCAAAACTATGGCTTCTTTCTTGCCTTCCTAAGGTTTACCACCAGGTCGAGTTGAAAAAGAGGACCAAAAGTGACAACCCAGTCACGGGCAGGTTTGATAGCACCCAGGTGAGCCCCAGTATCATTCCTGTTGCCAACAGGGCACATACTAAAATACAGTAGAAGAGAAGAGCCGTGTCAGACTCGTCTAGTGACCTGGAGAGTGCTTTCTCTCAAGTGTCTTCTAGTAGAAATCCACCTGCAAATTCTGGCAATTGGAAAAACAGTTTCATTTGTCTCAGGGAAATAGCTTGCTCTCAAAGCACTGTGAGCTATATAGTCATGAATAAGGCAGAAAATCCAAGAAAAACTAGTTCCAAGCTATGCTTAAGAACATGGAATCTGGCCAGGCGTGGTGGCTCAATGCCTGTAATCCCAACACTTTGGGAGGCCAAGGCGGGCAGATCACTTGAGGTCAGGAGTTCAAGACCAGCCTGGCCAACATGGCGAAACTCCTTCTCTACTAAAACTACAAAAATTAGCTGGGTGTGGTGGTGCACACCTGTAATCCCAGCTACTCAGGAGGCTGAGGCAGGAGAATTGCTTGAACCTGGGAGGCTTAGGTTGCAGTGAGCCAAGATCATGCCGCTGCACTCCATCCTGGGCAACAGAGGGAAACTCCATCTCAAAACAAAACAAAACAACAAACAAACATGCAATTTTACTCATGCTTAAAAAGGAAGCAAGGCCAAGTGTGATGGCTCATGCCTATAATCCTAGCACTTTGAAAAGCTGAGGTGGGAGGATAGCTTGAAGCCAGAAGTTCAAGGCTGTAGTGATCTATAATCATACCACTGCACTCCAGCCTGGGCAACAGGGTGAGATTTTGTCTCTAAAAAACTAACAAAAATACAAATAAATAAAAGGATATTCCATCATACATTTTGTTTAGCCACTCATGTCAATGGACATTTGGGTTACCTCTTCATTTTGGCTACTGTAGATAAAGCTGCTATGAACACTGATGTACAAGTGTCTGCTGGAGTCCCTGCTTTCAGTTCTTTGGGCACATGCTGAGGAGGGGAACTGCTGGATCCTATTGTAATTCTGTGCTTAGTTTTTTAAGGAACCCTTATGATTTTTATTTTAATGATACCTGGCACAAATACTTGAAGCTTCAGAGAGCTGATAGAATGATAAGAAAAGTATTTAATTCATTTTTGTTCTATGATGGCTCACTGGTGCTTCTATAAAGATGCTCCATTTTTCTGGGCAGTGAAATAATTTTCTGACCTGCTCAGTCATCTGCACTTCAGTCACCGGTGTCAAAGCAACACAATCCTGCTCCCCCTGTGAAACTCCTGACAGCAGCTTGTGAGAGTGTCCCATCCCGGAAAGAGCCCCCTCTCTGCCCTGGAGGGCTCTCCAATCCCTCAGGATGCCCTTCTCACATCTCTTACCCCTGCAGGACTTCCTCCTGCCTGAAGTCTGCTCCTGTACACCAGGAACTATCTTCGTCAAACCATCCTTGCCCTCCTGGCTGCCATTTTCCAAAACCTGCTGTCTTCTGGACCCTCCACCCCCATGTGTGTGTGTGTGTGTTTTTTTTTCTTCCAAACCTCTGGTGGCCTCTTCTGTTTCTTTTGCTGGTTTTTATGCTGCCATGATCTACATTTATGGAAAGCAAGCTGCTTTCCATAAATAGTTGATAAAGGTATAGTCAAGAAGATTCTGCCCTCGGCTCTTTTCCTCTCAATGTTCTCTTCCTTGTGGAAGAGATTCTTCTTGTGGATAACTTCCAAACCTACACCTTTCTGCCTCATTTCCTTCCCAAGCCTAGGACCCACATTTCCAACTGTCTGGAGCACTTCATCATGGGCCCTCAAAATTGTCGTTCCCAAAGCAAGCTCATCTTCCCTTATCGTATTTGTATGCTTCTTTCTTCCTGGCTTGATTTCCCTCCCATTTTCATGACCATCCTCTGAGCTGACTGTGTTCAAAACTCTAGGTGGCCTCCCCTCTCTTTCCTTGCTGTCCCACAGAGCCCTGGCCACCCAGTGATATCTCAACATTCAGTCAGTCTGGTCCTCCCAGCCAGTCTCCTGCATGCTTTGCACGTGACTCTGGCCAAAGTTTCTCCTAAAACGTTCAGCTGATCCTCCATGAAAACTGTGTGCACCCCATAGCCAATTCTGAGGGCCCCTTTGTATGACTGACTGCTTGCTGTCTTCCAGCTCCCAGTTGGCTCGTAAGTGGAGTTTTGTACCCTGCAGAATCTACCAAGGCACCCTGTAGCAAAGCAGGCCTTCCATCCATCTCGGGGAACCCAGCTGGTCACCTTGCACTCAGCCTCTGCCTGTCACCTCAGGGCTGGCATTTGGGAGTCCTGACTGCATGCCAAAGGTTGTTAAGTGGCTCTCTCTGAACTCATTTAAACAGCTGAGTGAACTGTTCTTGCCTTCACAAGGAAAAGAACTCCTGAAGTTATTAGAACTCACCAAACCAGTAATCTTTGTTTTTGAAGAAAGTAGGTAATGTGGCTTTGCCAGCAAGAAGCAGGCCTTGGGCGTCCTCCTTCTCATATGTGTTTACTCAGGAGAAGGTGACATTTGGAAAGGGGCAGGTGTGTTTGCTGAACTAAGCTTCAGCCTAATCATTCCGGAAAACTTCCTGAGACTTTCTCTGCCCTGTAATTTCCCCACTGTTGATGGAAGTATATTGCAGTCTCATGCAGGACTGCGAAGGGAAAGTCACATTCACTAGATCACTTATGTACCAAATTCTGGGGAACTTTTGGTGCATATTATACTTTAGATCTTTTTCCATTAATGATAATCATTGAAAATATTATCATGGAATAAAATCTACACTTTAGTTAACATAACGTACCAACGTTGTTTTCTTAGTTTTGCCGACTCTCCTATGGTGACATAAGATGTTAATGGGAAGAGGATGGGTGCAGACCATATACAAACACTGCTGTCTTGGCAACTTTTCTCTGGGATTATTTCCAAATAATTATTTCCAGATAAAAAGTTTATTTTTAAAAAATGATCAGCTTCCCTGCTTTCTCTGTGCAGTGCAGTATACTAAGTCCTTTCCAGACACTGTGCCATTTGCGTAACACCCTGCATGGGAGATGCCATCCACATTTCACCCAGGAGGAAATGGGGTTCAACAAGGCCCACACCTACAGCTTAACACACCCTCACGGCAGGGGTGTGACCTCAAATTCGGATCTTACCCATCCTAATCGACAGGAGCCAACCTGTGCTTCCTGTATCACGGCAATGTGAGGAAAGGCGTGGGTACACATACATGCACTGAACACACACACGTGTAGTTTGTCATTCAGTAGCCACAGTGAATCCTTTCTTAATAAACTTCCCTGTGACCCATTCTTCTCACTGAATAGATTCAGCCAGAGGATTGCCTGTTCTGCATAGGCAGTGATGGCCCATGTGTGTCCTCAGGGACAGAACTGGCAGCGACGCTCCATGCCCACCCTGGATGTGACACCCACACCTGCGAGAGGACCCGGCCCTCTGTGCCCTATGTGCCTGCCTCCTCCTTTGAGAGTACAAGTCCCCCATGGGCAAAGCCTGCCACTCACACATTCACCTACTCGTTCATTCATTCATATATTCCTTCATGCATTGCTTGTAGACTAAAGAAGCAAGAGTTATAACCAGTCTGTGACATGCAGACCAAGGAATCATAGACTGTAAGGACTGTCAGAGGCACTGCAGGGTTGGTTGTTGCAGAAGAGGTATTCATCATGATCACCCCAAGAAGTACTTAAAAAACAGATTCCTAAGTCTCACTCCTAAAGTTCCGATTCAAGAGCACTGGACAGGGCCTGGCAATCTGCATTTTTCAAAGCCCCCTCTAGTTCCCAAGCCCAGTGACTCTGAGGTACTGCCAGGTTTGGGGTTTTGCTCCACAGTAAATCCTGTCTGGACATGGACAATCAGTCTCTGCTGGAGCACCCCAGAGGTGGAGGAGCTCCTGACCTCACAAGGCAGACGCTCACTGCCACGCTGCTCTGAGGCTTCGGAAATCCTTTTCTGTATTCAGATGTTGTGCTTCTTGGGAAATTCACTTCACTGTTTCAATTTTGTCCTCTGATTCCACTAAGAAGATGCGTATGCCCTTTTCCACAGGACCGGGCTGCAGGTACCTGATAGGAGCCATCACGCTTTCGAAAGTCTCTTCTCATCCAGTCATTTTGTTATAATGGAATGCATTCTCATCCCATTTCACACGTGAAAGCCGAGTGTGGTGTAGTGTTCTGCGAGAGTGCTGAACTTTGAATTTTGAAGGAGCCATCCTTTTCCAGGTTCTGGGCTCTTTTTAATGAGGCATTTTAGGGCAAATGTTCTTGACCTTGGCTACACTTTGGAATCACCTGGGAAGTTTAGAAACTACCAATGCATTGGTTCTACCCCTCAGAGACTCTGATATAACAGGGCTGGGTTATATCAGGCTGCTCAAGGTGACTTCAACGAGGAGCCAATGTTGAGAGGTGCAGATCTAGAGACACTGGTTTCTCTCTGTGTTGGTCTATGGCTCATACTAAACTCATTCACACTCAGCCTTTTTGCCTTGGAACTCCTGCCACGCCAGGTCCTCCTCATCATGTTCTTGAGTAATTGATTAGCTGAACTTCACTGCAGCCCTTTCCAGTGATCCCTGACCAGTGTTGTGTATTTGGTTTGGGTCTATTGTTGAAAGGCTACTGCAGGTCCCACTGATGGAGCTGCTTGTTGACTATCTGCTTTCTCTCTAGCTTTGAGAACTTTACATGCTTCTGGTGTCTTTCTATAAAACATGGGTTAAATTATGGATCTTAGAAAGATACTTTACTGAAAACCCTCTGGGAATCAAATTATATCAACTGCTTTTTAAGCAACTCAATACTCTCATGGAAGATCCATGCAGGCATGTGGCATTTATTCCAAAAATGAGTTGTATTAGACAGCTCTCTGCATTTCTCTCTGGTGGCATCCTCCAATGGGGAAGCCAGCTGAAGCCGCCATGATGGGCTTTTAGGGTACTGCAAACTGATGACATTTCCTATGTGTGGCCTCTCCAACCTTATTAAATCAACTGCCACATGCACTGAGACTGCTACAGTGACGTCAGCTCAAGATGTCGTGAGCCTCCAGGAAGATTTGCCTAAGACGGTATGAACACACGTCTCGCTGGCCAGAGAACAAACTGCCAAATGGGTTCTCCAGAGTTGTAAGGTCTTTGACCCGAAGATGAGAGCATCATTCAACTTTGTATGACTGATGAGACACGAGGCAGAACACACGTGAAAGGTTCTAGGTCAAGCTTGGGAAGGTAAAGTTACATTTGGTAGAATTTTTATTTTTATTTTAGAGACAGCGTCTTGCTCTGTCACCGAAGCTGGAGCGCAGTGGTGCAATCATAGCTCACTGCAGCCTTGAATTTCTGGGCTGAAGTGATTCTCCTGCCTCAGCCTCTCCAGTAGCTGGGACCACAGGTTTGCATCACTATGCCTGGTTAATTAAGTATTTTTTTGTTGAGACAGGGTCTTGCTATGTTGCCCAGGCTGCTCTCGAACTCCTGGCCTCAAGTGATCCTCCTGCCTTGGCCTCCCAAAGTGCTGGGATTTACAGGCATGAGCCACTGTGCCCGGCCAAATTTTTATTTTTAATTTTGAAAAGTGACATTTCTCTTATATTCATAATACCAAGACTCTAGATAACGTGGCATTTCCAATTTTTCCCATTTCCAGCAAGGCTGACTCTGTACCTATTATTTCTCCATTCCTGGCTGTGCTCTCCCCACTGGGGCCTCTCAGTAACGCCTGCCACCTCCTTCTCTCAAGGGAAGGAGAATTGCACGTGAACTATCCTCCAGGTATAAAAAATGTACAAAGTCGGACATCACTTAGGGGGATGAGAGAGCTCCCGCTGCCCCAGCATATTGGCTTCACAACACAGAAAGCAGCTCTGCTTAGCTATTCAACTGACACTTGAATGCTGCAATCTGGCATCACCTGAGGCAGGACAACCTTACACAGGGCTCCTTCAGGCCCTATGCTCACTGAGGGCCCCTGAGGCCACTCCAAACCAAATTCTCACTGGTAGTGAGGATACAGCCCATAATGGGTTCTATTTCTGCCAAAAACCTTTTGCTATTTTCTCCTGGCATTTTTCAAATGCATGTTTAGTAGACAATCAACTCCCCATGCGTCTCTCTCCATATAATTGTCTTTAAAAAACTGCCATAGGAATTATCTACAAAACCTTCTATTTTAGGTAAAAGTGTAGCAGATTCTGCATGTGACAGTCCACAAAGCTTTTCCTGTTTTTTGTACCTCCCTCTTCTCCCACATTAATGTTTCATCTGGTATTTAATGGATAGGCTTAAGATTATTATTTTTTTTTATTTTTATTTTTTTCTGAGACGGAGTCTCGCTCTGTTGCCCGGGCTGGAGTGCAGTGGCCGGATCTCAGCTCACTGCAAGCTCCGCCTCCTGGTTTTACGCCATTCTCCTGCCTCAGCCTCCCGAGTAGCTGGGACTACAGGCGCCGCCACGTCGCCCGGCTAGTTTTTTTTGTATTTTTTAGTAGAGATGGGGTTTCACCATGTTAGCCAGGATGGTCTCGATCTCCTGATCTCGTGATCCGCCCGTCTCGGCCTCCCAAAGTGCTGGGATTACAGGCTTGAGCCACCGCGCCCGGCCAAGATTATTTTTAACCAATCTGCTATTGATGGACACTTAGGTCATTTCTATTATTTTAATTATTCATTGGATGTCTTTGTTCAAATGGCATTTCATGTATTAAAACAGATCCTTATAATTCAAGGTAAGGTAAAAGTGTGTGTGTGTGCGCATGCACATGCTACATAGATCCGTTTTTCAAAGCATGTTTTAGACACTGGAGTAGAATACAGAAAACTGCACAAGGCATATATGTACTTCATAAATGACTTAAAGCAAGCACCAGTAAAATATTACCAGCACCCCTCAAAGCCTTCCTAAGCCCGTACTCTTTATAAACCCTATTGCCCCTCCAGAAGTAACTACTGTTTTTATTTTGTGATAATCATATAATCATGGTAAGAGAGGTAAAAAATCCATCTTGAAGAACTGCAAACCAAAGGAAAGAAACTGTAAGTGAGATCGAAATGCATGTCGGATTTCACTGAAAATCATTTGAAGGCTGGTTTGTTTTAAGCCAGTTTCCTGCCTTTCATCTTTGTTCCTGCCTGCTGCTTACCAGGGACAACAACATAAAAATAACATGAGAAAGAGGGAGGGAGAAATGTAACTGGGAAGTAGAAATGTACTCACCACAGGGCAAGTCGTTGCTCAATTTCCTTGAGAAAATTGGTATGAAATTTGTGCAAAGGTTCAAAATTCGGGAATATGAGACTTTTCAGGGTTTCTGGCATGGCGTCCTCCTTGCTCACCGTGCTCTGAAACCACTGGAAATAAGAAGACGATGCACTTACAGGTGGAAAGATCAATGGCGAGTGTCTGCAGTTCTCCAGAAGTCACATGCAGCCCAACGCACTGGGAGGAGCCAGGGCTTCCTGCAAGGTTCTTGGCATTTCAGGAACACGGGGCTGCCCAGGCCTTACTGCTTCCCCTTTCTTTCCTTAGATGGGGTAAGAAGCAACCATCTGGATATTACTGCTTTCTGAAGTTTGCTACCCATTGACTGTTTAAGCCGGGAGAAATCTCTTAAATGGGGAACTACTTGAATCAAAACCTCCATTCTGGCCAATTTACTGGATAACCACTAATTTATGGCCACTGAGTATTCTGTGCGTCATTCCTTTAAGAACTTCCATCTCTGTTCCTTTGTTAAAACACTGGGCATGAAGGTGGCCAAACCTGGGAATAAAGCCACAGCCTTCACACCAAGTCGCTCCTGTCGCTGACGTGAGCTGGGTGCACGATGCTTAGTAAGTACCTGTCCAGGGCCTAACAAAGTCCACAGCCCAGAGGAACAGAAACTCACTGACCCCATTTTCCCTCCCAATTGGCTAATGCTTTCCCAGAATCCAGGGGTCAGGAAGACATCTGCAATGCTCTGAATTTGTTTTCAAGACTGAGCAGGACTGATTAAATTAAAAAAGGCAGTCTTCTGGCAGATTTTGCTGACAAGGCCCAATTTATTATCAAAGATAAAATGAATCTCCTGTTCACCTCCAAGGTCTCCCGTGACCAAAAATCAGCAGTTATACTTGGCAATGGGCAAAACACGAAATGTTCTGGGCTGGTGCACACAGACAGTAAAACGTTTAATTTTAATTTTCTCTACCTCAGGAATTTCCTTCTTTTGCACTTGAAAATCATCATTATGAAAAACGTTATAGCATATATTCCCAATTAAATATACTATTAGCATTTAATTTCTATACCCTAGGACCACAATCCTTTCAAATGAAGTCAGGGAATCCAACATTTCATTAGCTCCAGCCTCCCCTATATAGCTGAGTATTAACTGAGATAAATCATGTAACTGAATGCTTTTGGGGAAATACCGCACATACCGAAGTGATAACTTCGAGATCCTTCAGATACGTTCGCTCGGTGGTAGACACTTCCTTAGCTATGAAGTATGCTTTATCAGTTGGGAATCTCTGCAAAACCCAGCCAAAGAAACAAGGCACAACAATCATTTTTGAGTATATGTCTCGGAGAATATCCTCATTAAAGTGATATATTACTAACTTGGGATCTTTTGTTAGCTGGTATCAATGAGAAATAAAATTCTTAGTTATTCTCCTTTTTGTGTTAGGAGAATAAATTAGAATGTATTCTCCTTTCCGTGTTAAGAAAATAAATAAGAATGTATTCTCCTTTTTGTGTTAAGAGAATAAATAAGAATGTATTCTCCTTTTTGTGGTAAGAAAATAAATAAGAATTACTCTTTTCATGTGAGGAGGAGCTAGGCTAAGATAATGGATTTCCATGATGAGAATATAGTCTAGGAAGGTTTCCTTCCCGGTAAAAATTACCATCAGCAAAAGGACTCAAATTAGGCAAAGGAAATACATAAAAAAGGAACTGTCTCGTCCTATGTCCGCTAGCGGAGTTGGTGTTCATGACATGGAAGTTACATTGTGGGAACACATGGTAGCTGGGTCTAAAGGGACAGGAGTGAGATAAGCTGGTGGCATCATCGGCCTGAACTCCCTTGGTGGCTGTCAGTCAGGTGGGCAGCCAGCCCCACCGTGGAGCAGGCCGGCCATCCAGCCTTGCTTTCTCTTTAAACAATAAGTGCAAGGAGGTCGCCTGTTGTCCACCATTTTGCCCTCTTCTCATAGGAGTCCACCTGACTCCACTGCTGGGTGTACACACAACAGATTTCTAAGCAGAGACTCAAACAAATACCTGGACACTCATGTTCACAGCAGCCAAAAGGTGGGAATCGCATGACTGTCCATTAACAGAGGAATGGATAACGAAGTGTGGTTTATACACACAGCGGGACATCACTCAGCCCGCAAATGGCAGGCAGTTCTGACCTGTGCTACATACGGATGAGCCATGAAGACAGAATGAGCCATGAAGACAGAATGCTAAGTGAAATAAACCAGTCACAAAATGGCAAATACTGGATGATTCTGCTTATAAGAGGTACCTAGAGTAGGCAAATTCATAGAGACAGAAAGTAGAATGGGGGTGCCAGGGGCTGGCAGGAGGGGTAAGGAGGAGCTAGTGATGAATGGATGTAGTTCTGTTTGGGAAAATAAGTTCTGGAGATGGACGGTAGGGACGGTGGCACGACAACATGAATGTACTTAATGCCACCAAACTGTACAACTGAAAATGGCTCACATGGTACCTTTGCTCTTATGTATATTTTCCAATTTTTAAAATTCATACACACACACGTGCACACACAGTCACACACGCGAGTGAGCCCTCGGCCCCGTACCTTCCTCCGGCCCTCATCCTCATCGTCCGTCCTGGGGCAAGCCTGGTCATTCAGCAGTGGGCTGATCAAGGGAGAGGTCTGCTTGGTGTCCGGGCTCAGGTTGGGAGACAAGGTCACGTGGGCAGGGGCCACTCCCCCCTGCGAGTTCACAGACAGCTCGGAAAGGTGAGGGCTGCCAGTCAGGGAGCCTGTTTGGGGATGAGAAGTTTTAAAGAAAAAAAAAAAAAGGTAATTTTTTCTAGGACCTGATTTCTATTCACTACTTTCACCTTTTTCAAATTGTAAGAACTTTGACTACCCCCCATGGCAAACCTAAAGCGATTCTTTATTTTCTAGTATTTTTCCTAAGTCAAAGCTGCCTTAATAAAGATAGCATGAATAATTCAATGGAGCCTCTGTTATGTAATTAATTGTAAGATAAGAGAACGCTGCTTAGATAGCAATTAAAATAGCCGAAAAGCATAGTGTATCCCAAAATAGGAATTTCATCTCCCAACTACTGCTTATTTCTAAGAATTACTCAAGAAAGACACAGTGTCTATGTCACAATGAGACGTGGGGAAATGAGTAGAAAATAGAACTAGACTAACAGGCATCTAAGCAACTGGTGTACTTAGGACACACTACGTCCCATAACAATGGGTCACAGCTAACAGAAAGGTCGAGCAACTCCCCATTCTACAAAGAACAGAAGCAAGCTTGTTATACCTGGTGATGTCATTCCATGTCTCTCACTGTTTGGGACAGAAACACTAGCATCACATTACAGGCATATGTGATCACTTCAACATGCAAAACCAGACGTTATTATATTATCACCATTTCCCTTTATGAGACAAAAGTGACAGGGCACCATGAGTCCTGGATAAAGGATATCATAGTAAGTAAGATGAAAATGTGGCCAGGCGTGGTGACTCACGCCTGCCATCCCAGCACTTTGGGAGGCCGAGGCAGGTGGATTGCCTGAGGTCAGGAGTTTGAGACCAGTCTGGCCAACATGGTGAAACCCCGTCTCTACCAAAAATACAAAAAAATTAGCTGGGCGTGGTGGCATGCAACTGTAATCCCAGCTACTTGGGAGGCTGAGGCAGGGGAATTGCTTGAACCAGGGAGATGAAGGTTGTGGTGAGCTGAGATCGTGCCACTGCACTCCAACCTGGATGACAAAGTGAGACTCTTCTCAAAAAAAAAAAAAAGTATATATTACCCGCTATGAGTCAGCCAAGGGAGATGATATATACAGGATACTCTTTGCCAATATACTTTTGCAAATATCTGTATCTCAACCCACTGAAACTACGTGGGATGTTTCAGAATATACTTCTAACCTAAGTGTTTTTGCCCACCACTTATATTTATACTAATAAAGCAGATTTGCTAGAGATAATATGAGGTAAGCAAAGTTAACGTAACCTGTAGTCCTGTCTACTACCATGATAAGGAAAGACAAAGTCAGAGCTTTCCCAATTTCTCAGTCTACAGTTTCAGGCTCGCTGCTACTTGGTACGCTAAAGATCTCTCAGGGCAAAGGGGGAGGGCGGTTTTCTGGGAGCACCCCCATTTTCCTGTCATCTGTTCTCACCCTCCGGAGTCATGCATGTGCATTTTGGAATTACAAGATACAACACCCTACCTAGAATGGAGCTGATGAAGTAAGGGTGGTGAATTTGATCCCAGTATAAACGAACCCTGGAGAAACCACCACCAGCCCCCACCCTTGGTGCCAGGTTGAGCAGTCAGCGGCACCGCCAACACAGTGGAGGGGGAACCACTGTACCTGGAGAATGACAAAAGGCAGAGGTCCTGCCCAGGGACTACTGGTTAGTGCAATGATCCTTGGATAACAAGGTTAGTAAATGTGAGGAAAAGGCAGATTCAGTAAGCTCGCATTTTTAAAATCCCTCTGCTTTTAAATCCTGTTTTTAATATACCTCACTAAAATGAAGCCTTGTGTTAGACAAAGACCCCATCACCCGAAACACCACCAGACCCAGAAAACCCCGGAGAAAAAGGCCAGAAATTGCTTCACAAATGTCAATTTTATTGACACTAGTGCACAACTAAATACAATAATTGCAAAGGAAGTGGAACTTGTCAAACAGAAAAGGTGACAATGAGTTAGAACTGCAGTTATTTCAAGGTACTACACTATTCTTTAAAAAAAAAAACACACACAAAGAAAAATGTTATCACTACAAATAGGAAATAGAAAAGAGAAATTCTGGCAGTCTGTCTAGAGGTTAAAACATTTCATGCATTTGTGAGTTGCTGTTGGAGAGTTGTTTTTTATTCGTCCACCATCATCTGGCAACATTCGGGGCTTACCTTCAGCTCTCGCACTGTGCGTGAGATCGGGGGAGGCAGTTATAAGTGAGAGCATGCTGGACCTTGACTTTGCAGTGACGTGGAACAGAAAAAGCATTCGCCTCATCATTGAAAGAGTTGGAGCCGAGAATGAAAGGTAGTTAGAAGGCCAGTGGGAAGTGGAGCAGAGGCAAGGAAATAGCAACTAGCAGGCCCTAGACAGCATTCGGCAACAGACAGGAAGTGAACTGCCACTTGGGGCAAGGGACAAGTAGGGTGTGCACACTCCGATCCAGCCACCTCCACTCTCAGAGGCCAAGAGCGAGCCCCCTTGCTGCACTGCACCTGGGAACACTCATATTTAGGGGACAGAGCAGTTGGAAGAAACGAGGTAACAGACTATGGTTCCAGTAGAGAGCCTGCCCTGCCAAGAAGGTGTGCCACGGTTCAGTCAGCTGGATTTGGAAGACTCCCCGCTGTGCTCCAGAGGAGACAGGATTCAGAAAACAGAGGGCTGAGTGGGAGCTTCAGGGTCACCTGCGTACCTAAAGCAGGGAACAGCTCAGGATCAGCCCACAAGCTGCTGGGGGAAGGCTTGCTGCATTTCACTCATGTAGCCTAAAGATGTCAGTAACAACTACTTAATATGTGTGCTCTGCAGACTTGGAATGACAAAATTAGGGTGATCAGTTGGCCTTTTTCCAAGACACCACTCCAGCTTTGCTTATAGGGCCTAAGAAAGACAGGGCGATGGGTGTGTTTAAACAGCAAGACCAATAAGCCAAAAAATATCAAGCAGTCTGGTCTAGAAATTTATCAGCATTTTAAGGAAGGGAAAGGCATGAAACTCAGTTTAGTTTTGCTATTTGAGTTGCATCTGTGGAGAAGAGGCCCTTTCTCTCCTTGCAAGATAAATAATCTGAGGCTTTGAAAATGTATAGGTGACATGGTCCAAACAAAATATGTAACTCATTTACCTTTCAGCAATTAATGAAATATGCTGACAAGGGGGCAATTAGTAGAATTTGGCAGCTTGATAAGTAATTAAAATTCTCTTTTGACTTTGAGCCAGGGTGTGTGACAACAGTCTGTACAAACTGGTGTCCACACCAGCAGGTGTGAAGAGCTGTGTCTATAAAAAGCCAATGTCCAACGTCGCAGTTATTAGAACTACGTGGAATCGGTTTTCACTGAAGTAGTCCATTTTACAAAAAAGCTAACAAACATGGTTCTGTTGTTAGGTAAAATGAGCCCAGTTGGATTTATATGGCATTATAAAGCTTGTTCACATCTTGCAGTGTGTCGCCTGCTTTGAAGGCACAGCCCCAGACAGCGGGGAGAGGAAACTGTGACTGACACTCATTGCTACTCCATGAAATTATCGATGCCTTTGGTATTTCCAGTACTTCTCCCTTTATGAAAAAGTAATGCAAAGTAATTTCTTTCATTAGGGAGCTCGAGGTAAATAATTTGGGGGGACCCTAAGAGGAAGCACCTGCTATTAAGGCAATAGGTGGAAAGAAGTTTACAGAGATTAGAAAAAAGATCAGTCACACGCTGAAAGTCTAGAGGCTTCTAGTGTTTTCAAAATTATTTTTCCTATTTCCTGAAATTGTCCTGCAATTTCTTAGGCATTCAGTTAGATGTCAGGTTAGTAGCTCTCAAATCCTTCACCTCTTCCCTGTGATTTCATGACCCCTCCCGCCCCCCTGCCATTCATCTAAAAGAGGTTTGAGTTTTGCTGCCCCTCGGACTGAAAATGCCTCCAGTCATACAGCTCTTAAGGGAGGCATTTCTAGTAATTGCTTTATAGAATCCTTTTAAGCATACACATTCTCATGGCACAAACAATTATGGAACTTCAAATTAGCACTGCTGTATTTATGGATTTCAATTTATCACTCAGCCCAGAAACTGCCTGTGCTGCTCTATCTTTGCAATTTAAAACACGCTCATCATTCTTCCCTCTTGGCTGGTCTGGGGAAGCTGGGTCTGCAGCGTCTTGATCAGCTCTTTGGCAGAGCTGCTGAAAGGCAGTGGGAGGAGACTTCATCATCAATGTGCCAAAGCCAGGCCTTTCTTCCCGCTTTGGGATTGGGTACAAGCTGCCTGTTAACCATGTACCCATATTCAGGGCTTCAACACAAACTCACACAATTCTGGGAAAGGAAAAACACTTCAAATCTACTTTTCAAGTAATAAAATGGCATTTCTAGTACTTAACTGTACCTGTTCTGTTTATTAAATTGGTCTCCAGTTTTAACTACATAGGTATTATTTTTTTCCTGTAAAGGGGAAACTAGAAAACTGACAATTAAAAAAATAGTAATCCAAGATATGTTTATTAAATAGCTAATATTTGAGAGTGAGAATACTGACCAAAATGAGAATATTGATTGCTTTCTTGGCTTTTCTTTTCCAAAATTTTAAAGTGCAATTATAAAAAAGTTTATATGTTTTTTCCTTCAATATACCCCCAAATAAAAGTATTTATTTTGAAATCTTCTGGGTGCCACTTATCTACCACAATTTGTCTTCTTTTATTCTGTTCTAAAATATAGGAGATTTTATCTCTATGTGCCCAGAATACGCTCAAAAGGCCCAAGTAGGAAATATATTACAGATGGAAGTTTTCATCTATTTTTTTTTGAAAGGCTCTATTTCAATCCATATGCTCTAAGAGGATACAATTAAGCCTCTCTAGAGATTATCCCACTTGAAAGCCAGTTATCAAAAAAAGGGCAGTATTATGCTGAATAATAGGTAGCTTCCTGAATAGGCAGGACTCACTAGAGTCTGATATCTAGGTTGGGGCCCCGCTCAGTGGAATACACAAAGCTGGCGGTATTTTATAGAAATTACAAAGTTCCACAAGAAAAACCAGGTTATAGGATTACCCATGTTAGCAGTGTGGTCCTCTTCTTGATACCTGAGGTTGCTGAGGGTAATGTATGTGTGCTTCTTATACCCAGCTCCTTTAAGAAAAGTTTCACAAGCAGCTAAGCATCAGCTTCACAGTTCATCATCAAGCAATTCAGAAAAGCAGTAGCAATGCAACTTCCAGAAAAAGAATTGAAATGCACTAATGGAAAAGACACAGGAGAATGCTGCTTTGTTTGAACACGGAGGTGGCAGTGGTGGTGATGGTAGTGGTAGTGGTGGTGGTGGTGGTGGTGGAGGAGGAGGCAGTGTTTGGGTTGGGAACATGGTGCTTCGTACCAATGAAAAATACCATCTTGTACTCAGGACAAAGCTTCAGCCATCAGTGGCAAAGAACAGTTACAATGGACAGTTTTTACAGCATGACACCTGTTAGGACAAGTAAAAGCCCCTTCAGTTTAGATCAACAAGAGATATTAATACCGTGCATACACTGTGACATGAGCTTGGCCTTCCATGCTCAAAGAACCACCAAGCTCATTGTTATTGGAGAAGCCAGCATTCTTCCCAGTGGTATGAGTCCATGCTTTATTGACATACTGCATTCTTCTGCCATGGAGAGAAGATGAAACCAGACAGCATCTGTGAGAACCTACATGTTGGGTGCCCATCAAAATGAAAAACAGCTCATCGGCCATCAGAAGTCAACTGGGACCAAGTCAGGTGAGGCCTTCTCTACATTCCCACCTACTTCCCCACCCAGCAACACACACACATATCTACATATCTATAAGCTAAATTATCTTATAGATATGACATAGGTAAAGGTTTCTATCCCCATTTAAATAGATGTTTCCATTCAAAACATAAAGGCAAATCCATGGGTCGGCTGTGTAGGCTCTCCATGCAAGCTACAGTCACAGATGCGCTCTGTTTCAGTGAGACCTCTCCTCTAGCTACAGTGATCCTGCTCACCCCCAAGGGCCCCGCTTCTCCCATGCACTGCCCAAAGTATAAAGTGCAGGCCTTGTCAGAAGAGCAAAGTTCACCTCCTCTTTTCCCACTTTAGTGAAATCTGGCACCACCCAGGATGATGACTTAGGATATGCTTTCACATGAAAGCTTGCAGTCTGGGGAATAGGATCACTGTATTCTAGAGGAAAGAGGTATTCCAAGTACAAATTGGTATTCAGCAGTGTTTAAAAAAAAAAAAAAAAAGACATCAGACAGTGCTCCAACAGTGCAGGAACAGAAGCTACACCATGCTTTGAGGGTAAAGACAGAACGCTGAAAACAAAGCCTTTTCTCCTAGATAGGTACATGCTGACGAGACACTGCATACAATGGAACAATGGAAAATGTTTTCCCAAACTGATTAAACAAATGACAAAAATGAGAATGAAGTCCCCAGCCTTTTCTATTTCAAATTAATTTGGTGTATTAGAAATTTTAAATAAAACATATTATCTACAGTATTAAATATACACACAGAGAGAACAGAAGGGAATTTGATTAATAATATAGGCCAAGCTGGTGAGGTTTGGTTAGTCAGGTTTTCACAGCAACCTTAGGCAGAAAGGGGAGTAAGGGTAAGGGATTTATCCATCAGCCATTCTTGGTGCTTCTGGAGCAAGCAGCCAGTGTGCGTCCTTAACTAAGGAAGACCTATCTTCGGTCTTTCTATAAATCACTGCAAGGAAATTGAAAAATGCTTTACTTCCTACAAAGAAACTTTGAGACCCAGAAAAAAAGGAGTTGTTAGCTTGGTTTCAAGAGCCAGAAAAGGTCATCTATGAGTAATAACAGACTGGTCACCATGCCACTCCAGGCTCCTAAGTGACCCTTCTATCATTTCCCACTTAAAGGCCAGCTATCAATCCTGATTCATAATAAAGCAGACTCACTCCCTCACAACCCCCCACACCACTACTGCCTCCACATCGCACTCAAAAGTAGAGTCAATCACTGTCCGATGCTTTTTACTCCACACACACACACGTCTGCCCGGTGGTCCTTGCTCCCTCCTTAGTGGCCTTGGTCTGTGTGCTTTTCCATGTTGCAGTGATTTCTAACTACTCCTCACTCCTCAACATTCTGCAATTGCTGCACCTGGCCCCAGCAGCACACTCAAGTATCTCACAGCACAAATTTCCATAACCGCATTGGTGGCGCCGGCCCTGTAGAGTTAACCTTTTAGACTGACTTGCAACTACTCATGGAGATCAGATATCCCGTGGCAACAGTTGATTACTTTCATACAGAAAGCCACTCCAAGACAAATCAGAGTAACCTGATCTGGAGACTACATGAAGACGCAAATGCACTGCTTCCACTCCAAGTAACACTTAAACACCAGGCACCGAGAAGATGCTGAAGGCTCGGTTTCCAGGCTACCATGCTGTGATGGCTGTGTCAAGTGGCCAATCCACACCGCAATGATCCTGAACAAATCAGAGTCTATTCAATGTTTAAAGCTTTCAGGAAAAGAAGATTTTCTTTTGGTAGACGCTAGGGACTTCTTCCCTAGCGTCTACCAAGATGTTTAATTGCTTTCACTAGGGGTTAAAAAAAAAAGTTCCTTGTGCTAAAGGTTTTGTTTTTTCTTTTCTTTTTTTTTGGAGTGGTGTGCTGTTTATTTTATGAAATGAGAACTTTCTTCAAAACAAGATGCTACTTCCCCTCCTCCCAAACACACATATGGCACAACAAATCAGCATTTACCACTTCCGTTCACGGGGAAATGCTTGGAAATCTCTCTCTAGGTTACTCTAGGAAATGACAAAGCTGCCCTTTTCAAGGACATATCCAAACAGCTGGCACCAGGCCACTTTTGATCGCTGATGTCTACAACTCCAGGCCAAATCATCATAAGAGATTTTGTGTGTGTGTGTGTGTGTGTGCGCGCGTGCGCTTTTTGTCATTATTTTTTAATAGAAAGAAAACTGCTATATTAAGTGTCATGCTAATTTTGGCCTAAAAGTCACAGCTTCATTTTAAATTCCAACAACTGGGAGAGGTGTGCACATGTGCTCACTAGAGACATCAATTTTTATTAAGTTTCACTCAATTAAACAGAAACAGATGGAATTAAACTAACAAGGAAAAAAACAGGACCAGCAAATTCTTTAATGTTGTCAGAGTAAATGTCTTTAATCACTTGCTGCTCATAGAAGTTCACTCAACGGTACCTTTCTCTCCATATGCTCTTACGGGCTTGGCTAACAGAGAACCCACATAAAACTCCTCAGAACGCTGCCACTTTAAGTGGAAATGGTAGCATGGATTATCTTTAAATGGCTACCTCTTTAAATTTATGCCTGAGGTTGCAATTTTTTGAATTTTTGTAATCAGACCTTGACGATGACCTTGAGCGGTAAGATATAAATAACTCCCACATGCTTAGCGTTCCAATAATGGAACACTAGGCATAAAATGGCTATGGTTCAAAGAAACCAGCTCTATTACAGAGATTACCTAGAAAGACTCTTCTGCAGTTCAATTTGTAAAATGTAGTAGGAATAGAATAGACTCCTACCATCAAACTAGAGGAAGGCCAATCTTAGAACTAAGCCTGGAGAAATGTTTACAGACTATAAAAGAGAAAGTCCAGAGAGAAACAGTCTTTCTGGGGAATGTAACTCAAAGAGCTCTTGAAATTCTAGCTAATCAGAATAAGGTCCCAGGCAAAGAGAAGGGATCCAGCCAGAGGCGAATAAAAGCAACATAAACCTGACAGTGAAGGGAACCCAGATTTGTTAATTTAAGGCCGGGTCTGCCTGTAACCCAATTACACACTAACAGCTTCAGTTTCACCAGTCATTCTGTGCTGAATGAAATATGGAATAATGCTTTAAGTAGAAACAGGAGATTGAAAGCATGTGAATACTGATTACAGGTATGAAACAGAGCCGTGTGCACACTCATGGCAGTTTCAACAACATTTAAAATGACAGATTGATCTTTACATTATTTCTTCCTTTAGAAATTGCTTGACAACAAAACCAAATTTTTGCTTTTGGAACCAAATTCCAGGGCTAATAACCAAAGTTGAGTTTCTGATGCACATTCAGAGCAGACCGGACTTTGCATATTTGGTGGGAATTTTGAGACGCTCATGCTGTGTTTTAGTTTTGCAGGTCTAGCTTTTTTCAGCATTGCCTGGCTTAAATCTTCAAATAAGTTCTAGAGAATAAAATCAGAATTACTTACATTTCAAGTGCAGGCCACATGGCACAAATGGGGGAGATAAATTATAAATTCCCAAACATGAATCACACATGCAGGGAGGAATCCGGCCCGCAGACTTCCTCTAATTAAACGCCTATCTAATAAAATAGTGTCAATGGCACACAGATGACTGTTAAAGGAGCTGAAGCCATTTATTTTGAGTTCTGGAGCTCATTAAATGCATTTCTTCATGTTAAAAGAATTTCTTGCGTTTGTATTTTGCCCTTAACAAGCAACAGCAAAGGCAGCCACAAAAGAGTCTAAAATTTACATATTTTGACATAACATCCAACAAAAGATATTAGCGCAAGGAGGCCCTGGGCTTTAAGATTTATGTTTATACAAGGCTTGTTTTCCATTCATGGTCTTAAGACAGTATGTCACAGAGCAGCTAGTGAGTGGCTGGTATGTGAAGGCCTGGGTCCCCTGTTGAGTCAGAAGACCCTACACTAGCCGTTGTCTTAGAAAGATTGGTTGAGAAGTCTCGGAAACCCTTTGAAATCTGAATACATTCAGAAGTCTCTAATATCTGCTACCTAGTATCACACCCAACCCTACCTCTGGCCTTCCTCCACTCTTAGCTCAACTTCATGCACACGCATGCCCTTCTTAAGCTAGAATGAGATCTGCAGGCTGGGTAAAGACCTGGAGGACTGGAGTCTCCCCAAAGTCAGAAGGCATGGAGGGTGGCACGGTAGATGCTGCTGGCTTTTCCTGACTGAGCTCTTCCCAGTGACACTGGGGAGACCACATCAGCTCAGCAAACATGCTCCACCAGGCTCAAAGAATGTACAAACGGACTCTTTGGCCAATGTTATGGAATCTTTATTAGCACAGGACAAGCTCCTCTTGAGGCAAGTAGTGACTGTTCGCAGCACATCAGGATGTATGATAAACAGCCTTTAAACAAACTGTAAGCACCATTAATTACACCAGGATTGCTGCTTTTGTAAATACTGGCCAAGAAGCAGAAACTGAGTTGCTTGCCTGGTACAAAGCCAATGAGGGAAAAACTCTATGAGCAACTCTTAGAGTGAAAAATTTCGTCGATACAGAACTGAGTATACTGCCATTGATCAACTGCTCTTAAAACACTTAGATAAAAATCACTGCTGTAGGAAAAAGCAAAACAAAATAATGGTTGAAGCGTGTTTCGCTCTGGGATGCTTATATTTGATGATTCCTGTCATAGGCTGTGTAAGTTCATACCCAGCGAGCAATCGTATTTCATTATCAGACTGCTGTATAATTAGAGTGGAAAAGAAAATTCATCTGAACAAACTACTTCACAAACCACAGCATTCCACACTGGGTTCTGTTTAACTCACACTTCACTAAACACTCATATAGCAAATTGACATTCTTTCTGTGTCTGAACAGATTATGCAAAAATGTGTTATAACTGCAAAACCCCCACAATATAAAAAGAAGTAGTTCTTCCCACCTATTATGGCCTGTAATTGCCTAAGTCTACTCGATCACTAGTCTCCACATCTGATTTGAATTATTAACTCATATAAGACTCTCCAAAATTAAAATACTGAATCAAAAAGCTCCTATTGCACCAAGATATCATACAGGCTAAAAAAGTGAAGTCTAGAGACCAGGTTACAGTTTCAGCTTTGTCATGCAACAGCTGTATTACTTATGCAAAGTCACTTAACTTTTTCAGAACAAGAAATGAAGGTTTGCCCAGATGAACTTCTGAGGTCCCTTCCAGTTCAAAAAATTCTGTGATTCTGTTAAATACATAAATTTAAAGCAAGACGTAAATAGACTACTTCAATGAACAACTCTCAAACGATCCAACAATGAGCTTGATTCAATCAGGCACTGAATCAAATGATTAGGAAAACAAAAAAAAAAGTCTGTATAAAAACGGATTAAGTGTTCAGATTCTTTAAAACCGACTTCTGGACATTCATGTGGACAAATACTCATTTGTGAATGAGATGAGCTGATACCCCTCCATTTTCTACGCTGCTGCCAAATTCTACTCGGTGTCCTAAGCACGCTTGGTTCTCCCCTTGTGATCAGGTCACGTGATGAGCCCAGTGAGGCCCTGGTATGGTTGCACATCAGGGAGCTATCATTGTTAGGACTCTTTTCAATAATTTTGTAGTTACTTAGGAACTAAAAATTTTATTCTACAATTTATCCTTTTTTTTCCCCTAAAAAAAGTACCTAAGGCTGAAAAGTGCAAAACACAGGCATCAAGAAAAGCAGTTTGTTTGTGATATTTTTCTTATTCTGCAAGCAAGCCAAAAATTTAGCTAACACTTTTACTGTATTCCACTAGATTCGAGAAGGCCTGGGTAAGAAGTGGCCCTGGCTGCCCTGGACAAACAGCTGGGAAGGCCAAGAAGCACTCCAGACCAATGAGATCAAAATCCCTAGGGTCAGGGTCCCGGCGTCACTAATTTTTAAAATATCTCAGAAAATTGCAACGTGCAGCTAAGGCAGAGAAACTTCAAGTGAAAACAAGGCTCTTTAAAATGCAGGAATGCTGGGTGAAAGGCAGTGACACTGGTGGGCAGGATTTAAAAAGAAGTCAATCTCTCTCTCCTTACACTTTCTTTATTCTGGCTCAGAGAAACATCCAAGTATCACTATTCCCAACAGAGGACACTGTTCACAAGAGTGTGAATGGTAAGACTGTGTCCATAAACCAACCAAGAGCAACCATGCTGGAAAACAGTCCTTCTTTGCGCCGCGCACAATTCAAAGGCAGGCATTTAGTTTGTTGACCTACTGGTGACAACAGTGCCTATTTCAAGGTGTTACTCTTCCCCACATCCTGCTCAGCAGTATTTCAGTTTCACCAAGAGATTCTGAGAGGCAAAATTGTACTTCTTAAAACATAACAATATGATCCACCAATGCAAACCTAAACCAAACCAGCAATCCCAAGTAGATTACAATTCATGAAGATTTGACAACTTTTCTAGTATTTCACAGGAAGCCTGGGAAGCAGAAATAACCCCCAATTCTTCCCATTAAAATATTCATTATACTTGACTAAAGATTTCACCAACACAATCTCAACTAGCTATCAGTTTACATTTGGCCTTGAAGAGTGTCAATTCCTCACTTCATGAGGCATGGAGAAAGCAGCCCTCCTTTTAAAAAAGGGGAGAATGGGAAACCGATCCCTTTCCTGTAATCTCAAGGATGCTTCAAACTCTCAACCAACAGGTAGGTGATCTGCATAATTGAACATACACAGAAAACTGCCATCTAAATATAACACACTATACACACGATCAGATTCATAATGAAGTGTTTCTTCCTAGCCTTCAACCAGCAAAATAAACAAGTTCCTGGGAACTTGTCACTAGGACTTTCTGTTTACCTTGTCCACCTTTTCTGGAAAGCAAGCCACTTATGTGAAGTTTTGTTTTTCTTAACGATTTTTAGAAGTCAGGCAGACCCTTTCAAACATGTGCCTGTCCAAAACCTCCTCTAACAAATCTAGACTACAAATGAATGAGTCACTGGAACAGATCAGCTCTAGGGAAACCCTGGTCTCGTGACCCCAGGTTGCTCGGGCTGAAGACTTGCCTCCTGGCCTCCTCACTCATCTTCCTCCAGTTCCTCAGTCAAATACAGGCCACCCAAGGACCCCTGGCTTCTCAGGAGGGACGGGGAACACAGCACTGCGGGGTTACCAAACACGAGGGGCTGGCTCCCGGGGCTCAGCATCTCAGAGTCTGACTCACTGGACTCTGTCCCACTGCTGGTGGAGCCCTCGGTCACTTGCAGAGGTGCCAGTTGCCCTGCCATGCCACTGGCACACACCGACTGCACGGCAGGGACCTTGGAGGCTGCACCCACGGGGGTGGTGCCATTAGCCAGCCTTCTACCCTCGGGAGCAGCTGCACTGGCTTGCCCCCCCTTCCCACGGCCACCAAGCCCATCCATGGCCTCCGGGGTAAATGCTACCTGGCTAAGGATGAGTGGATCTGTCTCTGACTTATTATATCTACCAGGAAGATTCCGCAAGTATGGCCTTGGCGAGGTGGGGGAACAGTGTTCATAAGGAGGACCCTGGCCCGGGAGAGTGTCTTCTCCCATACTCCCCTCTCTACGGTCATGTCCATTTTCAGAAACATAGCCTTGAGACCCAGTTCTGTCCCAACTCATATTTGGACTTGAACTTCTGCTGCTGGGAGACAACGGGGTGGCCAGGGGGCTGTGACCAGCAGAGCCCTTGAACATTTCATCTATGAGAGAGCTATGCCTTGGGAGTCGAGGGCTCCCGCTCATATCAAAGGTTATGTCTGCTGAATCGTCATCAAGGAATTCTCTGGAAGAAGGCCGGGAGGACTTTGCAGAGTGCGGGGAAGCCCTACGCCTAGCCGCTCTTCGCCCCTCGTCCCTGGACAGCAGATAGACACCGCTGGTCAGATCACCCTCATAATTGTCATTTGTTTGGGACCGGGACCGGGACGCTTGTTCTCTAAGAAGGTCGTATTCACTATCTACGTCACTGCAGTCAATGAAAGGAATGGAATTACTGCTGCCTCTGGCAGCCCGCGATGCTGGACCTGTGCTTGGTTGCGGGGGCCGAGGTTTACTCTGCTGGGTCCTATCCTTAACGACCTCCTCCTCTTCCTCTGCGGGCGCCGAGGCGGCTCCGTCCACCTGCTTGTTACCCGCGGGGCTTCTCGGCGCAGGGCTCGGGCGCGACCCCGGCTCCCCCGGGGAAACCTTCGGTTCCTTTCCTTGCTGGCAGCTCTGGCCCCCTGGAGATTCGGCACCTTCTCCAAACGTAAGGCTGGCGCTCTGCTGAGACTGGGTGGGGTGGGGAAAAAGGTGCAGAGAGATGGAGAAGAGGGAGACTGTTACTCCAAGGCTGAAAACAGAAAAGGAGAGCCAGCGCCTCCCGGAAGAACACCCGAGGCCTCTGCGGCGGGAGGACTCCCCGGAAGTGCTCTGACATAACAGCAGTCAGGGAAGCACATCTGGGCGTGATCCAGAAGGTTCCTTCTGGGCGTGGCGGCTGACAGCATTGTTCCTGGCAGCACAAGCCAGGGCCGGGTCTCTGCTTTCCAGGGCCCACCGACTCATGCTGGGGTTTGTTCTTCTTTTCTTTTTTTTGGAGGGGTAGACAGGGTCTTATTCTGTCACCTAGGCTGGAGTGCAGTGGTTGCAATCACAGCTCACAGCGGCCTCAACCTCTTGGGCTCAAGCAATCCTCCCAAGGAGCTGGGACCACAGTCCTGCGCCATCATGTCCGGCTAATTAAAAAATTTTTTTTTTTGTAGAGATGGGGTCTCCCTGTGTTGTCCAGGCTGGTCTTGAACTCCTGGGGTCAAGTGATCCTCCTACCTTAGCCTCCCAAGTGGCTGGGACCACAGGCATGTGCCACTACACCCAGTTAATTTTTAAATTTTTTTTATAGAGACAGGGGTCTCCCTATGTTGCCCAGGCTAGTCTTGAACTCCAGGGTCAAGTGATCCTCCTGCCTTGACCTCCCAAAGTGCTGGGATTATAGGTGCCAGCCACCACACCTGGCTCATATTGGGCTTGTAAAGCTTCTATGGAACAAGACAGCCCTTCCAGCCCACAGGGGTCTCCAGGGAAGGGTGGGCAGGCACATCAGGGACCCCTGAAGGCAAGTTGCCACAGTCATCAGAAAAACGACAAAGGACACTTATACTTCTCAGGGCAGCCTGGATGGGGAAAGGGGTTTTTTTGGATGCATACGATGAAACCTCCTTCATATTCTTCCCCAAGTTTCTTTTTCTCTTTTAAAGAAAGCCCTGAAAACTTACCCAGAGACCAACTCCAGGGAAAACGAGCTTTTGTCACCCTCAGAGCAAGAGTGATAATGTCTCTTACTGCCAATTGTGGTCACTGCCCTGTAATACAAGCTCTGGGAACTCGCCGGCCAGTTCTGTGCCAGCAAAGGCTTCTGGCCTTGGCACCAGGCAGGAGCTACACCCATTAGTTACAAAGCGGGTCCCCATCTCTTCCCACGTGGACCCATTTAGCTGGAGAGCCGGTCTCAGCTCTGCCCACTGCAGCAATGGTTCCGCTGCTGAGCTGAGTTCTCAGTGGCTTAAGAGTGCTGCATGGGAGATCAGAAGGCAGCTGAAAACACAACACACTCCAGGGTCTCTGAGCCCAGGCTGCGGGCACACGGCACAGAGCCTATGTCTGGTCAAAGCCAAGGCCCATAATCAGATTCTCATCTGCTAAAAACCTCAAAGGAAAGGATGGAGAACCAGAAATCCCACTATGAAGCCCAGGGCTCCGTGGAGGAAGTGTGGGGAAAAGCAGTTATCATAGGACAGCGCCGTCACTGACCTGCTCCGGCACTTCCGAATTCAGTTCTGTAGACTGTGAAGCAAGGCTCCGGACAGAATGAATCTTGCTGTGCTTCCTGGGAAAAATCACACAAGATCATTAATGTTAGGTGAGGTTTTTGTTTCTTTTTTCTTTGTTTTAAATGCAACAAAGGTCCTTTTGTGGGACGCATCAGTGCCTTCCTCAATAATGATGGTACCCAGAGCCGCCTTTACAAATTCTACTTGGAAACAGACACGCAATCATCCTTTGATAGCACTTGCATGGCCCAAGGGTTATTTACATCTTGGAGAAGTTCTTAGAAGCCCTTTTGGTAGTTTTCATGGTGCAGCTGGTAAAGAAACATTTAGCAACTGAGCAAGACCTTTCTAGTTAAGGGGAAAGTCACAGAGAAGGGAGGACGTGGCTGGGCACTCCCGTGTTCTGAATGGCCAGCTATGGTCTAACAATATGAAATCAATTCATGTACTTTAGGTAATTATTTTCTGGATCAGTTCTATAACAGAGGCAATTACCACTCATCCGCTCACTCCATCAAAGTGGTAAGTTCAGAGGAAAAGGCCTGCCCTCAACAATAGAAGGAACTGACTTTAACAGCATCTTGACACGTCTCTTTCATCTCTTCCCTCTCAGTCTGCCTATTCCCCTTTTCCCTATCAAACAGGCACTCAAATGCTCAGGTCCTGAAATTCGTGAGACTGTATAAATATAGATTCTATTCCCAGATATATCTAGCTCTTCTTCAAAATACTCCAGGTTAGCACAGAAAAGCTCTAGAGATCCACATTCTGAAACAGAGAACTGGGCTACTTCTTACATGGTCTTCAAATACTAACCATTGACTGCCCAAGAAAATGATGGGATTCATCTCCACACATGCCTGCAAAAAAGCCTCCTGAACATGACATTTCTGGAGACAGGGCATGAGAAAGCACCACAGAGTTGCGGTAGAAGGAAGATGCAAGGATGGCCACAGAAGCAGGTTTATTTCAGCAAAATCAAAACGAAACACTGAAATAACCTGGATGGTTCTCAATAGGGAATCAGAGAAATACAGTGCAGTATCTTCATACTACTGTATGGCCCTTAAAACAGATCTCAAAAAAAAAGTAGTATTAAAAAAGCAAGATGAAGAATTATATACAAGAGTACTAATACGAATGAAAAGAACACACTCACAGCGATTCCTTTTTTTGGGGGGACAGGATCTCGCTCTGTGGCCCAGAGCTGGAGGGCAGTGGCACAATCTTGGCTCACCGCAGCCTTGACCTCCCAGGCTCAAGCAATCGTCCTACCTCAGCCTCCCAAGAAACTGGGACCACAGGCATGCACCACCACATCCACCTAATTTCTTTCTTTTTTTTTTTTTTTTAGGTAGAGATGAGGTTTCGTCATGTTACCCAGGCTGGTCTCAAACTCCTGAGCTCAAGTGATCCACCCACTTCAGCATCCCAAAGTGTTGGGATTACAGGCATATGCCATAGTGCCTGGCCTCCACAGCAATTCTACACACTCTTTTTGGATGCAGTAATATGCATAGAGAAAGAAGCCTAAATTTGGCAGCTGCCTCTGAGGAGGGGAGAAGGGAAATTACCAGAGCTGGTGGTTCAAGGGGTTTTGCCACGTCTGTAACGAGAGCTGCAAATAAACGAAGAAGAAAAAACAACCCCAGAAACAAATGTGTCCAGCTGTTAATGGCTGTTAATTCTAAGTAGTAGGAATCTGGGTGTTTGCTGACTTCTCTGTACTTTATTATAATTTTTTAAATGTATGAAAACGAAAAAAGGTTTTTAAAAACCCTTCATGCACTAACTAGTGCTCGAGGCCCCATGCTTTGTTCCTTTACCCTCCTCAGGTTCTGCTGCTCCGTCCTGGAGCACTGGGCTCGGGAGCTGGCTGGCCAGAAGCTGCTTAGCAGCTATGAGACCTGGGCTACTTATTTAACCTGTTGGGGACTCAGTGGCTCCATCTTTACAAAGGGAATAAAAGAACACTGACCTCACACAGCTGAGGTGAAGACTCAATGAGTTCACACAGGCCTAGTGCTTGGAACAGCCTGGCACACACTAAGGGCTGTAAGTGTTTGATAACAACAACAGCAGCAATAATAAATCCTGTTTCTGGCTGGGCATGGTGGCTGTTGCCTGTAATCCCAGCACTTTGGGAGGCCAAGGCGGGAAGATGGCTTGAGCCCAAGAGTTTGAGACCAGCCCTGGCAACATAGGGAGACCTCACCTCTACAAAACATTAGCTACAAGTGGTGGTGGGCACCTGTGGTCCCAGCTACTCAGGAGGCTGAGGTGGGAGGACTGATCGAGTCCCAGAGGCTAAGGCTGCAGTGGGCTGTGATCACACCGCTGCACTCTAGCCTGGGTGACACAGTGAGACCCTGTTTCGAGAAAAAAAAAAAATCCGGTTTCTGCTCATCCAGATTTACTTAATTAAAAAGTTCATAGACATACTTTCAGTACAAATCCCAAATTATTGAAGGACTCACCACTGAGCTAGTTTTTATGACCCTTCATTCCCCGCGGTGACATCCTGAGCCCTTCTCTCCTTCTCCTTACTAATGTCCTCGCCCGCCTCCCCTGGTCCTCTCGTCTGCTCTCATCTCACTCGCGAGGGCATGCCCCTGGGCTCTAAAACCTTCATCTCTAACACTAGACTTGCTGAGGGTGACTGAGACTGTCATTTACAACTCAGGGGACACCAAGTCTGAAGTCTGGGTGAAGAAATATTTAGCAGCAACAAACATTACCTGGCGAGTCTGAGCCTTCTCAGACTAGAAGCAGCATCGAGGCTTCTCTTACCTTTCAAACTGCACCTTCTTATGTCCTCCTTCTTTAACATAGTCGAGAACCTGCTTCTGAGTCCGACCACTGAAACAGAGACCACAACAGGGAAGGGGAGAAATACCAAGGTATTCTCATTTAAACACGCAAATGATGCTTCCGAGGCTTCACTTTCCCTCCTTCCCTACCTGGGAGAGATGCAGGATTTCTCGGCTAGCCAGGACTAAAAGCAAGCCTAACAGACTTTGTATTTTTGGGTCCATTCAGTCTCTTGATATTTTCCTTGAATATACAGAAAAAAATGTTCAATTAACTAAGCCCACTTGATAACTGTGTTTGGTTACTAAGCAACCATCCCAAGAGCGTGTACCTTTCATGAAGGCAGGGATCATTGGGCTCAGCGCCTGGAATCGTGTTTGACACATGGCAGACAATGATTTGTTAAAAATGAATGGAAAAGTTAACCAATAACGTGCAAGTCCACATATTCTATGAAGCAACACCACATGTTAATAAGACATTTGTACCTCTACAGAGAGAGGAAATCCTTTCTGAGTTAGAGATTCCCGTTAGGCGTTTACCAGGACTGGGTGGCTTTGCCTAGTGCCTCTCTGCTGCTCAAACAGAGCCCACTGGGATTACGACACAAGCGCCCCCGCTTGGCCATAGCTCCCGGACACCAGTGAGTGTTCACCTCCCCTACCTGCTGTGTGTCACAGCGGCTGTGAGAGGCAGGAGGAAAAACGTGCACCCAGTAAATGGAGGCAAGAAGTGGCTACCTCACCTGAACCGAAATGATGACCCCCGACTAAAGAGGACGGGCTTGGGCTTTGGTTTGGGCTCTTCAAAAAGTCTAAAGAAGGCATGATGTTCAACGCAGATTTTCCAGAAGGACTTGCAGAAATCCCGACTGGCCATCAGGAATTCCAAGGTATCCTGGTACGCACTCTAAAAAGGGAAAATACAACGTTGGTTTTTTCCATTACCCACAGATACGTCACTGAAACAGGAGAAAAGGGGCAGAAGATAGCTCTGTCCAATAAAGTTTTCGCTGTGTATTTTATTATAGCATGACCATCAATCCAAAGACTTACTAAACTCTAGTTATTCTTAAGGACAAGATGCAGTCCCTAGTCCATCATTTTCTTCCCCAGAGAATCTCTTAGATGAGTAACAGAAACAGCCACGTGGCTTCAATGGAAGGGACACCATCTTTTGACAGATTTCATGTACAAATTATGTTTATTTCGCTTACATTTCCTTGAAAAACAAAACCCAAATACTGGAAGTCCCTTCCTGCCTCCTTAAAATCACTGAAACGCAACGTTCATCCTCTTCCTCACACTTCGTGTCAACGTTGGTTCTTACGTGGTTTCTCTGTAAAGTCGCCCATGGCTCCAGGCTCCAGGCCACCCCAGGAACTACACAGAAAATGAAATCTTTTTTTCTGGAGCACAAGAGTATCACTCTCGGCTGAAAAAAATCATGCCCTTTGATTCTGGAAAGGGGATATGGAAATTGCCTGCTCGCAATTGAAGTGGCCATATTATATAAACCAAAGTTACTACCATCCTTAGCATTCCCAGCAGTTCCAACTATTTTGGGGGATCTCACAGTCATGGGTGGACCCAACTTACAAGCAAGCTGTGCTGCAGTCCTTTATTTATAAGGCAGCTTTTGGAACTCCAGTGAGTTTTCCATGGAAAACCATTTAAAATGGGTATATGCTTCCCAGGTTGGGCCATGAAAGCCTGCTGAACCCAGATTGTACCTAAACTGTAAGCCTGATTGCCATTTATCATCTTCTTTGCTATGGGAAAAAGAACTCTATATGCTGGTTGGGGACAGACGCCCAGGGCACATAACCCACCTCCCGTCACCATTTCCGGCAGACAAAGAAGGGGCTGCTCCTCCCTTCCCGTCCCAGTCCTGGCGTGGGTCACAGCCTTAGGTGTGTTGTGGGAAGTAAGTGGAGAAGGGAACCTAATTAGCCCATGCAAATGAGTTCCACTGGGGGCTCAGGGCCTCCAGCAGGGATTGGGGAAGTCAGTCTATGCCTGGGGTAGGGCAGGATACTGAATGGGGTGTCCAGGTGTAGCCTGGGGCTGGATGCGCAGCAACAGCACAGCCCAGGTTGTTTGTCGGGAGGGGCTGCCTGGATTTGTGCAGGGAAATGACCGTCTCCCCAGGTACATATTCGTGTACCCATTTACGCTCTCTGTTTACCAATGATGGCAGCCCTAGAGTTACCGACCATTTGGATACATATGTCCTGGAGACGCTCGGCGTTCATGTGGACCAAAGCACCTGGGTGGCACTGGCCACAGGTTCAGTGGAAGCCCTGCCAAGTGCAGACCTCCACCCTTTGCAAGACACATGCCATCCCATGGCTCAATGGGTCCCCTCTCCCACCGGGACCACTTACATTGGCATCTGGCCTGAGCTTGATGAGAAAGCGTTTCCTCTTGAAGCTCAGCTTCCGCACCTTGGCCCAGTTGAAGGCATTGATCTTAGTGAAACCCTAAAAAGAAAGACAGTAGCAGTGAGCCAGGAAATGCATAACAAGCAATTTATGAGTTGGTCTGCTTTGCTTATGGGAGCTAAAGGAAGAGGGCTGGCAGGCGATTGCTCAGTAGAGATGCCTTTTGCAGAGAACTCACAGGATCTGTGGCTATCGGATGATACCTGTTCCTGGATCATTATTTCTCACTAATTATAGGATTTTGGCATTCAAACTAAGTCTACCTCTAGGGAGACAGGAAACTAGCCAAGGTAATGACGAGAAGAAAGATAAATAGAAATAAAAACCATGACAACCACCACAATCATTAGCTGCCAGGACTTATGAAGTGCCAGGTACCATCCTGAGGGCTTTATACATCGTATCTTAACAACCCTTATATGATAAAATCCAGCAAGATGGATTTATTATTTTCATTTTATAGACATGGAAACTGCAACATGGATATATTTTAATTTGCTGCAAATGACACATTTAACGTGGCAGAAAGAGACTTCCAAGCACACGCCTTCCTGGCAGGTCTGGTTAACATTCAGCAGGTCTGCAATCAACTCCCCGCTTCATCTACGCTGGTCTGGCTCCTGGGCCCATCAAGCTTCCAACAGCACTGGCAGAACTGAGGGTGGGAGGCCAGGCCTGCCATGTGTCTTCAAGGCCAGCACAGTCTCTGGGCGGGGCTCACATATCCTCATCGTGTGTGGCAGCCAGGCAGTCACTGTCTCCAACCAAGGTGGAGAAACAATGGGGAGCTGCTGGATACCAACTCCCGTCTGCCCAGTCTCAGCTGAAATTAGAATTCCTTTGGAGCTCACTGGAACACCAGGCCTGTTCATTCAACGTGGCAAGAATGAAGCAATGGGGCACTGGCAAGAAGGTGGGTTCCGAGACACAGGCTTTGTAGGTGACTACATTACCCAGGTATTCCCAATACTTAGGGTTGTGTCAAACACAAAGCACATTAATTCAATTGTTAGACACTTCTTTTCCTTAACACTTTTAGAAATGGTTCAGGGTTGTGATTTGAAATTTAATGATAGTACTGAAAACTCCACTTGGCTTTATTGTTTTTCTTTTTTGAGACAGTCTTGCTCTGTCACCCAGGCTGGAGCGCAGTGGTGCGATCTGGGCTCACTGCAACCTTCGCTTCCCAAATTCAAGCGATTCTCCTGCCTCAGCCCCCCAAGCAGCTGGGATTACAGGTGCATGCCATCACGCCCAGCTAATTTTTGTATTTTCAGTAAAGACGTGGTTTCACCGTGCCTGCCAGGCTGGTCTTGAACTCCTGACCTCAGGTGATCCACCTGCCCGAGCCTCCCAAAGTGCTGGGATTACAGGTGTGAGCCACCGCGCCCGGCCTATTCTTGTTTCTCTTATCAGGTACTCAGAGGCTGTGCATGCAGGTCAAAAACTGTCGAGAAAAAATCCGCCTTGAATACCACACTGCTCTCACAATGTCACTCCCTACCACCTGATAGGAAGCCGGCTTAACTCTTCTTGGGATGTGATTCTGTAATAATTATGCTGTCATAAACTTCTGGTGCATGAACACAGAATCACTGGAACTCTTTTGATAAAAGATGAGGCGGAAATATACGCAAACCTGGAAGAGCTCAAAAAAGGGTTTTAGGTCCTGAACACATTTACAACTTCATAACTGGGTGAAATCTGATCCCATTTCATGACAAAGGCAGGTGCTTTCTCTATATCCACTTGAAACTAAAAGCACAGGTTACCCGCTTGTGTTGAAAAGGAATGTACTGAACCGCCTTTTGGGGGTGAATATGTTCATTCTGCTGGTTTTGTTGGGAGTTTTACAGGATATACACATATATAATAAAATCCTACTGAACTATGCACTTCAAGTGTGTGCACTTTATTGTATGTCAGCAGTACTTCAATAAGGCTATTAAGAGAGAAGCAATGATCAATGAAACAGTCCAATAGCAGAATGATCAACAGAACACACCTTTTAGAGTGCAGAGAATCACTATGTCCTTAAGTAGAATACAAGTAAGAATTCAAGCGCAGTATGTGTTTCGCTACAAAACTGCAAGAATGTGGCTTTTATGAATTTATAAAACTGCTATATCTTAAAAGTGTGCCTAACACTCTTTAAGTATATCTGAAGTCCCAACCAAACAAGCTGGCTCAACCCAAACTGGGTTTGGGGGGAAAAATGAAAAGGATCACATTACAGCAAAGTATCATCTGTAAGTGTGAAAAACATGTTTATTCGGGGACTTAAAGTCTCGATTCCATTACACTGTGTTCTAAGTGTAGGTTCATGGAGAGCTACATGTTTCTGTGATGCTACAAAGTCAATAAAACCAAACAAATCTGTAATATGGATTCCCCAAACAGGACAAAGGTAAGTGAAATAGAATCTGGGAGCTGAGGGCCTGGGAAACAGAAAGCCTGAGATGAGGTTAATTTTTCTTTGTTCGCCGAAAAATAACGATCAGAGGTCTTGGCCCACTGAAGATGAATCAGAGTTGAAGGGCCAGCTCTTCTCTCTCTATCACCGAGAGAACCGGGCGGTGTTCTCAAGGCTCTCACCTGAAACACTAGAATTCCCGTGTTGGCAACGGCCAGGTTGATCTTCGTGCCTTCCCTGTCCTTGGCCGGGTGCAACCGGATTCCATACATCTCCAGCCGACGGGCAATCTCTAGGAGCTGGAAATCTGATTCTGCTGGTGTTTGTCCACTGACAAAACAAAAATTAAAGAGAGAGGCCAGGAGATTTGAATTCCCTGTGTCTGTTAATTTGAGATTAAGAAGCTTCTCCTGGGAAATAAAAAGGCATTTCATCACAAACACTGGGGCTACCCGATCAGATGACACCCAACCTCCCATTCACTGTAACCCAAAGTCTAGCAGCTGGACAAAAGCTCCATTGCCATGGAACATAAAACCCCAAAAGTCTCCAGACTCAGCCAGTTTTTTT